>NC_048592.1:42435717-42804899 GCF_013265735.2 Oncorhynchus mykiss | reverse complement strand
TAAAAAAAATAGAGACAGTAGATATATTTGGTCTGTCATAATATAATAGAGACAGTATATGTAGCTGGTCTGCCATAATATAATAGTGACAGTAGATCTAGCTGGTATGTCATAGTATAATAGAGACAGTAGATCTAGCTGGTCTGTCATATTATAATCGAGACAGTAGATCTAGCTGGTCTGACATAATATAATAGAGACAGTAGATCTAGCTGGTCTGTGATAATATAGTAGAGATATAGAGACAGTAGATCTAGCTGGTCTGTCATAATATAATAGAGGCAGTAGATCTAAATGGTCTGTCATAATACAATAGAGACAGTGGATCTGGCTGGTCTGTCATATTACAGAGACAGTAGATCTAGCTGGTCTGTCATGTTATAATAGTGGGGAGTAGATCTATCTGGTCTGTCATAATAAAACAGAGACAGTAGATCTAGCTGGTCTGTGATACTTTAATAGAGACAGTAGATCTAGCTGGTCTGTGATATTATAATAGAGACAGTAGATCTGGCTGGTCTGTTATAATATAATAGAGACAGTATATCTAGCTGGTCTGTCATAATATAATAGAGACAGTAGATCTAGCTGGTCTGTCATAATATAATAGAGACAGTAGATCTAGCTGGTCTGTCATAATATAATAGAGACAGTAAATCTAGCTGGTCTGTCATAATATCATAGTGACAGTAGATCTAGCTGGTCTGTCATATTATAATAGAGACAGTAGATCTAGCTGGTCTGTCATAATATAATAGAGACAGTAGATCTAGCTGGTCTGTCATAATATAATAGAGACAGTAGATCTAGCTGGTCTGTCATAATATAATAGAGACAGTAGATCTAGCTGGTCTGTCATAATATAATAGAGACAGTAGATCTAGCTGGTCTGTCATATATAATAGAGACAGTAGATCTAGCTGGTCTGTCATATTATAATAGAGACAGTAGATCTAGCTGGTCTGTCATAATATAATAGAGACAGTAGATCTTAGCTGGTCTGTCATATATAATAGAGACAGTAGATCTAGCTGGTCTGTCATAATATAATAGAGACAGTAGATCTAGCTGGTCTGTCATATATAATAGAGACAGTAGATCTAGCTGGTCTGTCATAATATAATAGAGACAGTAGATCTAGCTGGTCTGTCATAATATAATAGAGGACAGTAGATCTAGCTGGTCTGTCATAATATAATAGAGACAGTAGATCTAGCTGGTCTGTCATATATAATAGAGACAGTAGATCTAGCTGGTCTGTCATATTATAATAGAGACAGTAGATCTAGCTGGTCTGTCATAATATAATAGAGACAGTAGATCTAGCTGGTCTGTCATATATAATAGAGACAGTAGATCTAGCTGGTCTGTCATAATATAATAGAGACAGTAGATCTAGCTGGTCTGTCATAATATAATAGAGACAGTAGATCTAGCTGGTCTGTCATAATATAATAGAGACAGTAGATCTAGCTGGTCTGTCATAATATAATAGAGACAGTAGATCTAGCTGGTCTGTCATAATATAATAGAGACAGTAGATCTAGCTGGTCTGTCATATTATAATAGAGACAGTAGATCTAGCTGGTCTGTCATAATATAATAGAGACAGTAGATTTAGCTGGTCTGTCATATATAATAGAGACAGTAGATCTAGCTGGTCTGTCATAATATAATAGAGACAGTAGATCTAGCTGGTCTGTCATATATAATAGAGACAGTAGATCTAGCTGGTCTGTCATAATATAATAGAGACAGTAGATCTAGCTGGTCTGTCATAATATAATAGAGACAGTAGATCTAGCTGGTCTGTCATAATATAATAGAGACAGTAGATCTAGCTGGTCTGTCATAATATAATAGAGACAGTAGATCTAGCTGGTCTGTCATATTATAATAGAGACAGTAGATCTAGCTGGTCTGTCATAATATAATAGAGACAGTAGATCTAGCTGGTCTGTCATAATATAATAGAGACAGTAGATCTAGCTGGTCTGTCATAATATAATAGAGACAGTAGATCTAGCTGGTCTGTCATAATATAATAGAGACAGTAGATCTAGCTGGTCTGTCATAATATAATAGAGACAGTAGATCTAGCTGGTCTGTCATAATATAATAGAGACAGTAGATCTAGCTGGTCTGTCATAATATAATAGTAGACAGTAGATCTAGCTGGTCTGTCATAATATAATAGAGACAGTAGATCTAGCTGGTCTGTCATATTATAATAGAGACAGTAGATCTAGCTGGTCTGTCATAATATAATAGATGACAGTAGATCTAGCTGGTCTGTCATATTATAATAGAGACAGTAGATCTAGCTGGTCTGTCATAATATAATAGAGACAGTAGATCTAGCTGGTCTGTCATAATATAATAGAGACAGTAGATCTAGCTGGTCTGTCATAATATAATAGAGACAGTAGATCTAGCTGGTCTGTCATAATATAATAGAGACAGTAGATCTAGCTGGTCTGTCATATTATAATAGAGACAGTAGATCTAGCTGGTCTGTCATAATATAATAGTGACAGTAGATCTAGCTGGTCTGTCATAATATAATAGTGACAGTAGATTTAGCTGGTCTGTCATAATATAATAGAGACAGTAGATCTAGCTGGTCTGTCATAATATAATAGAGACAGTAGATCTAGCTGGTCTGTCATAATATAATAGAGACAGTAGATCTAGCTGGTCTGTCATAATATAATAGAGACAGTAGATCTAGCTGGTCTGTCATAATATAATAGAGACAGTAGATCTAGCTGGTCTGTCATATTATAATAGAGACAGTAGATCTAGCTGGTCTGTCATAATATAATAGAGACAGTAGATCTAGCTGGTCTGTCATAATATAATAGAGACAGTAGATCTAGCTGGTCTGTCATAATATAATAGAGACAGTAGATCTAGCTGGTCTGTCATAATATAATAGAGACAGTAGATCTAGCTGGTCTGTCATAATATAATAGTAGACAGTAGATCTAGCTGGTCTGTCATATTATAATAGAGACAGTAGATCTAGCTGGTCTGTCATAATATAATAGAGACAGTAGATCTAGCTGGTCTGTCATAATATAATAGTGACAGTAGATCTAGCTGGTCTGTCATATTATAATAGAGACAGTAGATCTAGCTGGTCTGTCATAATATAATAGAGACAGTAGATCTAGCTGGTCTGTCATAATATAATAGAGACAGTAGATCTAGCTGGTCTGTCATAATTATAATAGAGACAGTAGATCTAGCTGGTCTGTCATAATATAATAGAGACAGTAGATCTAGCTGGTCTGTCATAATATAATAGAGACAGTAGATCTAGCTGGTCTGTCATAATATAATAGAGACAGTAGATCTAGCTGGTCTGTCATATATAATAGAGACAGTAGATCTAGCTGGTCTGTCATAATATAATAGAGACAGTAGATCTAGCTGGTCTGTCATAATATAATAGAGACAGTAGATCTAGCTGATCTGTCATAATATAATAGAGACAGTAGATCTAGCTGGTCTGTCATAATATAATAGATGACAGTAGATCTAGCTGATCTGTCATAATATAATAGAGACAGTAGATCTAGCTGGTCTGTCATAATATAATAGAGACAGTAGATCTAGCTGGTCTGTCATAATATAATAGAGACAGTAGATCTAGCTGGTCTGTCATAATATAATAGAGACAGTAGATCTAGCTGGTCTGTCATAATATAATAGAGACAGTAGATCTAGCTGGTCTGTCATAATATAATAGAGACAGTAGATCTAGCTGGTCTGTCATAATATAATAGAGACAGTAGATTTAGCTGGTCTGTCATAATATAATAGTGACAGTAGATTCTAGCTGGTCTGTCATATTATAATAGAGACAGTAGATCTAGCTGGTCTGTCATAATATAATAGAGACAGTAGATCTAGCTGGTCTGTCATAATATAATAGTGACAGTAGATCTAGCTGGTCTGTCATATTATAATAGAGACAGTAGATCTAGCTGGTCTGTCATAATATAATAGAGACAGTAGATCTAGCTGGTCTGTCATAATAAAATAGAGACAGTAGATCTAGCTGGTCTGTCATATTATAATAGAGACAGTAGATCTAGCTGGTCTGTCATAATATAATAGAGACAGTAGATCTAGCTGGTCTGTCATAATATAATAGAGACAGTAGATCTAGCTGGTCTGTCATAATATAATAGAGACAGTAGATCTAGCTGGTCTGTCATATTACAGAGACAGTAGATCTAGCTGGTCTGTCATAATAAAATAGAGACAGTAGATCTAGCTGGTTTGTCATAATATAATAGAGACAGTAGATTTAGCTGGTCTGTCATATTATAATAGAGACAGTAGATCTAGCTGATCTGTCATAATATAATATAGACAGTAGATCTAGCTGGTCTGTCATAATATAATAGTGACAGTAGATTTAGCTGGTCTGTCATATTATTATAGAGACAGTAGATCTAGCTGGTCTGCCATAATATAATAGAGACAGTAGATCTAGCTGGTCTGACATAATATAATAGTGACAGTAGATCTAGCTGGTCTGTCATAATATAATAGTGACAGTAGATTTAGCTGGTCTGTCATAATATAATAGTGACAGTAGATTTAGCTGGTCTGTCATAATATAATAGTGACAGTAGATTTAGTCTGTCATATTATAATAGAGACTGTAGATCTAGCTGGTCTGTCATATTATAAGAGAGACAGTAGATTTAGCTGGTCTGTCATAATAAATAGAGACAGTAGATCTAGCTGGTCTGTCATAATATAATAGTGACAGTAGATCTAGCTGGTCTGTCATATTATAATAGAGACAGTAGATCTAGCTGGTCTGTCATAATATAATAGAGACAGTAGATCTAGCTGGTCTGTCATATTATAATAGAGACAGTAGATCTAGCTGGTCTGACATAATATAATAGTGACAGTAGATCTAGCTGGTCTGTCATATTATAATAGAGACAGTAGATCTAGCTGGTCTGTCATAGTATAATAGAGACAGTAGATCTAGCTGGTCTGTCATATTATAATCGAGACAGTAGATCTAGCTGGTCTGTACATAATATAATAGTGACAGTAGATCTAGCTGGTCTGTCATATTATAATAGAGACAGTAGATCTAGCTGGTCTGTCATAATATAATAGAGACAGTAGATCTAGCTGGTCTGTCATAATATAATAGAGACAGTAGATGTAGCTGGTCTGTCATAATATAATAGAGACAGTAGATCTAGCTGGTCTGTCATAATATAATAGAGACAGTAGATCTAGCTGGTCTGTCATATTATAATAGAGACAGTAGATCTAGCTGGTCTGTCATAATATAATAGTGACAGTAGATCTAGCTGGTCTGTCATAATATAATAGTGACAGTAGATTAGCTGGTCTGTCATAATATAATAGAGACAGTATATCTAGCTGGTCTGTCATAATATAATAGAGACAGTAGATCTAGCTGGTCTGTCATAATATAATAGAGACAGTAGATCTAGCTGGTCTGTCATAATATAATAGAGACAGTAGATGTAGCTGGTCTGTCATAATATAATAGAGACAGTAGATCTAGCTGGTCTGTCATATTATAATAGAGACAGTAGATCTAGGCTGGTCTGTCATAATATAATATGAGACAGTAGATCTAGCTGGTCTGTCATAATATAATAGAGACAGTATATCTAGCTGGTCTGTCATAATATAATAGAGACAGTATATCTAGCTAGTCTGTCATAATATAATAGAGACAGTACAACTAGCTGGTCTGTCATAATATAATTGTGACAGTAGTTCTAGCTGGTCTGTCATATTATAATAGAGACAGTAGATTTAGCTGGTCTGTCATCATATAATAGATACAGTAGATCTAACTGGTCTGTCATATTATAATAGAGACAGTAGATCTAGCTGGTCTGTCATAATATAATAGAGACAGTAGTTTAGCTGGTCTGTCATATTACAGAGACAGTAGATCTAGCTGGTCTGTCATAATATAATAGAGAAAGTAGTTCTAGCTGGTCTGTCATATTACAGAGACAGTAGATCTAGCTGGTCTGTTATAATATAATAGAGACAGTAGATCTAGCTGGTCCGTCATAATAAAATAGAGGCAGTAGATCTAGCTGGTCTGTCATAATATAATAGAGACAGTAGATCTAGCTGGTCTGTCATATTACAGAGATTGTAGATCTAGCTGGTCTGTCATATTATAATAGAGACAGTAGCTCTAGCTCGTCTGACATAATGTAGAGACAGTAGATCTAGCTCGTCTGACATAATATAGAGACAGTAGATCTAGCTGGTCTGTCATAATATAATAGAGACAGTAGATCTAGCTGGTCTGTCATAATATAATAGAGACAGTCGATCTAGCTGGTCTGTCATAATATAATAGCGACAGTAGATCTAGCTGGTCTGTCATAACATAGAGAAAGTAGATCTAGCTGGTCTGTCATCATATAATAGATACAGTAGATCTAACTGGTCTGTCATATTATAATAGAGACAGTAGATCTAGCTGGTCTGTCATAATATAATAGAGAAAGTAGTTTTAGCTGGTCTGTCATATTACAGAGACAGTAGATCTAGCTGGTCTGTCATAATATAATAGAGAAAGTAGTTCTAGCTGGTCTGTCATATTACAGAGACAGTAGATCTAGCTGGTCTGTTATAATATAATAGAGACAGTAGATCTAGCTGGTCTGTCATAATATAATAGAGGACAGTAGATCTAGCTGGTCTGTCATAATATAATAGAGACAGTAGATCTAGCTGGTCTGTCATATATAATAGAGACATGTAGATCTAGCTGGTCTGTCATATTATAATAGAGACAGTAGATCTAGCTCGTCTGTACATAATATATAGAGACAGTAGATCTAGCTGGTCTGATCATAATAATAGAGACAGTAGATCTAGCTGGTCTGTCATAATATAATAGAGACAGTAGATCTAGCTGGTCTGTCATAATATAATAGAGACAGTAGATCTAGCTGGTCTGTCATAATATAATAGAGACAGTAGATCTAGCTGGTCTGTCATAATATAATAGAGACAGTAGATCTAGCTGGTCTGTCATAATATAATAGTGACAGTAGATCTAGCTGGTATGTCATAGTATAATAGAGACAGTAGATCTAGCTGGTCTGTCATATTATAATAGAGACAGTAGATCTAGCTGGTCTGACATAATATAATAGTGACAGTAGATCTAGCTGGTCTGTCATATTATAATAGAGACAGTAGATCTAGCTGGTCTGTCATAATATAATAGAGACAGTAGATCTAGCTGGTCTGTCATAATATAATAGAGACAGTCGATGTAGCTGGTCTGTCATAATATAATAGAGACAGTCGATGTAGCTGGTCTGTCATAATATAAGAGAGACAGTAGATCTAGCTGGTCTGTCATATTATAATAGAGACAGTAGATCTAGCTGGTCTGTCATAATATAATAGTGACAGTAGATCTAGCTGGTCTGTCATAATATAATAGTGACAGTAGATTTAGCTGGTCTGTCATAATACAATAGAGACAGTATATCTAGCTGGTCTGTCATAATATAATAGAGACAGTAGATCTAGCTGGTCTGTCATAATATAATAGAGACAGTCGATGTAAATGGTCTGTCATAATATAAGAGAGACAGTAGATCTAGCTGGTCTGTCATATTATAATAGAGACAGTAGATCTAGCTGGTCTGTTATAATATAATTGAGACAGTAGATCTAGGCTGGTCTGTTATAATATAATAGAGACAGTATATCTAGCTGGTCTGTCATAATATAATAGAGACAGTATATCTAGCTGGTCTGTCATAATATAATAGAGACAGTAGAATCTAGCTGGTCTGTCATAATATAATAGTGACAGTAGTTCTAGCTGGTCTGTCATATTATAATAGAGACAGTAGATTTAGCTGGTCTGTCATAATATAATAGAGACAGTAGATCTAGCCTGGTCTGTCATAATATAATAGTGACAGTAGATCTAGCTGGTCTGTCATATTATAATAGAGACAGTAGATCTAGCTGGTCTGTCATAATATAATAGAGACAGTAGATCTATCTGGTCTGTCATAATAAATAGAGACAGTAGATCTAGCTGGTCTGTCATAATTATAATAGAGACATGTAGATCTAGCTGGTCTGTCATAATATAATAGAGACAGTAGATGTAGCTGGTCTGTCATAATATAATAGAGACAGTAGATCTAGCTGGTCTGTCATAATATAATAGAGACAGTAGATCTAGCTGGTCTGTCATATATAATAGAGACAGTAGATCTAGCTGGTCTGTCATAATGAAATAGAGACAGTAGATCTAGCTGGTCTGTCATAATATAATAGAGACAGTAGATCTAGCTGATCTGTCATAATATAATAGAGACTGTAGATCTAGCTGGTCTGTCATAATATAATAGTGACAGTAGATCTAGCTGATCTGTCATAATATAATAGAGACAGTAGATCTAGCTGGTCTGTCATAATATAATAGAGACAGTAGATCTAGCTGGTCTGTCATAATATAATAGAGACAGTAGATCTAGCTGGTCTGTCATAATATAATAGAGACAGTAGATCTAGCTGGTCTGTCATAATATAATAGAGACAGTAGATCTAGCTGGTCTGTCATAATATAATAGAGACAGTAGATCTAGCTGGTCTGTCATAATATAATAGAGACAGTAAATTTAGCTGGTCTGTCATAATATAATTGTGACAGTAGTTCTAGCTGGTCTGTCATATTATAATAGAGACAGTAGATTTAGCTGGTCTGTCATAATAAATAGAGACAGTAGATCTAGCTGGTCTGTCATAATATAATAGTGACAGTAGATCTAGCTGGTCTGTCATATTATAATAGAGACAGTAGATCTAGCTGGTCTGTCATAATATAATAGAGACAGTAGATCTAGCTGGTCTGTCATAATAAAATAGAGACAGTAGATCTAGCTGGTCTGTCATATTATAATAGAGACTGTAGATCTAGCTGGTCTGTCATAATATAATAGAGACAGTGGATGTAGCTGGTCTGTCATAATAAAATAGAGACAGTAGATCTAGCTGGTCTGTCATATTACAGAGATTGTAGATCTAGCTGGTCTGTCATATTATAATAGAGACAGTAGCTCTAGCTCGTCTGACATAATGTAGAGACAGTAGATCTAGCTCGTCTGACATAATATAGAGACAGTAGATCTAGCTGGTCTGTCATAATATAATAGAGACAGTAGATCTAGCTGGTCTGTCATAATATAATAGAGACAGTCGATCTAGCTGGTCTGTCATAATATAATAGCGACAGTAGATCTAGCTGGTCTGTCATAACATAGAGAAAGTAGATCTAGCTGGTCTGTCATCATATAATAGATACAGTAGATCTAACTGGTCTGTCATATTATAATAGAGACAGTAGATCTAGCTGGTCTGTCATAATATAATAGAGAAAGTAGTTTAGCTGGTCTGTCATATTACAGAGACAGTAGATCTAGCTGGTCTGTCATAATATAATAGAGAAAGTAGTTCTAGCTGGTCTGTCATATTACAGAGACAGTAGATCTAGCTGGTCTGTTATAATATAATAGAGACAGTAGATCTAGCTGGTCCGTCATAATAAATAGAGGCAGTAGATCTAGTTGGTCTGTCATAATATAATAGAGACAGTAGATCTAGCTGGTTTGTCATATTACAGAGATTGTAGATCTAGCTGGTCTGTCATATTATAATAGAGACAGTAGCTCTAGCTCGTCTGACATAATGTAGAGACAGTAGATCTAGCTCGTCTGACATAATATAGAGACAGTAGATCTAGCTGGTCTGTCATAATATAATAGAGACAGTAGATCTAGCTGGTCTGTCACAATATAATAGAGAGAGTAGATCTAGCTGGTCTGTCATAATAAAATAGAGACAGTAGATATAGCTGGTCTGTCATAATATAATAGAGACAGTATATCTAGCTGGTCTGTCATAATATAATAGTGACAGTAGATCTAGCTGGTATGTCATAGTATAATAGAGACAGTAGATCTAGCTGGTCTGTCATATTATAATAGAGACAGTAGATCTAGCTGGTCTGACATAATATAATAGTGACAGTAGATCTAGCTGGTCTGTCATATTATAATAGAGACAGTAGATCTAGCTGGTCTGTCATAATATAATAGAGACAGTAGATCTAGCTGGTCTGTCATAATATAATAGAGACAGTCGATGTAGCTGGTCTGTCATAATATAATAGAGACAGTCGATGTAGCTGGTCTGTCATAATATAATAGAGACAGTAGATCTAGCTGGTCTGTCATATTATAATAGAGACAGTAGATCTAGCTGGTCTGTCATAATATAATAGTGACAGTAGATCTAGCTGGTCTGTCATAATATAATAGTGACAGTAGATTTAGCTGGTCTGTCATAATACAATAGAGACAGTATATCTAGCTGGTCTGTCATAATATAATAGAGACAGTAGATCTAGCTGGTCTGTCATAATATAATAGAGACAGTCGATGTAAATGGTCTGTCATAATATAAGAGAGACAGTAGATCTAGCTGGTCTGTCATATTATAATAGAGACAGTAGATCTAGGCTGGTCTGTTATAATATAATTGAGACAGTAGATCTAGGCTGGTCTGTTATAATATAATAGAGACAGTATATCTAGCTGGTCTGTCATAATATAATAGAGACAGTATATCTAGCTGGTCTGTCATAATATAATAGAGACAGTAGAATCTAGCTGGTCTGTCATAATATAATTGTGACAGTAGTTCTAGCTGGTCTGTCATATTATAATAGAGACAGTAGATTTAGCTGGTCTGTCATAATAAATAGAGACAGTAGATCTAGCCTGTCTGTCATAATATAATAGTGACAGTAGATCTAGCTGGTCTGTCATATTATAATAGAGACAGTAGATCTAGCTGGTCTGTCATAATATAATAGAGACAGTAGATCTATCTGGTCTGTCATAATATAATAGAGACAGTAGATCTAGCTGGTCTGTCATAATTATAATAGAGACATGTAGATCTAGCTGGTCTGTCATAATATAATAGAGACAGTAGGATGTAGCTGGTCTGTCATAATATCATAGAGACAGTAGATCTAGCTGGTCTGTCATAATATAATAGAGACAGTAGATCTAGCTGGTCTGTCATATTACAGAGACAGTAGATCTAGCTGGTCTGTCATAATGAAATAGAGACAGTAGATCTAGCTGGTCTGTCATAATATAATAGAGACAGTAGATCTAGCTGATCTGTCATAATATAATAGAGACTGTAGATCTAGCTGGTCTGTCATAATATAATAGTGACAGTAGATCTAGCTGATCTGTCATAATATAATAGAGACAGTAGATCTAGCTGGTCTGTCATAATATAATAGAGACAGTAGATCTAGCTGGTCTGTCATAATATAATAGAGACAGTAGATCTAGCTGGTCTGTCATAATAAAATAGAGACAGTAGATCTAGCTGGTCTGTCATAATATAATAGAGACAGTATATCTAGCTGGTCTGTCATAATATAATAGAGACAGTAGATCTAGCTGGTCTGTCATAATATAATAGAGACAGTAGATTTAGCTGGTCTGTCATAATATAATTGTGACAGTAGTTCTAGCTGGTCTGTCATATTATAATAGAGACAGTAGATTTAGCTGGTCTGTCATAATAAATAGAGACAGTAGATCTAGCTGGTCTGTCATAATATAATAGTGACAGTAGATCTAGCTGGTCTGTCATATTATAATAGAGACAGTAGATCTAGCTGGTCTGTCATAATATAATAGAGACAGTAGATCTAGCTGGTCTGTCATAATAAATAGAGACAGTAGATCTAGCTGGTCTGTCATATTATAATAGAGACTGTAGATCTAGCTGGTCTGTCATAATATAATAGAGACAGTAGGATGTAGCTGGTCTGTCATAATATCATAGAGACAGTAGATCTAGCTGGTCTGTCATAATATAATAGAGACAGTAGATCTAGCTGGTCTGTCATATTACAGAGACAGTAGATCTAGCTGGTCTGTCATAATAAATAGAGACAGTAGATCTAGCTGGTTTGTCATAATATAATAGAGACAGTAGATTTAGCTGGTCTGTCATATTATAATAGAGACAGTAGATCTAGCTGATCTGTCATAATATAATATAGACAGTAGATCTAGCTGGTCTGTCATAATATAATAGTGACAGTAGATTTAGCTGGTCTGTCATATTATTATAGAGACAGTAGATCTAGCTGGTCTGCCAAAATATAATAGAGACAGTAGATCTAGCTGGTCTGACATAATATAATAGTGACAGTAGATCTAGCTGGTCTGTCATAATATAATAGTGACATTAGATTTAGCTGGTCTGTCATAATATAATAGTGACAGTAGATTTAGCTGGTCTGTCATAATATAATAGTGACAGTAGATTTAGTCTGTCATATTATAATAGAGACTGTAGATCTAGCTGGTCTGTCATATTATAAGAGAGACAGTAGATTTAGCTGGTTTGTCATAATAAATAGAGACAGTAGATCTAGCTGGTCTGTCATAATATAATAGTGACAGTAGATCTAGCTGGTCTGTCATATTATAATAGAGACAGTAGATCTAGCTGGTCTGTCATAATATAATAGAGACAGTAGATCTAGCTGGTCTGTCATATTATAATCGAGACAGTAGATCTAGCTGGTCTGTACATAATATAATAGTGACAGTAGATCTAGCTGGTCTGTCATATTATAATAGAGACAGTAGATCTAGCTGGTATGTCATAGTATAATAGAGACAGTAGATCTAGCTGGTCTGTCATATTATAATCGAGACAGTAGATCTAGCTGGTCTGTACATAATATAATAGTGACAGTAGATCTAGCTGGTCTGTCATATTATAATAGAGACAGTAGATCTAGCTGGTCTGTCATAATATAATAGAGACAGTAGATCTAGCTGGTCTGTCATAATATAATAGAGACAGTAGATGTAGCTGGTCTGTCATAATATAATAGAGACAGTCGATGTAGCTGGTCTGTCATAATATAATAGAGACAGTAGATCTAGCTGGTCTGTCATATTATAATAGAGACAGTAGATCTAGCTGGTCTGTCATAATATAATAGTGACAGTAGATCTAGCTGGTCTGTCATAATATAATAGTGACAGTAGATTTAGCTGGTCTGTCATAATACAATAGAGACAGTATATCTAGCTGGTCTGTCATAATATAATAGAGACAGTAGATCTAGCTGGTCTGTCATAATATAATAGAGACAGTCGATGTAGCTGGTCTGTCATAATATAATAGAGACAGTCGATGTAATGGTCTGTCATAATATAAGAGAGACAGTAGATCTAGCTGGTCTGTCATATTATAATAGAGACAGTAGATCTGGCTGGTCTGTTATAATATAATTGAGACAGTAGATCTGGCTGGTCTGTTATAATATAATAGAGACAGTATATCTAGCTGGTCTGTCATAATATAATAGAGACAGTATATCTAGCTAGTCTGTCATAATATAATAGAGACAGTACAACTAGCTGGTCTGTCATAATATAATTGTGACAGTAGTTCTAGCTGGTCTGTCATATTATAATAGAGACAGTAGATTTAGCTGGTCTGTCATAATAAATAGAGACAGTAGATCTAGCTGGTCTGTCATAATATAATAGTGACAGTAGATCTAGCTGGTCTGTCATATTATAATAGAGACAGTAGATCTAGCTGGTCTGTCATAATATAATAGAGACAGTAGATCTATCTGGTCTGTCATAATAAAATAGAGACAGTAGATCTAGCTGGTCTGTCAAATTATAATAGAGACAGTAGATCTAGCTGGTCTGTCATAATATAATAGAGACAGTGGATGTAGCTGGTCTGTCATAATATCATAGAGACAGTAGATCTAGCTGGTCTGTCATAATATAATAGAGACAGTAGATCTAGCTGGTCTGTCATATTACAGAGACAGTAGATCTAGCTGGTCTGTCATAATGAAATAGAGACAGTAGATCTAGCTGGTCTGTCATAATATAATAGAGACAGTAGATCTAGCTGATCTGTCATAATATAATAGAGACTGTAGATCTAGCTGGTCTGTCATAATATAATAGTGACAGTAGATCTAGCTGATCTGTCATAATATAATAGAGACAGTAGATCTAGCTGGTCTGTCATAATATAATAGAGACAGTAGATCTAGCTGGTCTGTCATAATATAATAGAGACAGTAGATCTAGCTGGTCTGTCATAATAAAATAGAGACAGTAGATCTAGCTGGTCTGTCATAATATAATAGAGACAGTATATCTAGCTGGTCTGTCATAATATAATAGAGACAGTAGATCTAGCTGGTCTGTCATAATATAATAGAGACAGTAAATTTAGCTGGTCTGTCATAATATAATTGTAACAGTAGTTCTAGCTGGTCTGTCATATTATAATAGAGACAGTAGATTTAGCTGGTCTGTCATAATAAATAGAGACAGTAGATCTAGCTGGTCTGTCATAATATAATAGTGACAGTAGATCTAGCTGGTCTGTCATATTATAATAGAGACAGTAGATCTAGCTGGTCTGTCAAAATATAATAGAGACAGTAGATTCTAGCTGGTCTGTCATAATAAAATAGAGACAGTAGATCTAGCTGGTCTGTCATATTATAATAGAGACTGTAGATCTAGCTGGTCTGTCATAATATAATAGAGACAGTGGATGTAGCTGGTCTGTCATAATATCATAGAGACAGTAGATCTAGCTGGTCTGTCATAATATAATAGAGACAGTAGATCTAGCTGGTCTGTCATATTACAGATACAGTAGATCTAGCTGGTCTGTCATAATAAAATAGAGACAGTAGATCTAGCTGGTTTGTCATAATATAATAGAGACAGTAGATTTAGCTGGTCTGTCATATTATAATAGAGACAGTAGATCTAGCTGATCTGTCATAATATAATATAGACTGTAGATCTAGCTGGTCTGTCATAATATAATAGTGACAGTAGATTTAGCTGGTCTGTCATATTATTATAGAGACAGTAGATCTAGCTGGTCTGCCATAATATAATAGAGACAGTAGATCTAGCTGGTCTGACATAACATAATAGTGACAGTAGATCTAGCTGGTCTGTCATAATATAATAGTGACATTAGATTTAGCTGGTCTGTCATAATATAATAGTGACAGAAGATTTAGCTGGTCTGTCATAATATAATAGTGACAGTAGATTTAGTCTGTCATATTATAATAGAGACTGTAGATCTAGCTGGTCTGTCATATTATAAGAGAGACAGTAGATTTAGCTGGTTTGTCATAATAAATAGAGACAGTAGATCTAGCTGGTCTGTCATAATATAATAGTGACAGTAGATCTAGCTGGTCTGTCATATTATAATAGAGACAGTAGATCTAGCTGGTCTGTCATAATATAATAGAGACAGTAGATCTAGCTGGTCTGTCATAATAAAATAGAGACAGTAGATCTAGCTGGTCTGTTATATTATAATAGAGACTGTAGATCTAGCTGGTCTGTCATAATATAATAGAGACAGTGGATGTAGCTGGTCTGTCATAATATCATAGAGACAGTAGATCTAGCTGGTCTGTCATAATATAATAGAGACAGTAGATCTAGCTGGTCTGTCATATTACAGAGACAGTAGATCTAGCTGGTCTGTCATAATAAAATAGAGACAGTAGATCTAGCTGGTTTGTCATAATATAATAAAGACAGTAGATTTAGCTGGTCTGTCATATTATAATAGAGACAGTAGATCTAGCTGATCTGTCATAATATAATATAGACAGTAGATCTAGCTGGTCTGACATAATATAATAGTGACAGTAGATCTAGCTGGTCTGTCATAATATAATAGTGACAGTAGATTTAGCTGGTCTGTCATAATATAATAGTGACAGTAGATTTAGCTGGTCTGTCATAATATAATAGTGACAGTAGATTTAGTCTGTCATATTATATTAGAGACTGTAGATCTAGCTGGTCTGTCATATTATAAGAGAGACAGTAGATTTAGCTGGTCTGTCATAATAAATAGAGACAATAGATCTAGCTGGTCTGTCATAATATAATAGTGACAGTAGATCTAGCTGGTCTGTCATATTATAATAGAGGCAGTAGATCTAGCTGGTCTGTCATGATATAATAGAGACAGTAGATCTAGCTGGTCTGTCATAATAAAATAGAGACAGTAGATCTAGCTGGTCTGTCATATTATAATAGAGACTGTAGATCTAGCTGGTCTGTCATAATATAATAGAGACAGTGGATGTAGCTGGTCTGTCATAATATCATAGACACAGTAGATCTAGCTGGTCTGTCATAATATAATAGAGACAGTAGATCTAGCTGGTCTGTCATATTACAGAGAGAGTAGATCTAGCTGGTCTGTCATAATAAAATAGAGACAGTAGATCTAGCTGGTTTGTCATAATATAATAGAGACAGTAGATTTAGCTGGTCTGTCATATTATAATAGAGACAGTAGATCTAGCTGATCTGTCATAATATAATATAGACAGTAGATCTAGCTGGTCTGTCATAATATAATAGTGACAGTAGATCTAGCTGGTCTGTCATAATATAATAGTGACAGTAGATCTAGCTGATCTGTCATAATATAATAGAGACAGTAGATTTAGCTGGTCTGTCATATTATTATAGAGACAGTAGATCTAGCTGGTCTGCCATAATATAATAGAGACAGTAGATCTAGCTGGTCTGACATAATATAATAGTGACAGTAGATCTAGCTGGTCTGTCATAATATAATAGTGACAGTAGATTTAGCTGGTCTGTCATAATATAATAGTGACAGTAGATTTAGCTGGTCTGTCATAATATAATAGTGACAGTAGATTTAGTCTGTCATATTATAATAGAGACTGTAGATCTAGCTGGTCTGTCATATTATAAGAGAGACAGTAGATTTAGCTGGTCTGTCATAATAAATAGAGACAGTAGATCTAGCTGGTCTGTCATAATACAATAGTGACAGTAGATCTAGCTGGTCTGTCATATTATAATAGAGACAGTAGATCTAGCTGGTCTGTCATATTATAATAGAGACAGTAGATCTAGCTGGTCTGACATAATATAATAGTGACAGTAGATCTAGCTTGTCTGTCATATTATAATAGAGACAGTAGGTCTAGCTGGTCTGTCATAATATAATAGTGACAGTAGATCTAGCTGGTCTGTCATAATATAATAGTGACAGTAGATTTAGCTGGTCTGTCATAATATAATAGTGACAGTAGATCTAGCTGGTCTGTCATTATATAATAGTGACAGTAGATTTAGATGGTCTGTCATAATATAATAGAGACAGTAGATCTAGCTGGTCTGTCATATTATAATAGAGACAGTAGATTTAGCTGGTCTGTCATAATATAATAGTGACAGTAGATCTAGCTGGTCTGTCATAATATAATAGTGACAGTAGATTTAGCTGGTCTGTCATAATGTAATAGTGACAGTAGATTTAGCTGGTCTGTCATAATATAATAGTGACAGTAGATTTAGTCTGTCATATTATAATAGAGACTGTAGATCTAGCTGGTCTGTCATATTATAAGAGAGACAGTAGATTTAGCTGGTCTGTCATATTATAATAGAGACAGTAGATTTAGCTGGTCTGTCATAATAAATAGAGACAGTAGATCTAGCTGGTCTGTCATAATATAATAGTGACAGTAGATCTAGCTGGTCTGTCATATTATAATAGAGACAGTAGATCTAGCTGGTCTGTCATAATATAATAGAGACAGTAGATCTAGCTGGTCTGTCATAATAAAATAGAGACAGTAGATCTAGCTGGTCTGTCATATTATAATAGAGACTGTAGATCTAGCTGGTCTGTCATAATATAATAGAGACAGTGGATGTAGCTGGTCTGTCATAATATCATAGAGACAGTAGATCTAGCTGGTCTGTCATAATATAATAGAGACAGTAGATCTAGCTGGTCTGTCATATTACAGAGACAGTAGATCTAGCTGGTCTGTCATAATAAAATAGAGACAGTAGATCTAGCTGGTTTGTCATAATATAATAGAGACAGTAGATTTAGCTGGTCTGTCATATTATAATAGAGACAGTAGATCTAGCTGATCTGTCATAATATAATATAGACAGTAGATCTAGCTGGTCTGTCATAATATAATAGTGACAGTAGATTTAGCTGGTCTGTCATATTATTATAGAGACAGTAGATCTAGCTGGTCTGCCATAATATAATAGAGACAGTAGATCTAGCTGGTCTGACATAATATAATAGTGACAGTAGATCTAGCTGGTCTGTCATAATATAATAGTGACATTAGATTTAGCTGGTCTGTCATAATATAATAGTGACAGTAGATTTAGCTGGTCTGTCATAATATAATAGTGACAGTAGATTTAGTCTGTCATATTATAATAGAGACTGTAGATCTAGCTGGTCTGTCATATTATAAGAGAGACAGTAGATTTAGCTGGTTTGTCATAATAAATAGAGACAGTAGATCTAGCTGGTCTGTCATAATATAATAGTGACAGTAGATCTAGCTGGTCTGTCATATTATAATAGAGACAGTAGATCTAGCTGGTCTGTCATAATATAATAGAGACAGTAGATCTAGCTGGTCTGTCATATTATAATCGAGACAGTAGATCTAGCTGGTCTGACATAATATAATAGTGACAGTAGATCTAGCTGGTCTGTCATATTATAATAGAGACAGTAGATCTAGCTGGTATGTCATAGTATAATAGAGACAGTAGATCTAGCTGGTCTGTCATATTATAATCGAGACAGTAGATCTAGCTGGTCTGACATAATATAATAGTGACAGTAGATCTAGCTGGTCTGTCATATTATAATAGAGACAGTAGATCTAGCTGGTCTGTCATAATATAATAGAGACAGTAGATCTAGCTGGTCTGTCATAATATAATAGAGACAGTCGATGTAGCTGGTCTGTCATAATATAATAGAGACAGTCGATGTAGCTGGTCTGTCATAATATAAGAGAGACAGTAGATCTAGCTGGTCTGTCATATTATAATAGAGACAGTAGATCTAGCTGGTCTGTCATAATATAATAGTGACAGTAGATCTAGCTGGTCTGTCATAATATAATAGTGACAGTAGATTTAGCTGGTCTGTCATAATACAATAGAGACAGTATATCTAGCTGGTCTGTCATAATATAATAGAGACAGTAGATCTAGCTGGTCTGTCATAATATAATAGAGACAGTCGATGTAGCTGGTCTGTCATAATATAATAGAGACAGTCGATGTAAATGGTCTGTCATAATATAAGAGAGACAGTAGATCTAGCTGGTCTGTCATATTATAATAGAGACAGTAGATCTGGCTGGTCTGTTATAATATAATTGAGACAGTAGATCTGGCTGGTCTGTTATAATATAATAGAGACAGTATATCTAGCTGGTCTGTCATAATATAATAGAGACAGTATATCTAGCTAGTCTGTCATAATATAATAGAGACAGTAGAACTAGCTGGTCTGTCATAATATAATTGTGACAGTAGTTCTAGCTGGTCTGTCATATTATAATAGAGACAGTAGATTTAGCTGGTCTGTCATAATAAATAGAGACAGTAGATCTAGCTGGTCTGTCATAATATAATAGTGACAGTAGATCTAGCTGGTCTGTCACATTATAATAGAGACAGTAGATCTAGCTGGTCTGTCATAATATAATAGAGACAGTAGATCTATCTGGTCTGTCATAATAAAATAGAGACAGTAGATCTAGCTGGTCTGTCAAATTATAATAGAGACTGTAGATCTAGCTGGTCTGTCATAATATAATAGAGACAGTGGATGTAGCTGGTCTGTCATAATATCATAGAGACAGTAGATCTAGCTGGTCTGTCATAATATAATAGAGACAGTAGATCTAGCTGGTCTGTCATATTACAGAGACAGTAGATCTAGCTGGTCTGTCATAATGAAATAGAGACAGTAGATCTAGCTGGTCTGTCATAATATAATAGAGACAGTAGATCTAGCTGATCTGTCATAATATAATAGAGACTGTAGATCTAGCTGGTCTGTCATAATATAATAGTGACAGTAGATCTAGCTGATCTGTCATAATATAATAGAGACAGTAGATCTAGCTGGACTGTCATAATATAATAGAGACAGTAGATCTAGCTGGTCTGTCATAATATAATAGAGACAGTAGATCTAGCTGGTCTGTCATAATAAAATAGAGACAGTAGATCTAGCTGGTCTGTCATAATATAATAGAGACAGTATATCTAGCTGGTCTGTCATAATATAATAGAGACAGTAGATCTAGCTGGTCTGTCATAATATAATAGAGACAGTAAATTTAGCTGGTCTGTCATAATATAATTGTGACAGTAGTTCTAGCTGGTCTGTCATAATATAATAGAGACAGTAGATCTAGCTGGTCTGTCATAATATAATAGTGACAGTAGATCTAGCTGGTCTGTCATATTATAATAGAGACAGTAGATCTAGCTGGTCTGTCATAATATAATAGAGACAGTAGTTCTAGCTGGTCTGTCATAATAAAATAGAGACAGTAGATCTAGCTGGTCTGTCATATTATAATAGAGACTGTAGATCTAGCTGGTCTGTCATAATATAATAGAGACAGTGGATGTAGCTGGTCTGTCATAATATCATAGAGACAGTAGATCTAGCTGGTCTGTCATAATATAATAGAGACAGTAGATCTAGCTGGTCTGTCATATTACAGAGACAGTAGATCTAGCTGGTCTGTCATAATAAAATAGAGACAGTAGATCTAGCTGGTTTGTCATAATATAATAGAGACAGTAGATTTAGCTGGTCTGTCATTTATAATAGAGACAGTAGATCTAGCTGATCTGTCATAATATAATATAGACAGTAGATCTAGCTGGTCTGTCATAATATAATAGTGACAGTAGATTTAGCTGGTCTGTCATATTATTATAGAGACAGTAGATCTAGCTGGTCTGCCATAATATAATAGAGACAGTAGAACTAGCTGGTCTGACATAACATAATAGTGACAGTAGATCTAGCTGGTCTGTCATAATATAATAGTGACATTAGATTTAGCTGGTCTGTCATAATATAATAGTGACAGTAGATTTAGCTGGTCTGTCATAATATAATAGTGACAGTAGATTTAGTCTGTCATATTATAATAGAGACTGTAGATCTAGCTGGTCTGTCATATTATAAGAGAGACAGTAGATTTAGCTGGTTTGTCATAATAAATAGAGACAGTAGATCTAGCTGGTCTGTCATAATATAATAGTGACAGTAGATCTAGCTGGTCTGTCATATTATAATAGAGACAGTAGATCTAGCTGGTCTGTCATAATATAATAGAGACAGTAGATCTAGCTGGTCTGTCATAATAAAATAGAGACAGTAGATCTAGCTGGTCTGTCATATTCTAATAGAGACTGTAGATCTAGCTGGTCTGTCAAAATATAATAGAGACAGTGGATGTAGCTGGTCTGTCATAATATCATAGAGACAGTAGATCTAGCTGGTCTGTCATAATATAATAGAGACAGTAGATCTAGCTGGTCTGTCATATTACAGAGACAGTAGATCTAGCTGGTCTGTCATAATAAAATAGAGACAGTAGATCTAGCTGGTTTGTCATAATATAATAAAGACAGTAGATTTAGCTGGTCTGTCATATTATAATAGAGACAGTAGATCTAGCTGATCTGTCATAATATAATATAGACAGTAGATCTAGCTGGTCTGTCATAATATAATAGTGACAGTAGATCTAGCTGATCTGTCATAATATAATAGAGACAGTAGATTTAGCTCGTCTGTCATATTATTATAGAGATAGTAGATCTAGCTGGTCTGCCATAATATAATAGAGACAGTAGATCTAGCTGGTCTGACATAATATAATAGTGACAGTAGATCTAGCTGGTCTGTCATAATATAATAGTGACAGTAGATTTAGCTGGTCTGTCATAATATAATAGTGACAGTAGATTTAGCTGGTCTGTCATAATATAATAGTGACAGTAGATTTAGTCTGTCATATTATATTAGAGACTGTAGATCTAGCTGTTCTGTCATATTATAAGAGAGACAGTAGATTTAGCTGGTCTGTCATAATAAATAGAGACAATAGATCTAGCTGGTCTGTCATAATATAATAGTGACAGTAGATCTAGCTGGTCTGTCATATTATAATAGAGACAGTAGATCTAGCTGGTCTGTCATGATATAATAGAGACAGTAGATCTAGCTGGTCTGTCATAATAAAATAGAGACTGTATATCTAGCTGGTCTGTCAAAATATAATAGAGACAGTGGATGTAGCTGGTCTGTCATAATATCATAGAGACAGTAGATCTAGCTGGTCTGTCATAATATAATAGAGACAGTAGATCTAGCTGGTCTGTCATATTACAGAGACAGTAGATCTAGCTGGTCTGTCATAATAAAATAGAGACAGTAGATCTAGCTGGTTTGTCATAATATAATAAAGACAGTAGATTTAGCTGGTCTGTCATATTATAATAGAGACAGTAGATCTAGCTGATCTGTCATAATATAATATAGACAGTAGATCTAGCTGGTCTGTCATAATATAATAGTGACAGTAGATCTAGCTGATCTGTCATAATATAATAGAGACAGTAGATTTAGCTCGTCTGTCATATTATTATAGAGATAGTAGATCTAGCTGGTCTGCCATAATATAATAGAGACAGTAGATCTAGCTGGTCTGACATAATATAATAGTGACAGTAGATCTAGCTGGTCTGTCATAATATAATAGTGACAGTAGATTTAGCTGGTCTGTCATAATATAATAGTGACAGTAGATTTAGCTGGTCTGTCATAATATAATAGTGACAGTAGATTTAGTCTGTCATATTATATTAGAGACTGTAGATCTAGCTGTTCTGTCATATTATAAGAGAGACAGTAGATTTAGCTGGTCTGTCATAATAAATAGAGACAATAGATCTAGCTGGTCTGTCATAATATAATAGTGACAGTAGATCTAGCTGGTCTGTCATATTATAATAGAGACAGTAGATCTAGCTGGTCTGTCATGATATAATAGAGACAGTAGATCTAGCTGGTCTGTCATAATAAAATAGAGACTGTATATCTAGCTGGTCTGTCAAAATATAATAGAGACAGTGGATGTAGCTGGTCTGTCATAATATCATAGAGACAGTAGATCTAGCTGGTCTGTCATAATATAATAGAGACAGTAGATCTAGCTGGTCTGTCATATTACAGAGACAGTAGATCTAGCTGGTCTGTCATAATAAAATAGAGACAGTAGATCTAGCTGGTTTGTCATAATATAATAAAGACAGTAGATTTAGCTGGTCTGTCATATTATAATAGAGACAGTAGATCTAGCTGATCTGTCATAATATAATATAGACAGTAGATCTAGCTGGTCTGTCATAATATAATAGTGACAGTAGATCTAGCTGATCTGTCATAATATAATAGAGACAGTAGATTTAGCTCGTCTGTCATATTATTATAGAGATAGTAGATCTAGCTGGTCTGCCATAATATAATAGAGACAGTAGATCTAGCTGGTCTGACATAATATAATAGTGACAGTAGATCTAGCTGGTCTGTCATAATATAATAGTGACAGTAGATTTAGCTGGTCTGTCATAATATAATAGTGACAGTAGATTTAGCTGGTCTGTCATAATATAATAGTGACAGTAGATTTAGTCTGTCATATTATATTAGAGACTGTAGATCTAGCTGTTCTGTCATATTATAAGAGAGACAGTAGATTTAGCTGGTCTGTCATAATAAATAGAGACAATAGATCTAGCTGGTCTGTCATAATATAATAGTGACAGTAGATCTAGCTGGTCTGTCATATTATAATAGAGACAGTAGATCTAGCTGGTCTGTCATGATATAATAGAGACAGTAGATCTAGCTGGTCTGTCATAATAAAATAGAGACAGTAGATCTAGCTGGTCTGTCATATTATAATAGAGACTGTAGATCTAGCTGGTCTGTCATAATGTAATAGAGACAGTGGATGTAGCTGGTCTGTCATAATATCATAGAGACAGTAGATCTAGCTGGTCTGTCATAATATAATAGAGACAGTAGATCTAGCTGGTCTGTCATATTACAGAGAGAGTAGATCTAGCTGGTCTGTCATAATAAAATAGAGACAGTAGATCTAGCTGGTTTGTCATAATATAATAGAGACAGTAGATTTAGCTGGTCTGTCATATTATAATCGAGACAGTAGATCTAGCTGGTCTGACATAATATAATAGTGACAGTAGATCTAGCTGGTCTGTCATATTATAATAGAGACAGTAGATCTAGCTGGTATGTCATAGTATAATAGAGACAGTAGATCTAGCTGGTCTGTCATATTATAATCGAGACAGTAGATCTAGCTGGTCTGACATAATATAATAGTGACAGTAGATCTAGCTGGTCTGTCATATTATAATAGAGACAGGAGATCTAGCTGGTCTGTCATAATATAATAGAGACAGTAGATCTAGCTGGTCTGTCATAATATAATAGAGACAGTCGATGTAGCTGGTCTGTCATAATATAATAGAGACAGTCGATGTAGCTGGTCTGTCATAATATAAGAGAGACAGTAGATCTAGCTGGTCTGTCATATTATAATAGATACAGTAGATCTAGCTGGTCTGTCATAATATAATAGTGACAGTAGATCTAGCTGGTCTGTCATAATATAATAGTGACAGTAGATTTAGCTGGTCTGTCATAATACAATAGAGACAGTATATCTAGCTGGTCTGTCATAATATAATAGAGACAGTAGATCTAGCTGGTCTGTCATAATATAATAGAGACAGTCGATGTAGCTGGTCTGTCATAATATAATAGAGACAGTCGATGTAAATGGTCTGTCATAATATAAGAGAGACAGTAGATCTAGCTGGTCTGTCATATTATAATAGAGACAGTAGATCTGGCTGGTCTGTTATAATATAATTGAGACAGTAGATCTGGCTGGTCTGTTATAATATAATAGAGACAGTATATCTAGCTGGTCTGTCATAATATAATAGAGACAGTATATCTAGCTAGTCTGTCATAATATAATAGAGACAGTAGAACTAGCTGGTCTGTCATAATATAATTGTGACAGTAGTTCTAGCTGGTCTGTCATATTATAATAGAGACAGTAGATTTAGCTGGTCTGTCATAATAAATAGAGACAGTAGATCTAGCTGGTCTGTCATAATATAATAGTGACAGTAGATCTAGCTGGTCTGTCATATTATAATAGAGACAGTAGATCTAGCTGGTCTGTCATAATATAATAGAGACAGTAGATCTATCTGGTCTGTCATAATAAAATAGAGACAGTAGATCTAGCTGGTCTGTCAAATTATAATAGAGACTGTAGATCTAGCTGGTCTGTCATAATATAATAGAGACAGTGGATGTAGCTGGTCTGTCATAATATCATAGAGACAGTAGATCTAGCTGGTCTGTCATAATATAATAGAGACAGTAGATCTAGCTGGTCTGTCATATTACAGAGACAGTAGATCTAGCTGGTCTGTCATAATGAAATAGAGACAGTAGATCTAGCTGGTCTGTCATAATATAATAGAGAAAGTAGATCTAGCTGATCTGTCATAATATAATAGAGACTGTAGATCTAGCTGGTCTGTCATAATATAATAGTGACAGTAGATCTAGCTGATCTGTCATAATATAATAGAGACAGTAGATCTAGCTGGTCTGTCATAATATAATAGAGACAGTAGATCTAGCTGGTCTGTCATAATATAATAGAGACAGTAGATCTAGCTGGTCTGTCATAATAAAATAGAGACAGTAGATCTAGCTGGTCTGTCATAATATAATAGAGACAGTATATCTAGCTGGTCTGTCATAATATAATAGAGACAGTAGATCTAGCTGGTCTGTCATAATATAATAGAGACAGTGAATTTAGCTGGTCTGTCATAATATAATTGTGACAGTAGTTCTAGCTGGTCTGTCATATTATAATAGAGACAGTAGATTTAGCTGGTCTGTCATAATAAATAGAGACAGTAGATCTAGCTGGTCTGTCATAATATAATAGTGACAGTAGATCTAGCTGGTCTGTCATATTATAATAGAGACAGTAGATCTAGCTGGTCTGTCATAATATAATAGAGACAGTAGTTCTAGCTGGTCTGTCATAATAAAATAGAGACAGTAGATCTAGCTGGTCTGTCATATTATAATAGAGACTGTAGATCTAGCTGGTCTGTCATAATATAATAGAGACAGTGGATGTAGCTGGTCTGTCATAATATCATAGAGACAGTAGATCTAGCTGGTCTGTCATAATATAATAGAGACAGTAGATCTAGCTGGTCTGTCATATTACAGAGACAGTAGATCTAGCTGGTCTGTCATAATAAAATAGAGACAGTAGATCTAGCTGGTTTGTCATAATATAATAGAGACAGTAGATTTAGCTGGTCTGTCATTTTATAATAGAGACAGTAGATCTAGCTGATCTGTCATAATATAATATAGACAGTAGATCTAGCTGGTCTGTCATAATATAATAGTGACAATAGATTTAGCTGGTCTGTCATATTATTATAGAGACAGTAGATCTAGCTGGTCTGCCATAATATAATAGAGACAGTAGATCTAGCTGGTCTGACATAACATAATAGTGACAGTAGATCTAGCTGGTCTGTCATAATATAATAGTGACATTAGATTTAGCTGGTCTGTCATAATATAATAGTGACAGTAGATTTAGCTGGTCTGTCATAATATAATAGTGACAGTAGATTTAGTCTGTCATATTATAATAGAGACTGTAGATCTAGCTGGTCTGTCATATTATAAGAGAGACAGTAGATTTAGCTGGTTTGTCATAATAAATAGAGACAGTAGATCTAGCTGGTCTGTCATAATATAATAGTGACAGTAGATCTAGCTGGTCTGTCATATTATAATAGAGACAGTAGATCTAGCTGGTCTGTCATAATATAATAGAGACAGTAGATCTAGCTGGTCTGTCATAATAAAATAGAGACAGTAGATCTAGCTGGTCTGTCATATTATAATAGAGACTGTAGATCTAGCTGGTCTGTCAAAATATAATAGAGACAGTGGATGTAGCTGGTCTGTCATAATATCATAGAGACAGTAGATCTAGCTGGTCTGTCATAATATAATAGAGACAGTAGATCTAGCTGGTCTGTCATATTACAGAGACAGTAGATCTAGCTGGTCTGTCATAATAAAATAGAGACAGTAGATCTAGCTGGTTTGTCATAATATAATAAAGACAGTAGATTTAGCTGGTCTGTCATATTATAATAGAGACAGTAGATCTAGCTGATCTGTCATAATATAATATAGACAGTAGATCTAGCTGGTCTGTCATAATATAATAGTGACAGTAGATCTAGCTGATCTGTCATAATATAATAGAGACAGTAGATTTAGCTCGTCTGTCATATTATTATAGAGATAGTAGATCTAGCTGGTCTGCCATAATATAATAGAGACAGTAGATCTAGCTGGTCTGACATAATATAATACAGTAGATCTAGCTGATCTGTCATAATATAATAGAGACAGTAGATTTAGCTCGTCTGTCATATTATTATAGAGATAGTAGATCTAGCTGGTCTGCCATAATATAATAGAGACAGTAGATCTAGCTGGTCTGACATAATATAATAGTGACAGTAGATCTAGCTGGTCTGTCATAATATAATAGTGACAGTAGATTTAGCTGGTCTGTCATAATATAATAGTGACAGTAGATTTAGCTGGTCTGTCATAATATAATAGTGACAGTAGATTTAGTCTGTCATATTATATTAGAGACTGTAGATCTAGCTGTTCTGTCATATTATAAGAGAGACAGTAGATTTAGCTGGTCTGTCATAATAAATAGAGACAATAGATCTAGCTGGTCTGTCATAATATAATAGTGACAGTAGATCTAGCTGGTCTGTCATATTATAATAGAGACAGTAGATCTAGCTGGTCTGTCATGATATAATAGAGACAGTAGATCTAGCTGGTCTGTCATAATAAAATAGAGACAGTAGATCTAGCTGGTCTGTCATATTATAATAGAGACTGTAGATCTAGCTGGTCTGTCATAATGTAATAGAGACAGTGGATGTAGCTGGTCTGTCATAATATCATAGAGACAGTAGATCTAGCTGGTCTGTCATAATATAATAGAGACAGTAGATCTAGCTGGTCTGTCATATTACAGAGAGAGTAGATCTAGCTGGTCTGTCATAATAAAATAGAGACAGTAGATCTAGCTGGTTTGTCATAATATAATAGAGACAGTAGATTTAGCTGGTCTGTCATATTATAATAGAGACAGTAGATCTAGCTGATCTGTCATAATATAATATAGACAGTAGATCTAGCTGGTCTGTCATAATATAATAGTGACAGTAGATCTAGCTGATCTGTCATAATATAATAGAGACAGTAGATTTAGCTGGTCTGTCATATTATTATAGAGACAGTAGATCTAGCTGGTCTGCCATAATATAATAGAGACAGTAGATCTAGCTGGTCTGACATAATATAATAGTGACAGTAGATCTAGCTGGTCTGTCATAATATAATAGTGACAGTAGATTTAGCTGGTCTGTCATAATATAATAGTGACAGTAGATTTAGCTGGTCTGTCATAATATAATAGTGACAGTAGATTTAGTCTGTCATATTATAATAGAGACTGTAGATCTAGCTGGTCTGTCATATTATAAGAGAGACAGTAGATTTAGCTGGTCTGTCATAATAAATAGAGACAGTAGATCTAGCTGGTCTGTCATAATACAATAGTGACAGTAGATCTAGCTGGTCTGTCATATTATAATAGAGACAGTAGATCTAGCTGGTCTGTCATATTATAATAGAGACAGTAGATCTAGCTGGTCTGACATAATATAATAGTGACAGTAGATCTAGCTTGTCTGTCATATTATAATAGAGACAGTAGGTCTAGCTGGTCTGTCATAATATAATAGTGACAGTAGATCTAGCTGGTCTGTCATAATATAATAGTGACAGTAGATTTAGCTGGTCTGTCATAATATAATAGTGACAGTAGATCTAGCTGGTCTGTCATTATATAATAGTGACAGTAGATTTAGATGGTCTGTCATAATATAATAGAGACAGTAGATCTAGCTGGTCTGTCATATTATAATAGAGACAGTAGATTTAGCTGGTCTGTCATAATATAATAGTGACAGTAGATCTAGCTGGTCTGTCATAATATAATAGTGACAGTAGATTTAGCTGGTCTGTCATAATATAATAGTGACAGTAGATTTAGCTGGTCTGTCATAATATAATAGTGACAGTAGATTTAGTCTGTCATATTATAATAGAGACTGTAGATCTAGCTGGTCTGTCATATTATAAGAGAGACAGTAGATTTAGCTGGTCTGTCATAATAAATAGATACAGTAGATCTAGCTGGTCTGTCATAATATAATAGTGACAGTAGATCTAGCTGGTCTGTCATATTATAATAGAGACAGTAGATCTAGCTGGTCTGTCATATTATAATAGAGACAGTAGATCTAGCTGGTCTGACATAATATAATAGTGACAGTAGATCTAGCTGGTCTGTCATATTATAATAGAGACAGTAGGTCTAGCTGGTCTGTCATAATATAATAGTGACAGTAGATCTAGCTGGTCTGTCATAATATAATAGTGACAGTAGATTTAGCTGGTCTGTCATAATATAATAGTGACAGTAGATCTAGCTGGTCTGTCATTATATAATAGTGACAGTAGATTTAGATGGTCTGTCATAATATAATAGAGACAGTAGATCTAGCTGGTCTGTCATATTATAATAGAGACAGTAGATTTAGCTGGTCTGTCATAATAAATAGAGACAGTAGATCTAGCTGGTCTGTCATAATATAATAGTGACAGTAGATCTAGCTGGTCTGTCATATTATAATAGAGACAGTAGATCTAGCTGGTCTGTCATATTATAATAGAGACAGTAGATCTAGCTGGTCTGACATAATATAATAGTGACAGTAGATCTAGCTGGTCTGACATAATATAATAGTGACAGTAGATCTAGCTGGTCTGACATAATATAATAGTGACAGTAGATCTAGCTGGTCTGTCATATTATAATAGAGACAGTAGATCTAGCTGGTCTGTCATAATATAATAGTGACAGTAGATCTAGCTGGTCTGTCATAATATAATAGTGACAGTAGATTTAGATGGTCTGTCATAATATAATAGAGACAGTAGATTTAGATGGTCTGTCATAATATAATAGAGACAGTAGATTTAGATGGTCTGTCACAATAGAGACATCTGTCTAGAGAACGGCACTCTTTTTTTCAGGCAGTATTTTCTGAGGTTCATTAGGAGAACATCATTGATTGGAGTTCACCTGTGGCAGATTTCCCCTCAGCCTCCAACTGTAACTAGGATACTTTGCTCTACAACCAAGATGCATGAACAGAGGAGCAAATATACATAAGCTAACAAAAATGTTCATTAACTCTTTCTCATATTCAGACCTATAATGCTTTATATTTCCTTTTTGATGCCTTAAGTGGTGCAAAGTAAATAAGTGCAAGTACTTTAAAGTACTACTTAAGTCTTTTTTTTTAGGTATCTGTACTTTACTATTTATATTTTGACAACTACATTTCAAAAATAAAATAATTAACTTTTTACTCCCAAGCATTTTCCATGTAGAGGATGCAACAGGTCCAGCACCTCATGAGTAAATGTCACTTGGCTTTTCTGATAGGAGTATTGGAGTTAGGAAGGTTGTAGGCTTAGATAGTTATTAACCTGTTTTATTCCAGGCTGAGTGGGACACTCTGAATAGCAGCATCTACTCTGGAAATAAAGAAACATTTATAAAACCGCTAAATCAATTTGCAAGTTTATTTTTGCATGTTGTTATTGTTTCTGCGTGTTGTAATGTCACCAGAGACAGCAGACAACCGAGTAACAGCTTTTTGATAATAACAATAAAACCAATCTTTTTTTATATGCAAAAAAGATTACATCATCTATTGTTTACAAGCTCTTTTGAATGTTTTATTTTAGTTTGTACCTCTCTTACAAATGTTTTTTTATCAATACATTTTAATCCTCTATTATTTGATATTTTTGGTGTGTCTAATTTTCAATTACATTCTATTGGTTTGAATTGTGTTGAGTTGTGAAACTTTCAGTGTGACACTGGGACATGTCACATGACTTCAGTCTGCTGGTTTATTTACCTAATATTCTGCAAACTAACTATGCTGGCTGGGACGATATTGCGCGCAGCTATTGGCTAATGAAGGTGTCAATCATTATGAATGCCCAGCCTTAACGGTAGCATGTTCACTCCTGCTGTAACTCGGGAACTGCCTGAGAATCTCTACAAGTACGTTTACTTCTGATTATATCTAATAAACTAGGTTGTCTGTATTAATGACAACCTATATCTGTATCAGCTGTTGGCTGCCAGAGCTTGTAGCCTCGGAACAGCAGGTACATGTTCCTGTCTGCGACTGCACTCTCAATATCTCTGTTTATTTAGGAACGTAGCCCGACGACACTGACTGAAATGTGGTCCAAAAATACCAAACAACGATAGAGCTTTAATACGCTTGTGATTTTGTTGTACCAAAATATTAGTCAAATGTACCAAGCCATTACGTCAGTGGGAAGCCCACTGCTGTGTGATGTCATTATTGGGAGACGAGGATCACTGAATACTTTTGTTGTCGCCGTTTTGTTTTCTCTGTCTGTTGATCGATATGATGATGATGATGAGTACAATCGAATTGGAAGTATTTGTTTAATTGCATGAATAGAGAAAACAACAACAGTAGTAGTGACAGGGTGGGGATGCTGGGATCTGGATAATGTTTAGGATTATTTACAGAGGTTGTTATTGTAGTCTACATTATAAACTGTGCCAATGCTCTTTGTGTGATTCTTTGCAGCCGGTTGCAGACTCCTTGACCCCCCCCCCCCCCCCCCCCCCCCCCCCCCCATCCTTACTACTGATCTCAGCACCACCATCATGTGTAACAAGACATCAGTAGGAGAGAACCAACTCCAGAGGATTATCAGAGATCTACACGGTATCTATTTTACAGTTCGCCACATGTGTCTGTGTGGATCCATTCATATCAGTGGAGGCTGCTGAGAACGGCTCATAGTAATGGCTGGCATGGAGTCAATGGAATGGAGTCAATGGAATGGTATATAAACACATGGTTGATTCCATTCCATTGAATTCATTCCAGCCATTATTATAAGCCGTCCTCCCCTCCACAACCTCCACTGATACATAAGTAGCTGCCAAAATAATGAAAACACTTGAGTAAATGAGGGACACAAAGTAAATTGAAAGCATGTTGTGGTTCCTGAGTTAATTAAGCAATTATGTATAAAAATGCTGGGCAGGCCATTGTTATGGATACCAGGACAATGCCCCCATCCACAGGGCACAGGTAGTCACTGGATGGTTTGAGTAACAAGAAAACGTTGTAAATCATATGCCATGGCCGTCTGTCACCAGAAAAATCCAATTTAATAATAATGGGAGATTCTGGAGTGGCGCCTGACAGTGTTTTTTACCATCAACAAAACACCAAAGAATGATGTCACATCCCTCCAATAGAGTTCCAGACACTTTTAGAATATATTCCAAGGTTCATTGAAGCTGTTCTGGATTTTGACACCTTTAATTAACTAGGCAAGTCAGTTAAGAACAAATTGTTATTTACAATGACATCCTACGACGCTGGGACAATTGTGTGCCGCCCTATGAGTCACACGCTTGATGTAGCTATTGCGTGCTAGGAATATGGGACCAAATACTAATCTTTTGCCTATTTTATTTCTAAGAAACTTTTAGGTGTGTCAATAGTTTTGACCCCTAACCTGATTTTGAGTGCATCCGTGTTGGTGTGTGGTGCATCAAGGTTGAAGTGATGAAGCTATAGCTTGTGTACATGTGTGTTGTGTATCTGAACCTGTAGAAGCAGTGACTGAGCTGAGTAAGGAACATAGAGAGATGGGTGAACCAATCACAGACGACAGCCCCAACCTGCATAAACTGTCCTACAAACTAGAGTACCTGCTACAGGTAATACACACAGAAACTCACTCTCTCTCATAAACTGCTAGGATACTGGAAAGCTAAATGATCTTAGATAGGACCTCAAGGTTTTCCTGGGAAAACTCCAGGGCCTGTGAATCTGAGCTGTTGTTGTGTGTTTACATCAGTTTGACCAGAAGGAGAAGGCAGATTTCCTAGGCAGCAGGAAGGAGTACTGGGATTACTTCAGAGAGTGTCTTGCCAAGACCAGAGGAGTTAATGACGGCCTGCGGTTTGTCAAGGCTATACCAGAGGTAATCCTCACTCATACACAAACCGATGAAGGCAATTGTCCAGCAAAATGGCAGCGGTCACCGCAATAACCATTCTTATAGCAATTTGTATTTTTTTAAATACATAATATTTTTTTGCTGTTCGAAGGTTTTTCTGTTTTTCTGACTGTATATGCTGCCATAAAAATATATGCTGCCATAAAAATAGTCAATAATGGCATAATGTGTGGACTGGCGGCCATTGCAAGTGTAAACATAGGAGCAAAGCAGTAACTGACGTTACAAAATAGACATCCCATCGCATGAGCCACATCAGTTAACATGTGAAAGAACATTCTTCATTACCATGGAAATGGTTGCGTCACAATACCAGACAGCCATTGTTTACCAGTCATATTACCAGGGTTAGAGGTTCTATTCATTCTATTTACCAGTCATGTTACCAGGGTTAGAGGTTCTATTCATTCTATTTACCAGTCATATTACCAGGGTTAGAGGTTCTATTCATTCTATTACCAGGGTTAGAGGTTCTATTCATTCTATTTACCAGTCATATTACCAGGGTTAGAGGTTCTATTCATTCTATTTACCAGTCATATTACCATGGTTACAGGTTATTTTCATTCTATTTACCAGTCATATTACCAGGGTTAGAGGTTCTATTCATTCTATTTACCAGGGTTAGAGGTTCTATTCATTCTATTACCAGGGTTAGAGGTTCTATTCATTCTATTTACCAGTCATATTACCAGGGTTAGAGGTTCTATTCATTCTATTACCAGGGTTAGAGGTTCTATTCATTCTATTTACCAGTCATATTACCAGGGTTAGAGGTTCTATTCATTCTATTACCAGGGTTAGAGGTTCTATTAATTCTATTTACCAGTCATGTTACCAGGGTTAGAGGTTATATTCATTCTGTTTACCAGGGTTAGAGGTTCTATTCATTCTATTACCAGGGTTAGAGGTTCTATTTATTCTGTTTACCAGTCATATTACCAGGGTTAGAGGTTCTATTCATTCTATTACCAGGGTTAGAGGTTCTATTCATTCTATTACCAGGGTTAGAGGTTCTATTCATTCTATTACCAGGGTTACAGGTTATTTTCATTCTATTTACCAGGGTTAGAGGTTCTATTCATTCTATTACCAGGGTTAGAGGTTCTATTAATTCTATTTACCAGTCATATTACCAGGGTTAGAGGTTCTATTCATTCTATTACCAGGGTTAGAGGTTCTATTCATTCTATTACCAGGGTTAGAGGTTCTATTCATTCTATTACCAGGATACAGGTTATTTTCATTCTATTTACCAGGGTTAGAGGTTCTATTCATTCTATTACCAGGGTTAGAGGTTCTATTCATTCTATTACCAGGGTTAGAGGTTCTATTCATTCTATTTACCAGGGTTAGAGGTTCTATTCATTCTATTTACCAGTCATATTACCAGGGTTAGAGGTTCTATTCATTCTATTTACCAGTCATATTACCAGGGTTAGAGGTTCTATTCATTCTATTTACCAGTCATATTACCAGGGTTAGAGGTTCTATTCATTCTATTTACCAGTCATATTACCAGGGTTAGAGGTTCTATTCATTCTATTTACCAGTCATATTACCAGGGTTAGAGGTTCTATTCATTCTATTTACCAGTCATATTACCTGGGTTAGAGGTTCTATTCATTCTGTTTACCAGTCATATTACCAGGGTTACAGGTTCTATTCATTCTATTTACCAGTCATATTACCAGGGTTAGAGGTTCTATTCATTCTATTACCAGGGTTAGAGGTTCTATTCATTCTATTTACCAGTCATGTCACCAGGGTTAGAGGTTATATTCATTCTGTTTACCAGGGTTAGAGGTTCTATTCATTCTATTACCAGGGTTAGAGGTTCTATTCATTCTATTACCAGGGTTAGAGGTTCTATTCATTCTGTTTACCAGTCATATTACCAGGGTTAGAGGTTCTATTCATTCTATTACCAGGGTTAGAGGTTCTATTCATTCTATTACCAGGGTTAGAGGTTCTATTCATTCTATTACCAGGGTTACAGGTTATTTTCATTCTATTTACCAGGGTTAGAGGTTCTATTCATTCTATTACCAGGGTTAGAGGTTCTATTCATTCTATTACCAGGGTTAGAGGTTCTATTCATTCTATTTACCAGGGTTAGAGGTTCTATTCATTCTATTTACCAGTCATATTACCAGGGTTAGAGGTTCTATTCATTCTATTTACCAGTCATATTACCAGGGTTAGAGGTTCTATTCATTCTATTTACCAGTCATATTACCAGGGTTAGAGGTTCTATTCATTCTGTTTACCAGTCATATTACCAGGGTTACAGGTTCTATTCATTCTATTTACCAGTCATATTACCAGGGTTAGAGGTTCTATTCATTCTATTACCAGGGTTAGAGGTTCTATTCATTCTATTTACCAGTCATATTACCAGGGTTAGAGGTTCTATTCATTCTATTACCAGGGTTAGAGGTTCTATTCATTCTATTTACCAGTCATATTACCAGGGTTAGAGGTTCTATTCATTCTATTACCAGGGTTAGAGGTTCTATTCATTCTATTTACCAGTCATATTACCAGGGTTAGAGGTTCTATTCATTCTATTTACCAGTCATATTACCAGGGTTAGAGGTTCTATTCATTCTATTTACCAGTCATGTTACCAGGGTTAGAGGTTCTATTCATTCTATTTACCAGTCATATTACCAGGGTTAGAGGTTCTATTAATTCTATTACCAGGGTTAGAGGTTCTATTCATTCTATTTACCAGTCATATTACCAGGGTTAGAGGTTCTATTCATTCTATTTACCAGTCATGTTACCAGGGTTAGAGGTTCTATTAATTCTATTTACCAGTCATATTACCAGGGTTAGAGGTTCTATTCATTCTATTTACCAGTCATATTACCAGGGTTAGAGGTTCTATTCATTCTATTTACCAGTCATATTACCAGGGTTAGAGGTTCTATTCATTCTATTTACCAGTCATATTACCAGGGTTAGAGGTTCTATTCATTCTATTTACCAGTCATATTACCAGGGTTAGAGGTTCTATTCATTCTATTTACCAGTCATATTACCAGGGTTAGAGGTTCTGTTCATTCTATTTACCAGTCATATTACCAGGGTTACAGGTTCTTTTCATTCTATTTACCAGTCATGTTACCAGGGTTACAGGTTCTATTCATTCTATTTACCTGTATTATTGACTGTATGTTTGTTTATTCAATGTGTAACTCTGTGTTGTTGTTTGTGTCGCACTGCTATGCTTTATCTTGGACAGGTCGCAGTTGTAAATGAGAACTTGTTCTCAACTAGCCTACCTGGTTAAATAAAGGTGAAATAAAAAATAAAACAAAATGACTGGACTATTCTGGCTGCCTGATGCGTATATACAGCCATTGTAGCACCTTCCACTTCTGAAACAGTTTGATGTCAATTCCTATAAGCTTTGAACTTGAACTCTGTCATGAATCCATCCTGTCTTCTGTTGTGTTACAGTTAAAGACGTCCCTGGGTAAAGGTAGAGCGTTTCTCCGCTATTCTCTGGTCCATCAGCGTCTGGCTGATACCCTACAACAGTGTCTACTCAACCACAAGGTTACCAGGTACACACACACACACCGCACGGACACACACACACCGCACGGACACACACACACCGCACGGACACACACACACCGCACGGACACACACACACACCGCGCGGAGACACACCGCACGGACACACACACACACACACACACACCGCATGGACACACACCGCACGGACACACACACACACACACCGCACGGACACACACACACACACCGCACGGACACACACACACACCGCACGGACACACACATACACACACACACACACACACACACACACACACACACACACACACACATCTGGCTTCCTTGCCCAGCTGGATAAAAAGGAGACCCAGTACAGTGTATTGAAGCAGTATATGTCCAATATACCACAGCTAAGGGCTGTTGTCTGCTCGACGCTACGCGGAGTACCTGCATAAAGCCCTTAGCCGTGGCTATTATAAACTGGTTACCAACGTAATTAGAGCAGTAATACCCGTGGTATACGGTCTGATATACCATGGCTGTCAGCCAATCAGCATTCAGGGCTCGAACCACCCAGTTTATTATTGTATATAAAGTATTTTATAACTGTGATGTTTCCCTTCCTCTGTTCAGTTTAGTTTTACTTCCTTAATGTCACTGTAGTCTGTCTTCCTCTCTCATATCCCACCAAAGCCAAATGTCATCCCTTTTGTCAGTCTCTTTCTTTTCTAATAGCTTGTGTGTGTGTGTGTGTTCCAGTGAGTGGTACTTTGCTCGCAGTCCCTTCCTGAAGTCTCACCTCAGCAGTGACATCATCAGTCACCTGTATGTTCTCAACGAGGTCCAGTTTGATGTGGCATCCAGAGGTCACGACCTCGATGCTGATTGGCCCACATTCGCCAGGTAATACGCTTTTGTTTACCATTAATAGGAGTGGTCAGTAATCACCCCATGGTATCTCCTGGTGATCACTTCCTGGTCTCCATAGAATGGTACCAGCTACAGGTACCTCAAAACATCTAATCCAATCACATTGTATTTGTCATATGCGCCGAATACAACAGGTGTAGGGAGACCTTACCGTGAAATGCTTACTTACAAGTGTCGTGTCTGGACTACCATTAAATGTGAAGACTTATTTATATCAAATCAGATCTCTATGTTTAATTATTACGTGATTAAACTATTCATGGGAACATTAATTAACTAGGAAGTCGGGTCACCACGGAGAATGTTGAGATTTACAGAGTTTATAATTTTCCGAATATAACTTTTCAGATATTTTAATAGCTGATCGTTTAGTCTCATTGTTATTATTACCTCATCAGTTCTCATTACTGAACGTTGCAAACCCTTGAATATCTGCACGAACCCTAGCCTAAATCATGAATCAGCGATACAAATTGGCATAATTATTTATTTACTAACCAACTAAATGATCACACAGATTGGTAGACAAAGGAAACGGGTGGGGACTGCGAAAGAGCGGGAAAGACAAAATGGATGAACAACACACAGAGGATAATTGACATGCTAATACTTTGCACATGAACGGACGCTCATTCTGAAAGAAATTACAATGTACATATTTACGCTTGTATGTCGTTGTTGTCTCTCTGTTGAAAACACTTGATCGTCCTGTAGGGTTCATCAGAGTCTCTCTGGTTAACTTTCCCAGAAGTCACAATGTCTTTCGTGGTTGTAGGTGGTTAGAATGGTTACTTCAGAGTATAATTCGGAAATGTGTTCATAGACTAGATGCGTCGGTGGTTGTCGGTATTCTCGTACTAGACTTATGTAATTTCTAGCTGCAGACTAGTAATTATGCGTCTAATATTTGCTCTTATTCTGTCGTGATCGACAGTCTGAGTTGAACCATTTCCAGCTGTGTAGCCAAAACTACAGCTGTATGGTCTAATGGTCAATAGAATTGTAGTCATTCCAACGTGGGCACTCTGTCCCGGCGTTCTCTGACTTAATGTAGATTTTGTAAGAAGTGGGTTTCATACTCTGGAAAAAAGGGTGGTTCTTTGACGCGTAATGTGATGTCTGGGCTAACGGGGGTGTGGCCACTGACTAGTTAATCTTTATATGAAAATTCATACTATCATTTAGAAACTTAATATCACATCTTTTCACAGATAGTTTCATGTTTAATCACATTCGTTTCACATTTAGATGTAAACCGCTGGTAAATGTACCCCTTAACTCTATCTCTTATGTCTGTTTCCTGTCCCTCATGATGTCACCAAATGAAACACACTCATCATAACTGTCCCTTAAGTGACCACGTACCATTCCCACATTCTTAAAAGTAAAAATATTGTTTAATTCTCCCATTTTGAGGATAAGGAGTTTGGCCAAGTCTCTCCCTGTGTCCCACAGTCACACATTCCAATCTCAAAACTACAGACCCAGAAGTATTTATGACTGCCATAAACTGTGGAGAAAGAGAGAGGGGGGGGGTGGGGCTATTTGTATTTATTATGGATCCCCATTAGCTGCTGCAAAAGCAGCAGCTACTCTTCCTGGTGTCCAGCAAAATTAAAATTAAGGCTATGATCCTCCCCCCAGGGCACGTCATGACACAAGGCCTTAACCAACAATGCAGTTTTCAGAAAATAGAGTTACGAAAATATTTACTGAATAAACGAAAGAAAAAAAGTTACAGAATGAAATACTAATAACAAGGCTATATACAAGGGATACCGTACCGAGTCAATGTGCGGGGGTACCGGTTAGTCGAGGTCATTTGTACATGTAGGTAGGGGTAAAGTGACTATGCATAGATAATAAACCGTAAGTAGCAGCAGTGTAAAAACAAAGGTGTGGGGGGGGGGGGGGGGTCAATGCAAATAGTCTGGGTGGCCATTTGATTAATTGTTCAGCAGTCTTATGGCTTGGAGGTAGAAGCTGTTAAGGGCCCTTTTGGTCCTAGACTTGGCGCTCCGGTACCGCTTGCTGTGCAGTAGCAGAGAGAACAGTCTATGACCAATTTTTGGGCCTTCCTCTGACACCGCCTAGTATATAGGTCCTGGATGTCAGGAAGGTTGGCCCCAGTTATGTACTGGGCTGTACGCACTACCCTCTGTACCTCCTTACGGTCGGATGCTGAGCAGTTGCCATACCAGGTGGTGATGCAACTGGTCAGGATGCTCTCGATGGTGCGGCTGTAGAACTTTTTTTGTATCTGGGGACCCATGCCAAATCTTTTCAGTCTCCTGAGGGGAAAAAGCGTTGTCATGCCCTCTTCACGTCTGTCTTGGTGTGTTTGGACCATGATAGCTCGTTGGTGATGTGGACACCAAGGAACTTGAAACTCTCGACCCGTTCCAATGTAGCCCCATCGATGTGAATGGGGGCATGTTTGGCACTCCTTTTCCTGTAGTCCACGATCACCTCCTTTGTCTTGCTCACATTGAGGGAGAGGTTGTTGTCCTGGCACCACACTGCCAGGTCTCTGACCTCCCTATAGGCTGTCTCATCGTTGTCGGTGATCAGGCCTACCACCGTTGTGTCGTCAGCAAACTTGATGGTGTTGGAGTCGTGTTTGGCCACGCAGTTGTGGGTGAACAGGGAGTACAGGAGGGGACTAAGCACACAACCCTGAGAGGCCCTTGTTTTGAGGATCAGCGCAGCAGGTGTTGTTACCTACCCTTACAACCTGGGGGAGGCCCGTCAGGAAGTCCAGGATGCAGTTGCAAAGGGAGGTGTTTAGTCCCATGGTCCTTATCTTAGTGATGAGCTTTGAGGGTACTATGGTGTTGAACGCTGAGCTGTAGTCAATGAATATCATTCTCACATAGGTGTTCCTTTTGTCCAGGTGGGAAAGGGCAGTGTGGAGTGCAATAGAGATTGTGTATCTGTTTGGGCTGTATGCAAATTGGAGTGGGTTTCTGGGATAATGGTGTTGTGAGCCATTACCAGCCTTTCAAAGCACTTCATGGCTACAGACGTGAGTGCTAAGGGTCTGTAGTCATTTAGGCAGGTTGCCTTTGTGTTCTTGGGCACAGGGACTACAGTGGTCTGCTTGAAGCATGTTGGTATTACAGACTCAATCAGGGACATGTTGAAAATGTCAGTGAAGACACCTGCCAGTTGGTCAGCACATGCCTGGAGCACACGTCCTGGTAGTCCGTCTGGCCCCGCAGCCTTGTGAGTAAGACGTTTAAACAGGTTAACATACACAAGGCTGCGGAGAGCGTGATCCCACAGTCGTCCGGAACAGCTGATGGTCTCATGCATGCCTCAGTGATGCTTGCCTCGAAGCAAGCATAGAAGTGATTTAGCTCGTCTGGTAGGCTCCTGTCACTGGGCAGCTCGCGGCTGTGCTTCCCTTTGTAGTCTGTAATAGTTTTGCAAGCCCTGCCACATCTGACGAGCGTCGGAGCCGGTGTAGTATGATTCAATCTTAGCCCTGTATTGACGCTTTGCCTGTTTGATGGTTCGTCGCAGGGCATAGCGGGATTTCTTGTAAGCTTCCAGGTTAGAGTCCCGCACCTTGAAAGCGGCAGCTCTACCCTTTAGCTCAGTGCAAATGTTGCCTGTAATCCATGGCTTCTGGTTGGGGTACAGTGGGGCAAAAAAGTATTTAGTCAGCCACCAATTGTGCTAGTTCTCCCACTTAAAAAGATGAGAGAGGCCTGTAATTTTCATCATAGGTACACTTCAACTATGACAGACAAAACGAGAAAAAAAAATCCAGAAAATCACATTGTAGGATTTTTAATGAATTTATTTGCAAATTATGGTGGAAAATAAGTATTTGGTCACCTACAAACAAGCAAGATTTCTGGCTCTCACAGACCTGTAACTTCTTCTTTAAGAGGCTCCTCTGTCCTCCACTCGTTACTTGTATTAATGGCACCTGTTTGAACTTGTTATCAGTATAAAAGACACCTGTCCACAACCTCAAACAGTCACACTCCAAACTCCACTATGGCCAAGACCAAAGAGCTGTCAAAGGACACCAGAAACAAAATTGTAGACCTGCACCAGGCTGGGAAGACTGAATCTGCAATAGGTAAGCAGCTTGGTTTGAATAAATCAACTATGGGAACAAATATTAGGAAATGGAAGACATACAAGACCACTGATAATCTCCCTCGATCTGGGGCTCCACGCAAGATCTCACCCCATGGGGTCAAAATGATCACAAGAATGGTGAGCAAAAATCCCAGAACCACACGGGGGGACCTAGTGAATGACCTGCAGAGAGCTGGGACCAAAGTAACAAAGCCTACCATCAGTAACACACTACGCCGCCAGGGACTCAAATCCTGCAGTGCCAGACGTGTCCCCCTGCTTAAGCCAGTACATGTCCAGGCCCGTCTGAAGTTTGCTAGAGAGCATTTGGATGATCCAGAAGAAGAGAATGAGAGAATGTCATATGGTCAGATATGGTCAGACCAAAATATAACTTTTTGGTAAAAACTCAACTCGTCGTGTTTGGAGGACAAAGAATGCTGAGTTACATCCAAAGAACACCATACCTACTGTGAAGCATGGGGGTGGAAACATCATGCTTTGGGGCTGTTTTTCTGCAAAGGGACCAGGACGACTGATCCGTGTAAAGGAAAGAATGAATGGGGCCATGTATCGTGAGATTTTGAGTGAAAACCTCCTTCCATCAGCAAGGGCATTGAAGATGAAACGTGGCTGGGTCTTTCAGCATGACAATGATCCCAAACACACCGCCCGGGCAACAACGGAGTGGCTTCATAAGAAGCATTACAAGGTCCTGGAGTGGCCTAGCCAGTCTCCAGATCTCAACCCCATAGAAAATCTTTGGAGGGAGTTGAAAGTCTGTGTTGCCCAGCAACAGCCCCAAAACATCACTGCTCTAGAGAAGATCTGCATAGAGGAATGGGCCAAAATACCAGCAACAGTGTGTGAAAACCTTGTGAAGACTTACAGAAAACGTTTGACCTCTGTCATTGCCATCAAAGGGTATATAACAAAGTATTGAGATAAACTTTTGTTATTGACCAAATACTTATTTTCCACCATAATTTGCAAATAAATTCATAAAAAATCCTACAATGTGATTTTCGGGATTTTTCTTCTCATTTTGTCTGTCATAGTTGAAGTGTACCTATGATGAGAATTACAGGCCTCTCATCTTTAAGTGGGAGAACTTGCACAATTGGTGGCTGACTAAATACTTTTTTGCCCCACTGTACATGATCTCATGTTGTTGGCCTGTGGGTAAGGTTTATGACCCCCCATAAATACCTTTCTCCCCTCTCTCTCTTGACGCTACTGAAGGACTCTTGAAGAGCCTTTGTTAAACATAGAGTCGGGGAACATCAAAAGTTGGGGGGAAAGGAACCATATTTCGGTAATCCAACCAGTTGGTACTAAATGAATATGATGTCAGTTCTGTTGTCATCTGAGACATTCTTATTAATGATAGGATGACATAAGCTGTATCCTGGAAAGTCTACACATTATAGTTATCAGATTCACATGGAATTGTTGTGCAATTTAAATGTTTAAATATGAAACTATTTGTGAAAAGGTGAAATGGAATTTTAGCTTCCAAATAAGAGAATTGGGTTTTCATAAGGGTAAAGCTCTGCTCACTCAGTGGCTCGCCTATATGAAGAGACATTGGTTGTAAACTATGAAACATGCCCTCTCTCCTACCACTATATAAAGCCCTAGACGAAAAAGTAACCTCCTGTTGTGAGGACGACGGTCCCACATTAAAAGGACTAACATGTCAACTACAGAACTAAGCCAACCTCAGCGTGAGCTTTGACTGTGAATGGTATGAACTTTGAACTCTTATTCACTAAAGAAGTGAGACATCCTAGCCGTTGAGTTAGCAACAACAGCTGTAAACGTGGGCTAGGAATGGACGGACAAAGTATCCAGTCTAACTCACAATGAAGATACTACAACGTATTCTGTTTACCACCAGAGACATTCTTCCGAGGACAGGAAGATCTCTGTTGGCCAACACGGCCAGCATCTATGACCAACCTCCCGAAGCGCAGCTCAGAGTAAATATGTATTGCATTTTCCTTTTCCAAATGTGCGGTAATTTAGAATGCATAAGATACTGTATTTACGATAGCATGGCTTCTCCCTTTGTTCCTCAGTCTTCCCGCTCTTTCACTCAAATCCAACCCCCTTTTCATTGTGTAACCAGCTGTCATATCTTCTCCGTCCGCTAGGGACGTTTTCCTTTATGACATAATTTGTAATCAATGTATGATCCATTCTGTGTATATGTAATTCTGTGTGATTAGTTAGGTATTTAGTAAATCAATAATTAAACCCAATTTTGTATTGCTGATTCAACTTGTTAGCCAGGGTTCGTGAAGATAACCAAGAATTCTAGGACTTCAAATGAGACTGAAATAAGGTGACGATTAATTTTGACTACTATTGATGTAAAAGATTACTGGGTCTTTAAGAGTTTGTTCGGGAGATAAACATTCTTTCGTGGTGCCCTGACTTTCTATTTAATTACATTTACATTATTAGCTCGATCAGGTAATATTAATTACAGAGAAAGGATTTTATAGAATAGCATGTCATATCACTTAATCCGACATAGCCAAAGACATGACAATGACTATAGTTCACTCTGTTGTGATATAGATGACTATAGTTCACTCTGTCCACTCTAGGAGGACTCTGGGGTCTAACTCCGCCCACCTCTGGAAACCTTCCAGTCGCTGTTCCAGTGTCAACAGCCTGGTCAGCTACTCAGGGGTACGTACTGATTGATTAATCAATTGATTGATTTACTGACTGACTGACTGACGGTCTCTCTAGTTGCAGGAGTTCAAAGCTCAAGAATACGGTTCCAGTTTGCTGGCTGACCTGGGGGAGGAGTTAGGGGAGCTGGGGGAGGAGCTACTTGGAGTCTCCACACCCTGCACTGCCGCAGACGACCTACGCATCCTGGTTGACCATTCAGAGCTCAGACAGCAGGAGCTGCTGCACCAATCAGAGGCGAGACAGGCAAAATTGTTACAGCGAGTCAGAGAGCTAGACCAGGAGGCAGAGGGGCTGAGGAACGAGGTCAGAGAGCTGCAGGGGAAGCTATTGGCTCACAACCAGGAAGCTGTGACAGCCAACCTCAACAACATGGATCTGTTGTCTAAACTAGACAGCCAGGTACCAAACGTTTGTCTGCTACTAGGACATGGGCCATTATTAATACATTTCTGCTGTGTGGCACCTAGTATTGTATTTCATGTCACTAAGGAAAAGTGTCAAAAGTGAATGTTACTTTGATATTGATTGATGTGCAGGAGAAGGAGAGGGACTCAACGCTACCACAGACCCAGGTTCTGGAGGAGGGAGAGGAGAGGGACGCAGCGCTACAACAGACCCAGGTTCTGCAGGAGGGAGAGGAGAGGGACGCAGCGCTACAACAGACCCAGGTTCTGCAGGATGGAGAGGAGAGGGACGCAGCGCTACAACAGACCCAGGTTCTGCAGGAGGAGGAGAGGGAGGTGCAGGAGAAGAGGGAGATGCAGGAGGAGAAGGAGGGAGAGGAGAGGAAGGAGAAGAGGGAGGTGCAGGAGGAGAGGGAGGTGCAGGAGTGGAAGGCCATGGAGAAGCAGCTTCAGGAGTTGAGGAAGGAGCTGAGGTCCAGGGACAGAGAACTGACGGAGAGTAGAGAAAAGATCAGACAATTGGAGGAGGAGAACACTGACAGACTGACTGGGGCGGGGCAGGAGAGAGAGAAGGGAGAGATGGATGGAGAGAAGGAGAAGCTAGGGACAGAGAAAGAGACTGCAGAGTGTTCTCATAGTAATCTACATAAGGCTGGTTCTGCAGAGGGACTGTCTATGGAGAAGAACCAGCATCTTTCCTCTAAGTCTGAGCCCCAGATGCAGGACCTCTCCCCCTGTCCCCAGACCCAGCAGCTCCTCCTCCCGGCTGTGTTGGTGGCCCAGCTGCAGCGTAGCCAGGGGGAAGTGCTACGGCTGCAGACGGAGGTTGTGGAGCTGAGAGCCTGGCTGCAGCTGGGAGCAGAGCTGCAGATAAGGAGTCAGGTGGAGGGGCTCAACAGACAGCAGGTAGAGGAGCTGCTGCTGGCCCAGGAGAGGGAGGAGGCTCTGGGGCAGGAGCAGCGCCGCAAGGCTCAGGCTTCACAAGGCCTAGTCCTGGAGCTGGCCTCCGCCAGGGAGGAACTCCACAACCTGAAGACACGCTACGAGGGTCTGGCCCTGGAGCATGGAGACATCCGGGAGGCCCTGGACCACGCCAACAGAGAGACAGCAGAGCTCGGGTTCCACATATGCAGGCTTACTGCCCAGAATGAGGAAGCGCGAGAGCGATGGGATGCGCTGTCCAACAGGTTTCAGGAGGAGCTGAACACCAGCATGACCTCCCTGCAGCAGGAAAACCTCGGCCTGCAGGAGCAGCTGCTGAAGGAGCGGGAGGAGAAGGGGAGGCTGGGGAAAGAAGAGCAAGGAAAGGTCAGGGCTCAGAAGGAGGCACAGCAGGAGGAGATCCAGGCGCTCCGCTATCAGCTCAGCAACCAGACCATAAACCACCAGACACAGTTACAGGTCAGTGCATACCTACAGACACAGTTACAGGCCAGTACTGAACCACAGGCACAGCCACGGGTCAGTACTGAACCACAGGCACAGCCACGGGTCAGTACTGAACCACAGGCACAGCCACGGGTCAGTACTGAACCACAGACGGCGGCACAGACCAGTGCTGAAACACAGACACGGACACAGGTTCAGTACTGAACCAGTTATAGATCAGTACTGAGTCACCAGACACAACTACAGGCCAGTACTGAACCACAGTTACAGGTCAATACTGAACCACAGTTACAGGCCAGTACAGAACCACAGTCACAGGTCAGTATAGTGCAACAGACACAGTTACAGGTCAGTATAGTGCAACAGACACAGTCCAGTACAGTGCTACAGACAGTTACAGGTCAGTATAGTGCTACAGACAGTCACAGGCCAGTACAGTGCTACAGACACAGTCACAGGCCAGTACAGTGCTACAGACACAGTCACAGGTCAGTACAGAACCACAGTCACAGGTCTGTACTGAACTGCATGTACAGGTACTGTTTGTGATCTAATGCACAGTGTTCTAGTTAAAGGTTGTCTATCTACCCCAGGTTCTGTCTGAAGAGCTGAAGACTGTGAGGTCTGAAGTGGAGGTGGAACAGGAGAATAATTTATACCTGAAGACCAAACTGGAGGAGATGGAGGTCAGGCACAAACACACACACATATTTTTTTTATCTTCTCACTCCTTCTTAACCTCGACCCTCCAAGACCTTCTAACAACTGAACACGTTGTTGTTGTTGTTTTTGTTGTGCAGCGTGACAAGCAGGACTATCATCAACCTCTAGAGGACAACACATCACAGAAGCTAATACAACAGAGAGAGGAGGAGATGCAACACAACCTCACCAGGTGACTTTGTTGTTATATATGTGACCTGATTCAGGAAGCTAGGTGAATGTTGAGGGTCACTACTTCACACGACAACCATTTGAATGTAATCTTTTTTTATTTTTAATCAAAATGCATTGTTTGGCATAAATGCTTTCTGGAACATGTGAACTTTCATGTGGCTTAATAACAAACTGGTGTTATGTCCTTAAATATGAGTCAAATGGGTCAATTACGAGCCTAGTTGGTTTAGCCATGGAAAAAGTCAGGAACCTTCCCGCTAGCCATGATTGGCTGAGATAATTAATGGGCTGGACATGCCGGAAGATGAGTTCGGATTGGTCTGCCATATAGCACACTTCTGTTTGAGCTGGTCAATGTGTAGGTAATCCTGTCTAACGCAGCTTTAAAAACAATATATTGCTTAGTAGAACTGCATAAGTGTTGCTCTCCACTTTCTGGAAGTTTTGAAATCAGTTGAATTGAATTAGAGTATGATAGCTAAGGAGATGGAGGAAACACCTGTCTCCGGATTACATCCTCAAACTAAGGGAAAGGTTGGCATCTGTGACAGGGAGAAACGTCCAACCATGATGTATATGGATAAGATAGTCTAGCTAGCTACATTTTCAGATAATACACTGTCATGGGAATTTTATCATTCCTACATGTGTTCATTAACCAATTCAATTAAAATCACTGTCTGTTTTTAAAAGAATTTGAAAGATCCTTATTTGCATAAAATAGACAAAACCAGTCCATTAAAAATGAGTCAATAGTATTTATTCTCGGAGCGCGCTGCCCAAAGAACCATGTACAACAGTTTATATATAAATTATGATGTCATAGGTTATAAAAATAATCTCCTCCTCTCGACCAGGACAAAGCAGGTTCAAAAGTTCATTCCAACTCCCCAACACATGACACACAATATAACTGGATTAACTCCTGAAGTCTCACCATAATGTCTTACCACTTAGCAGACAGTTCCAGATACAGAAAACCTGGAGGGCCTCTCGCTGTCTTATTTGATCGCCACAGAGTTATAGCTGAGTCGGTTCAAACATAGGTTAATTATCCTCTTTGCTTTAAAACACACAACCCATTCCTCCCCAACCTAGTTGGAATGGTGTTTATTATGTTTAATTACTCTTTGTTCATGCTACATAATCTCTTTCTTATGAACTAACATTATTAATCAGATATTTTAAAACAGGGTAGAGTTTAATTAGTTATAGTTCTATTTAAATGTAGATATTGTTTAGTCATTATTCATAAAATTCCTAACATACACGTTTCTAATTTTGACAATGTCGTTTTCATTTCAAGTTAAAGTGTACTGTTAGCTAGCTAACATTGAACCTGGTTGGTTAGCTACCTGCAGGGTTAGGGCTAGCTACATGTCTTAACAAAAGACTCCAATATGCAAGTAACGGATGCATTCGTAAATTCTGTCTGGCCATCTACTCCGATTTCAGAGCACTCTCGTCCGAGTGTGCCAGAGAGCTCAGAATAACTGATGAATTTACGAACGCTCAACACCCGTTGAATATTGCCGATGTTAGTAAACATCAGCAAAAAAAGCGTAATTAAATTGTTGCCAGCATTACAGTTACAGTCACCAACGCTCTGGATAACATGAAAACAGCCTAACCAGCTGTGCTACGGTGAGTAAAATGGTCAGAGTGGGGTGTTCTCTCATTTGCTTCTGGAAGTAGCTAGCCCAATGTTAGCCAGATAGCTTGGGTGCTTGACTGCCGTTGTGAGGTCAGAATGCTCGGATCAACCCAACTCCTCGGACAGAGTGCCCAGTATGCGCTCTGAATTTACCAACGGACAATCTGACAGCACAGTTACAGTCACCAACACTCTGGATAACATTACAGCCTAACCAGCTCGGCGAGTAATGTTCAGTTAGCTGTTCTCTCATTTGTGTCTGGAATTAGCTAGCAAGTTAGCTTGGGTGCTTGACTGCTGTTAGCACAGAATGCTTGGATCAACCATTAAAGAGATGGGTGGGGCTAAAGCTTAAGATGGTGGGAACGATGCTGAATGAGTGTAGACTAAGAAGGGCTCTCCACTAGGTACTAAAACATTCAAAAGCCATTTTTCTCAAAAGTGCAGTTACAAGTTGATCAACTTTCAAAGCAGAAATACTTTCCCATTGTTTCCTCAAATGCAGTGTATGATATACACATTTTGTAGCTCTGAGTCTCTACTTTTATCCAATGTAAAAAAAAAATAAAAAATTCACCATTTCAAATGTTGCTACATAAGACTGAATCAAGGCGGTCGGTCACATATAGTTCTGTGTGTCTTTTGTGACCACGTGAGTCTTTACCTGTCAGTCATTGTATTATACTCATGTATTATATCTATGTCTCTGTGGTATTATATCAGGAGTGAAGAGAGCCTGGTTGTGTCTCAGAGGTCCTGTGAGGAGCTGAGGGAGGGACTACGGAAAGCCTGTCAGGACAAACAGAGCTATGAGCTCCGGACCTCAGCTGAACTGGATGACCTCTACCGCACCAAAATCAATCTGGAGGAAAGACTCATAGAACTCATCAGGTAATCAATCGGTCAACAAATCAGTCAGTTGATTTGCTGATCATTTGACCTCGATTTATCGATCAATAATTATTTGTAACTGTGGTGTGTGGCGCCCCCTGTGTGCTTGTGTGCCAGAGAGCGCTGCTGCCCAGACTGCTACAGCCAGTACACAGCCGGCTATGGTAGAGCCCCATCCTCAAGAAGATACCTCTATTGCGTGTGTGTGTTTCTCCCATTCTTCTCTGCAGATCCTCTCAAACTCTGTCAGGTTGGATGGGGAGCGTTGCTGCACAGCTATTTTCAGGTCTCTCCAGAGATGTTTGATCAGGTTCAAGTCCGGGCTCTGGTTGGGCCACTCAAGGACATTCCCGAGACTTGTCACGAAGCCACTCCCGCGTTGTCTTGGCTGTGTGTTTAGGGTTGTTGTCCTGTTGGAAGGTAAACCTTCGCCCCAGTCTGAGGTCCTGAGGCTCTGGAGCAGGTTTTCATCAAGGACCTCTGTACTTTGCTCAGTTCATCTTAGCCTCGATCCTGACTAGTCTTCCAGTCCCTGCCGCTGAATAACATCCCCACAGCATGATGCTGCCACCACCATGCTTCACCATATGGATGGTGCCAGGTTTCCTCCAGACATGATGCTTGACATTCAGGCCAAAGAGTTTAATCTTGGTTTCATCAGACCAGAGAATCTGGTTTCTTTAGGTGCCTTTTGTAAAATTCTAAGCGGGCTGTCATGTGCCTTTTACTGAGGAGTGGCTTCCGTCTGGCCACTCTAACATAAAGGCCTGATTGGTGGAGTGCTGCAGAGATGGTTGTCCTTCTGGAAGGTTCTCCCATCTCCACAGAGGAAATCTGGAGCTTTGTCAGAGTTACCATCAGGTTCTTGGTCACCTCCCTGACCAAGGCCCTTCTCCCCCGATTGCTCAGTTTAGCCGGGCGGCCAGCTCTAGGAAGAGTCTTGGTGGTTCCAAACTTCTGCCATTTAAGTGATGGAGGCCACTGTGTTGTTGGGGAACTCCAGATATGTGCCTCGACACAATCCTGCCTCAGAGCTCTACGGACAATTCCGTTGACCTCATGGCTTGGATTTTGTTCTGACATGCACTGTCATCCGTGGGACCTTATATAGACAGGTGTGTGCCTTTCCAAATCATGTCCAATCAATTGAATTTACCACAGCTGGACTCCATCCAATCAAGTTGTAGAAACATCTCAAGGATGATCAATGGAAACAGGATGCACCTGAGCTGTGTCGAGTCTCATAGCAAAAGGTCTTATAAATAAGATATATCTGGAAATGGTTTTATTGAATCCATTTTAGAATAAGGCTGTAAAGTAACAAAATGTGGAGAAAGTCAAGGGGTCTGAATTCTTTCCGAAGGCACTTTAAAACCTCTTGATGCTACCCTACCTTAAGAGGGATGATTGTCATCAGCAACCGCTGAATAGCATAACGCCTCAGTCAAATAATATTACTACAAATATTCATATTCATGAAATCACAAGTGCAAAACACAGCTTAGCCTTTTGTTAATCCACCTGTCGTCTCAGATTTTGAAATTATGCTTTACAGCGAAAGCAATCCAAGCTTTTGTTTATCGATCGCATGACAAAACATTAAGTACACTTAGTATCAGGTAGCTTGGTCACAAATCAGAAAAGCAACCAAATTAATCGTTTACCTTTGATGATCTTCGGATGTTTTCACTCACGAGACTCCCAGTTACACAACAAATGTTCCTTTTGTTCCATAAAGATTATTTTTATATCCAAAATACCTTGTTTGTCGCATTATGTTCAGAAATCCACAGGAAAGAGCGGTCACGACAACGCAGACAAATTCCAAATAATATCCGTACTAACTTTTTTTATAATTGTAACGGATTTCCTCCTCTTCGTCTGAAGAGCAGCTTTGTTCATGATGATTTTTATTCAAACTCAGAACACTAAACAGAAAATAACAACGTGAATTTACAAAACCGAAACAGTACCGTGTGGCCAAAACACTCACACGGAAACAAACACCCACCAACCAAAAGTGAAACCCAGGCTACCTAATTATGATTCTTAATCAGAGACAACTAACGACACCTGCCTCTGATTGAGAACCATACTAGGCCGAACACAAAAACCAACATAGAAAAACAAACATAGACTGCCCACCCCAACGCCCTGACCATACTAAAACCAACATAGACTGCCCACCCCAACTCACGCCCTGACCATACTAAAACAAAGAATAAGATAACAGAACTATGGTCAGAACGTGACAATAATCCATCCTCAGGTTGTTTTTAAAATATATAATCGATAATATATCAACCGCAAATGTCTTTCACAGTAGAAGAGGGGAAAGCAATACCTATCCAAAGTCTGTTGCGCGAGCAAAACTCATGTGACCACTTGACTCGATGTTATCGTTCTGGCTCATTTTTCTAAATAAAAGCCAGAAACTATGTCTGAAGACTGTTGACACCTTGAGGAAGCGATAGGAAAAGGAATCTGGTTGATATCCCTTTAAATGGAGCAATGGGAGGCTATGGAACATGGAGTTTTCGAAATAGAGGCCACTTCCTGGTTTGATTTTTCTCAGGGTTTCGCCTGCAATATCAGTTCTGTTATACTCACAGACAATATTTTGACAGTTTTGGAAACTTTAGGGTGTTTTCTATCCTAATCTGTCAATATATATATATATATATATATATATATATATGCATATTCTAGCATCTGGTCCTGAGAAATAGGCAGTTTACTTTGGGAACGTTCATTTTCCAAACATAAAAATAGTACCCCCTAGCTTCAAGAGACCCCTCTGTGGCAAGGTGAGACTCTCACGAATACGTACATGTTGGTTGTTTTGCTCTATGATCCCCACCAGCCTCACACGACTCGTCTGAAGTTCCCCTGTACTTGTTGAAAACATTTATGGAAGTATAGATGGAGGCTGTTTAGTACCAAAAATAAGGGGTTAAATAATGTAAAAAATATCTATATATTTCCTGATCTTTCTTATATCTCTCAGACACTTCAGAACAAACTTCCTTCAGATTTTTTGGGGGGCTATATGTTATTCAATGTGTTTCTAATAGCAGTAAGGACTATCTGTTATTCAATGTGTTTCTATGGGCTAATAGCACTAAGGACTATCTGTTATTCAATGTGTTTCTATTGGCTAATAGCAGTAAGGACTATCTGTTATTCAATGTGTTTCTATGGGCTAATAGCAGTAAGGACTGTCTGTTATTCAATGTGTTTCTATGGGCTAATAGCACCAAGGACTATCTGTTATTCAATGTGTTTCTATTGGCTAATAGCAGTAAGGACTATCTGTTATTCAATGTGTTTCTATTGGCTAATAGCAGTAAGGACTATCTGTTATTCAATGTGTTTCTATTGGCTATTAGCAGTAAGGACTATCTGTTATTCAATGTGTTTTTTCCTCAAACATATATATATTATACTAAAAGGGGTCTTAAAATTCAAACTCAACTTGCTAAATGATCCTTGGTATAAAACAATCGTATATAGCTTAGTAGAACCCCCCCGGCTTAGACTGTTCTGGGTGAAGCTACTTTACTAACCAGAGATGAGACTGCTCTAGCAGGAGGGAAGGGGCCTGTGAGCCAGTGACATAGGGAGCAGAGACGAGAGACAACCAACCAAGTTGACTTACACTATAGTACACAAATACACTACATGGCCAAAAGTATGTGGATAACTGCTCGTCCAACATCTCATTCCAAAATCATGGGCATTAATATGGAGTTGGTCCCCCTTTTGCTGCTATAACAGCCTCCACTCTTCTGGGAAGGCTTTCCACTAGATGTTGGAACATTGTTGTGGGGACTTGCTTCCATTCAGCCACAAGAGTATTAGTGAGGTTCGACATTGATGTTGGACGATTGGGCCTTCAGGCTCGCAGTGTTCCAATTCATCCCAAAGGTGTTCGATGGTGTTGAGGTCAGGGCTCTGTGCAGGCCAGTCAAGTTCTTCCACACCGTTCTCGACAAACCATTTCTGTGTGGACCTCGCTTTGTGCACGGGGGCAGTGTCATTCTGAAACACGAAAGGGCCTTCCCAAGTTGGAAGCACAGAATCATCTAGAATATCATTGTATGCTGTAGCATTAAGATTTCCCTTCACTGGAACTAAGGGGTCTGAACCATGAAAAACAGCCCCAGACCATTATTCATCCTCCACCAAACTTTACAGTTGGCACTATTGTGACGGCCCTGAATTATTCTGAACCGTCTCAGTGCTTCTCCTTCCAATAGGGTGCTTTCCCTTTAATTCCCAATTAAATAGCCAGCATCAGCTGCGCAAAAGTTTTTTTTTTGATGTGACGTGACTGAGGATGTGTTCCCGAAGCTTCACTATTCCGGTTGTTTTGTTGCTGTTAAACGTGTGTTTTGTAGCCTGAGAGAGTTTACCCAGGATCGGATCCACTCTTTGCGTCCGTGGACTACTCCTCTCTATTCTTCGTGGCCTTTCTCCGCTGGAGATCTGTTGGCGGATTGGATTGTCTGACTGACCGACTGACTACCACCTTGTTTGTATACGGTATTTCATTTGTTTTGATATGATGTATACGGTGATGATTTATGGATTTATGTAGTTAGATGTAGTTGAGGACTTAGTAAGAGCTGATACGCTTTAAAGTTCTGTGGTAAAATTGTTATATTGATTGTATGATTTAATACTGGGTTTACGCTACACGGAATGAACGGACAAACATTGCGTGACAAAAGTCACTTGAGTTCACTTAACTCCTTTACCGGGCTGGACTCTTTTTAGGCCCGAGGTACAGGACATTTCTGGAGGAACCAGAACTCATTGTGTTATATTATTATGTGTGTGTAATCCATTGATGTTGCTAATACAACCCATGCAAAAGAATAGTTGTTTTTGAAGTTCTTTTCAATGTTTTAAGGGTTTATGAAAAGTTGATTTCCCTCCTGACGTTTACATAAGTCCTTTGTATTGGTGTAGACTTGACGGACCAGATGGGACTCATTCCCTCCCAAACTAAAAGGAGAAACCAATGTTTTCTCTGGTAGGCACAACCTACCTGGCACCCCTATAAATATAACCTCAAGTCAAAACCGTTACACTATGCATTGGGGCTAGTAGCGTTCTCCTGCCATCTGCCAAACCCAGATTAGTCCGTCAGACTGTCAGATGGTGAAGCATGATTCATCACTACGGAGAACGCGTTTCCACTGCTCGAGAGTCCAATGGCAGCCGACGCTCGGCATTGTGTATGATCTTAGGCTTGTGTGCGGCTGCTTGGCCTTGGAAACCCATTTCATGAAGCTCCCGAGAAACAGTTATTGTGCTGACGTTGCTTCCAGAGACAGTTTGGAAGTCAGTAGTGAGTGTTGCAACTGAGGACAGACGATTTCTACGCTCTTCAGCACTCGGCGGCCCTTGTTCTGTGAGCTTGTTTGGCATACGACTTCACAGCTGAGCCGTTGTTGCTCCTAGATTTTTCCACTTCACAATAACAGCACTTACAGTTGACATGGGCAGCTCTAGCAGGGCAGAAATTTGACGAACTGACTTGTTGGAAAGGTGGCACCCTATGGCGGTGCCACGTTGAAAGTCACTGAGCTCTTCAGTATGGGCTATTCTACTGCCAATGTTTGTTTATGGAGATTGCATGGCTGTGTGCTTGATTTTATACACCTGTCAGCAATGGGTGTGGCTGAAAAAGCTGAATCCACTAATTTGATGGAGTGTCCACATACTTTTGACCATGTAGTGTAGCTGCCATAGCGAGGTTATTTATCATCAAATATGATTACGAAGTACTTGTCTTGACTGCATCATACCGGGAGAAGCTAGTTAAGCTAGCTACCGTTAGCTAGCTAGGCTAACAGAGGCTGCAGTGCATGTTTTCTAATCCTACAGTTCCAGACAACAACAACAAAAACAACAACTCCATTCAGAATATAAGGTAGCAGCCTGCCTGTTGGCTCTTGGTTGTAGCCCATCCTTCTCCTTTAACTTTGAATTCCATCTTCCATTGATTAGATATCTCCTAACTTTTAAAACACGGAAGCTCTATCACTGTCGCCTACTGCAGCTCTGACTCATGATTGGCCAACACCAAGCTACATGTGCCACTCTCCACTCTCATGAAACGCAAGAGCAGCAGCATAAACATTTCTCTCTACTGCAGCAGTAGAGACCCATACCCAAGACCTGTGACAATCATATCAGACCCATACCCAAGACCTGTGACAATCATATCAGACCCATACCCAAGACCTGTGACAATCATATCAGACCCATACCCGAGACCTGTGACAATCATATCAGACCCATACCCAAGACCTGTGACAATCATATCAGACCCATACCCAAGACCTGTGACAATCATATCAGACCCATACCCGAGACCTGTGACAATCATATCAGACCCATACCCGAGACCTGTGACAATCATATCAGACCCATACCCGAGACCTGTGACAATCATATCAGACCCATACCCGAGACCTGTGACAATCATATCAGACCCATACCCGAGACCTGTGACAATCATATCAGACCCATACCCGAGACCTGTGACAATCATATCAGACCCATACCCGAGACCTGTGACAATCATATCAGACCCATACCCGAGACCTGTGACAATCATATCAGACACATACCCGAGACCTGTGACAATCATATCAGACCCATACCCGAGACCTGTGACAATCATATCAGACCCATACCCGAGACCTGTGACAATCATATCAGACCCATACCCGAGACCTGTGACAATCATATCAGACCCATACCCGAGACCTGTGACAATCATATCAGACCCATACCCGAGACCTGTGACAATCATATCAGACCCATACCCGAGACCTGTGACAATCATATCAGACCCATACCCGAGACCTGTGACAATCATATCAGATCCATACCCGAGATCTGTGACAATCATATCAGACCCATACCCGAGACCTGTGACAATCATATCAGACCCATACCCGAGACCTGTGACAATCATATCAGACCCATACCCAAGACCTGTGACAATCATATCAGATCCGACTCAGACCTGTGACAATCATATCAGACCCATACCCGAGACCTGTGACAATCATATCAGATCCATACCCAAGACCTGTGACAATCATATCAGATCCGACTCAGACCAGGTGACAATCATATCAGATCCGACTCAGACCAGGTGACAATCATATCAGATCCGACTCAGACCAGGTGACAATCATATCAGATCCGACTCAGACCAGGTGACAATCATATCAGATCCGACTCAGACCAGGTGACAATCATATCAGATCCGACTCAGACCTGTGACAATCATATCAGATCCATACCCAAAACCTGTGACAATCATATCAGATCCGACTCAGACCAGGTGACAATCATATCAGATCCGACTCAGACCATGTGACAATCATATCAGATCCGACTCAGACCAGGTGACAATCATATCAGATCCGACTCAGACCAGGTGACAATCATATCAGATCCGACTCAGACCAGGTGACAATCATATCAGATCCGACTCAGACCTGTGACATTATTTTGAGTTTTGGACCCAGTCGGGTCCTGGATTGGGTCTGGAGTATTCGAGTACCGGTGGATCCGTGAAGATCCGGCTGTGTGTGTATCGAACTGTGTCTTTCCAGGGAGAAGGATGGATTGTGACAGACATGTGGATGCATGCCTGGTGTGTGTGAATTAACCTGTGTGTGAATTGAACCGCGTGTGAATTGTGTGTGTATTTCCAGGGAGAAGGATGCCTTGTGGCAGAAGTCTGATGCTCTGGAGTTTGAGCAGAAGCTGAGAGCGGAAGAGCAGACAAAGAGAGATACCTGTAGCAATACCTCTCACTGTCTCTCCTGCAGCAGTCCATTCAGCTGGTGGCTTCATAGACACACCTGCAGGTACCTCTCACTGTCTCTCCTGCAGCAGTCCATTCAGCTGGTGGCTTCACAGACACACCTGCAGGTACCTCTCACTGTCTCTCCTGCAGCAGTCCATTCAGCTGGTGTCAGGTACCTCTCACTGTCTCTCTGTACTGACTGTATTCTCCCTAGACTGTGTGGCCATGGGTTCTGCTACTACTGCTGCAGTAACACCGTCAGCCTGATGGAGGGGGGCGCCAGAGAGCGCTGCTGCTCAGTCTGCTACAGCCAGCACAGTGCTGTGGTAGAGCGCCATCCTCAGGAAGACACCTGTACTGCACCACACACACCCTTCAACCCTCTGCCCCAACCTGGTAAAACCCAGCAACACAGTTGAGACCACATACACACTCAGATACACACTCACTTACACACTCAGATACACACTCACATACACACTTAAATACACACTCACATACACACTCAGATACACAGTCACATACACACTCAGATACACACTCATTCCACAGTGTGATGGCACACTGTGGAATTTCACTTAATAGATATGGGAAATTATCAAAATTGGATTTGTTTTCTAATTCTTTGTGTATCTGTGTAATCTGAGGGAAATATGTCTCTCTTATATGGTCATACATTTGACAGGAGGTTAGGAAGTGCAGCTCAGTTTCCACCTCATTTTGTGGGCAGTGTGCACATAGCCTGTCTTCTCTTGAGAGCCATGTCTGCCTACTGCGGCCTTTCTCAATAGCAAGGCTATGCTCACTGAGTCTGTACATAGTCAAAGCTTTCCTTAAGTTTGGGTCAGTCACAGTGGTCAGGTATTCTGCCACTGTGTACTCTCTGTTTAGGGCCAAATAGCATTCTAGTTTGCTCAGTTATTTTGTTAATTCTTTCCAATGTGTCAAGTAATTATCTTTTTGTTTTCTCATGATTTGGTTGGGTCTAATTGTGTTGCTGTCCTGGTGCTCTGTGGAGTCTGTTTGTGTTTGTGAACAGAGCCCCAGGACCAGCTTGCTTAGGGGACTCTTCTCCAGGTTCATCTCTCTGTAGTCGATGGCTTTGTTATGGTTGTAGAATTTAACGGCTCTTTTCTGAATTTTGATAATTAGCGGGTATCCGCCTAATTCTGCTCTGAATGCATTATTTGGTGTTTTACATTGTACACAGAGGATATCTTTGCAGAATTCTGCATGCAGAGTCTCAATTTAGTGTTTGTCCCATTTTGTGAATTCTTGGTTGGTGAGCGGACCCCAGACCTCACAACCATAAAGGGCAACGGGTTCTATATCTGAAGTATTTTCTAGCCAGATCCTAATTGGTCTAATGTTATGTTCCTTTTGATCACTCTCTCACTCTCAGACCTGGCTGTGCCAAGGGCAGATGATGGTGCATATGGCATCATAACAGAAGAGGAAGTTAATTATGTTTCCAACAGTGACTCTCTCTCTTTCACTGCCTGCTCTCCTCACACCAACCCCCAGGGGGCAGCAGAGCTGTGAGTACACACACACACATACACATTCAGAACCCATGCCTGATGCTATTTTTGACACTGCGTTTGTTTGTTTTGCCCAGCAACGGTGGTGCCAGTACAGCAGAAACCACATCAGAGGACCTACCTGACCAGACTGGAGCTGTTCAGGATGCAGAGATCTGTCTGCTGAGGAGTGGAGAACTCACGTGAGTCAGACCAATATTCACCAAGACCAGAATGACCACCATGGCCAGAATTACAGTACCAGTCAAAAGTTTGGACAAGCCTACTCATTCAAGGTTTTTTTTTTTATAATTTATTTTTTTACTATTTTCTACATTCTACAATAATAGTGAAGACCTCAAAATTATGAAATAACATATATGGAATCATGTAGTAACCAAAAAAGTGTTAAACAAAATTCTTTAAAGTAGCCACCCTTTTCCTTGACAACTGCTTTGCACACATTTGGCATACTCTCAACCAGCTTCACCTGGAATGCTTTTCCAACAGTCTTGAAGGAGTTCCCACATATACTGAGCGCTTGTTGGCTGCTTTTCCTTCACTCTGCGGTCCAACTCATCCCAAAGCATCTCAATTGGGTTGAGGTCTGGTGATTGTGGAGGCCAGGTCATCTGATGCAGCACTCCATCATTCTCCTTCTTGGTAAAATAGCCCTTACACAGCCTGGAGGTGTGTTGGGTCATTGTCCTGTTGAAAAACAAATTATAGTTCCACTAAGCCCAATCCAGATGGGACGGCGTATCGCTGCAGAATGCTGTGGTATCCATGCTGGTTAAGTGTGCCTTGATTTCTAAATAAATCACAGACAGTGTAACCAACAAAGCACCATCACACTTCCTCCTCCATGCTTCATAGTGGGAACCACACATGCGGAGATCATCCGTTCATCTACTCTGCCTCTCACAAAGACATAGCGGTTGGAACCAAAAATCTCCAATTTGGACTCATCAGACCAAAGGACAGATTTCCACCGGTCTGTTGTCCATTGATCATGTTTCTTGGCCCAAGCAGGTCTCTTCTTATTGATGTCCTATCGGGGCGGCAGGGTAGCCTAGAGCGTTGGACTAGTAACCGAAAGGTTTCATCTTCAAATCCCCGAGCTGACAAGGTACAAATCTGTCGTTCTGCCCCTGAACAGGCAGTTAACCCACTGTTCCTAGGCCGTCATTGAAAATAAGAATTTGTTCTTAACTGACTTGCCTAGTTAAATAAAGGTAAATTATAGTAGATGTGGATGTTGATTAAGGCAGTCCCCCGCACTGATTCAGTGGGGTTAAATGCTGAAGACACATTTCAGTTGTATCCCCCTTTATTTTTCTAATGAACGTATCCCCTGCAGCAGAGAAGTATTTATTTGGGAAGCAATCTGAAGTGCAGTTAACTCTAATGAATTTATCCTCTGCAGTAGAGGTAACTCTGGATCTTCCTTTCCTGTGGCGGTCCTCATGAGAGCCAGTTTTCATCACAGCGCTTGATGGTTGTTGCGACTGCACTTGAATAAACTTTAAAAGTTCTTGAAATTTTCCAGATTGACCTTCATGTCTTAAGGTAATGATGGACTGTCATTTCTCTTTGCTTATTTGAGCTGTTCTTGCCATAATATGGACTTGGTATTTTACCAAATAGGGCTATCTTCTGTATACCACCCCTACCTTGTCACAACACAACTGATTAGCTCAAATGCATTAAGAAGGAAAGAAATTCCACAAATTAACTTTAACAAGGCACACCTGTTAATTGAAATGCATCCCAGGTGACTGCCCCATGAAGCTGGTTGAGAGAATGCCAAGAGTGTTCAAAGCTGTCATCAAGGCGAAGGTTGGCTACTTTAAATAATCTAAAATCTAAGATATATTTTTATTTGTTTAACACTTTTTTGGTTACTATCACATTTCAGGTAAGACCCAAGTTCAGACTGTGTTGAAGTAACAATGTTCATTGCAACAACAGGGGCAAGCAAACGACAGGCAGGTGTCGATAATCCAAAAGAGCGGCAAAGGTACAGGACTGCAGGCAAAGTGGTCAAAAGCAGGAGGACGAGAAAAAGAGAGACTGGGGAAAAACAGGAGCCTGGAAAACGCTGGTTGACTTGAACAAACAAGACGAACTGGCACAGACAGACAGACAACATGAATACACAGTGGATAAGTAGGGAAGATGGACGAAACCTGGAGGGGGGCGGAGACAAGGGCGTGGCATTTACTACATGATTCCATATGTGTTATTTCATAGTTTTGATGTCTTCACTATTATTCTACAATGTAGACAATAGTAAAAATAAAGAAAAACCCTGGAATGAGTAGGTGTGTCCAAACTTTTGACTGGTACTGTACATAGCTAGGCTATGGCTATACTATACTTAGCGACCTCCACCTAATAATCCAATACTCCACCTCATTACCATCACAAACTAAATGGACACTGCCCCTGTAACAGTACAAATTTAAACCGTCCCCTCGCCCATACCCGGGCGCGAACTAGGGACCTTCTGCACACATCGCGCCACAAAAGCCGCGGCCCTTGCAGAGCAAGGGGAACTAATACTTCAAGGTCTCAGAGCCAGTGACGTCACTGATTGAAACGCTATTTAGCGCCCACGCTAACTAAGCTAGCCGTTTCACATCTGTTACACTCACCCCCCTTTTGACCTTCCTCCTTTTTTCCGCAGCAACCAGTAATCCGGGTCAACAGCATCAATGTAACAGTATAATTTTAGACCGTCCCCTCGCCCATACCCGGGCGCGAACTAGGGACCTTCTGCACACATCAACAGTCACCCTCGAAGCATCGTTACCCATCGCGCCACAAAAGCCGCGGCCCTTGCAGAGCAAGGGGAACTAATACTTCAAGGTCTCAGAGCCAGTGACATCACTGATTGAAACGCTATTTAGCGCCCACGCTAACTAAGCTAGCCGTTTCACATCTGTTACACCCCTTTAAGACATAAAACAGCTCTTTACCAGACTGGCTTTTCAAAGATGACTAGAAATGTAAAAGTTTTGTGTTCTTATAGGAAAGCAACATTGTTGACTACAAATTATATATAACTGGGATAATAACTCACTAACTAGCAAAGAATATGAACAAATGTGACTCGTTTCAGAAAACTAGGTATATGTCGCGCATCACTACTTCACAGGAGAGCCATTTGAGTTTAAATTTAAAAAATAAATAAATAAAAATTTGTTTTTTGGCAGAAATGCCATCTGGGACATGTAAACTTTCATGTGCCTTAATAACAAACTTGTATGCCATCTGTAAATACAAATACATTTTTTATGTCTATTTGAGCTGGTCAGTATGTCTTGGTAATCCTTTGTAACGTTTAAAAATATATATATCACGTAGTAGAACTGCATAAATGTTGCTCTCCACTTTCTGGAGGACCGAGTTTTGAAATCAGTGGAATTAGAGTATGATAGCTAAGGAGATTGAGAAAACACCTGTCTCCGGATTGCATCTTCAAACTAAGGGCAGCCATGGCATCCTTGACAGAGAGGGAGAAGCGTCCATCCACGGATAAGATAGTTTAGCTAGCTACATTTTCAGATATTACACATTTCAAATTTAGTCAGAAAGTCATTTTCATTTCAAGTTAACGAGTACTGTTAGCTAGCTTGCTTGTTAGCTAATGTTACGTGTATTATCTGTGTAGTAATATTATTCGTATCGCAGAGCCATTTGCATTGCCAGTTATAGCCTGATGTTAGCTAACTAGTTAACATAGTACCTGGTTGGTAAGCTACCTGCAGATTCATGCAGGGTAGTAACGTTATGAGTTGGGATTATGGTTCATTGTTTAGCTAGCTAGCTACATGTCTAAACTCTCGTCTGAGTGTGCTAGAGTGCAGCATAACTGAGAAATGTACGAATGCTCAACACCCGTTGAATATGGACGGTGTCAGTAAACGTTGGTTAAAAAGTTGTGAGGCCAGAACGTTCAGATCAACCCTACCCATATTATTGGCATTTGTCACTGAGCGCTTGAACAATAAATGTATCCAAATGTAATGTTTGTTTCATCTTGAGAAATCTGCTACATCCATGTTAAATGGTCATTTATTGACCATTTACGTTGGTTAAAAAGTTGTGAAGTCAGAACGTTCAGATCAACCCTACTCATCGGCCAGTGTCCAGTGTGAGGTCAGATCAACCCTACTCGTCGGCCAGTGTCCAGTGTGAGGTCAGATCAACCCTACTCGTCGGCCAGTGTCCAGTGTGAGGTCAGATCAACCCTACTCGTCGGCCAAAGCCTCCAGTGCGAGGTCAGAACGTTCAGATCAACCCTACTAGAAAACACTCTGAATTTAGACCCACCCATCTATTTCAGTATTCACATGTGAGGCCATGTACTAAACAACCAAAGATTTCAAGACTAAAGGCTGGTTTATACTACTACACTAGAGCACACTCTGGCACTCTAGATTCAATTTATGAACACACCCATAGTATAAACCAGCCTGTAGTCTTGAAATCTTTGGTTGTTTAGTACATGGCCTCACATGTGAATTCTGAAAGAGATGGGTGAGGCTTAAGAGTGTGTGAATGATGCTGAATGGGTGGAAACAAGGGAAGGGCTCTCCAGTAGGTGTAACAAAATATTAATGGAAACATTTTCTAAAAAGTGAGGTTACAAATGTAGCAACTTTGAAAGCATGATTATTTTCCCATTGTTCCTTAACCTTAGTGTATGATATACCACTTTCTAGCTCTGAGTGTCTACTTTTATCCAATGTAAAAAAAAATCAAATTTTGCTGCATAAGATCGGCCTGGTCGGTCACAAATGTGCACATGCAGCTCTCGCTTTAATCTCAAAACAAGCACATTTATACGCGACCACTCACTGTAAAGACAGTCCAGTTTATCTACTCACGACTGCTCATACTGTAAACACAATCCAGTTCAAAGTTAATGGCACAGATCCATATATGGCTATGGCTATTTGCATATAGGCCTACTGCAGCTCTGATTGGTAATGGGGCACCTGTCTGTGTAGAGTACAGACTGAGTCCTGCCTGTCAATAGAATCCTACTCCAATGTGCTCTGCCTACAAGAAAATCTCTTGCACAGTTAGTTTTGCATACTAAGTTTGCGTAGTTTGTTTTGTTTCGGTATGTTATATTGAAAGTGGCTAATATTGTGTTGATTCGAGCACAATTCCCACAGTAGAGCTAAACATTGATACTGACAAAGGAGAAAACTGTAGAATCTTGAGTGAAATTCAATCTCGTGCTTCTCTGCATGTGCTGATATTTCTTCTGCGTGGCAGTCTGAAGGCAATGTGTATTATTTTTAACATACTATTAAAATAGTACTCACTTATGGGAGTGGCTAATTATTTACAAGTTGCTAGCTTTCCCATAAACCCATCGTCGAAACCACATTTTCATCTTCTTCTGTGGTTTGGAAACTTCCTGTTCTTTGACTGACGAAGACACAGAGTTTGGAAAAATTCTAAGTATACAGCATACGTGTTGCAACGGAGCCTTCAATCGCAAAGGGGTGTTGCGATTCCACTCTGTTGTGGAATTGCAACAAATGAATGACATCTGGCGCAACTTAACAGAGGGATTATGGGTAATGTGAATGAGGTATTTGAATTGGTTCCTATGTATGACCAGAACCAGCTCCCATAAAGATCTAGTCAAAAGAAGGGGAAAGACACAGTGTCATTTGAGATGAAAACAAGCCCATCTTTCTGGTTGTCCCTGGAGTTATCTTTCTGCAGCTTCTTTTTTCTCTCATCTTTGCCTCTGGCTGTGAATGTAGCTGGGAATCTGACTGCATGTACTGGCTGTGAATGTAGCTGGGAATCTGACTGCATGTACTGGCTGTGAATGTAGCTGGGAATCTGACTGCATGTACTGGCTGTGAATGTAGCTGGGAATCTGACTGCATGTACTGGCTGTGAATGTAGCTGGAAATCTGACTGCATGTACTGGCTGTGAATGTAGCTGGGAATCTGACTGCATGTACTGGCTGTGAATGTAGCTGGGAATCTGACTGCATGTACTGGCTGTGAATGTAGCTGGGAATCTGACTGCATGTACTGGCTGTGAATGTAGCTGGGAATCTGACTGCATGTACTGGCTATGAATGTAGCTGGGCTTCTGACTGCATGTACTGGCTGTGAATGTAGCTGGGAATCTGACTGCATGTACTGGCTGTGAATGTAGCTGGGAATCTGACTCCATGTACTGGCTGTGAATGTAGCTGGGAATCTGACTGCATGTACTGGCTGTGAATGTAGCTGGGAATCTGGCTGGGAATCTGACTCCATGTACTGGCTGTGAATGTAGCTGGGATTCTGGCTGCATGTACTGGCTGTGAATGTAGCTGGGAATCTGGCTGGGAATCTGACTGCATGTACTGGCTGGGAATCTGACTGCATGTACTGGCTGTGAATGTAGCTGGGAATCTGGCTGGGAATCTGACTCCATGTACTGGCTGGGATTCTGGCTGGGAATCTGGCTGCATGTACTGGCTGGGATTCTGGCTGCATGTACTGGCTGTTAATCTGGATGGGAATCTGGCTGCATGTACTGGCTGGGAATCTGGCTGGGAATCTGACTGCATCTTCTGGCTGGGAATCTGGCTGCATGTACTGGCTGGGAATCTGGCTGAGAATCTGACTGCATCTTCTGGCTGGGAATCTGACTGCATGTACTGGCTGTTAATATGGCTGGGAATCTGACTGCATGTACTGGCTGGGATTCTGTCTGGGAATCTGTCTGCATGTACAGGCTGTTAATCTGGCTGGGAATCTGACTGCATGTACTGGCTGGGAATCTGACTGCATGTACTGGCTGGGAATCTGGATGCATGTACTGGCTGTTAATCTGGCTGGGAATCTGACTGCATGTACTGGCTGGGAATCTGACTGCATGTACTGGCTGGGAATCTGGCTGGGAATCTGACTGCATGTACTGGCTGTTAATATGGCTGGGAATCTGACTGCATGTACTGGCTGGGATTCTGTCTGGGAATCTGTCTGCATGTACAGGCTGTTAATCTGGCTGGGAATCAGGCTGCATGTACTGGCTGTTAATATGGCTGGGAATCTGACTGCATGTACTGGCTGGGAATCTGACTGCATGTACTGGCTGGAAATCTGACTGCATGTACTGGCTGGGAATCTGGTTGCATGTACTGGCTGTTAATCTGGCTGGGAATCTGACTGCATGTACTGGCTGGGAATCTGACTGCATGTACTGGCTGGGAATCTGACTGCATGTACTGGCTGGGAATCTGACTGCATCAACTGGCTGGGAATCTGGCTAGGAATCTGACTGCATGTACTGGCTGGGAATCTGACTGCATGTACTGGCTGGGAATCTGGCTAGGAATCTGACTGCATGTACTGGCTGTTAATCTGGCTGGGATTCTGACTGCATGTACTGGCTGTTAATCTGGCTGGGATTCTGACTGTGGTGTTTTGTTATTAATGCGTGTCCTCCTCTCCAGGTTGCGTGTTCCGTTCAGTGTGGAGGAGATCAGTGTATTTGGTGACAGTCTGAGGGAGCTGTTCATCAGGTCTGGTTGTTACAGCTCCATCCCCATTACTGGGTCTACCCTTGGTGCTACCATACACTGGCTGTTCACCTCACAACCCAAGAGCATCTCATTTAGTGTGCTGTACAGAGAGGACACACACACACCTCTGGAGGAGGCTAAGGTATATTTAACACACTGCTGGAGTAGGTCAGTTATTAGTGTTTAAAATAATGTGTTCTAAGGTTTAGGATTAGGTTTGATGTTTTCTAAGGTATAGGGTTAGGATTAATGTGTTCTTAGGTATAGGATTAGGATTAGGTTTAATGTGTTCTTAGGTATAGGTTTAGGATTAGGTTTAATGTGTTCTTAGGTATAGGATTAGGATTAGGTTTAATGTGTTCTTAGGTATAGGTTTAGGATTAGGTTTAATGTGTTCTTAGGTATAGGGTTAGGTTTGATGTTTTCTAAGGTATAGGGTTAGGATTAATGTGTTCTTAGGTATAGGGTTAGGATTAATGTGTTCTAAGGTATAGGATTAGGTTTGATGTTTTCTAAGGTATAGGGTTAGGATTAATGTGTTCTTAGGTTTAGGATTAGGTTTAATGTGTTCTTAGGTATAGGTTTAGGATTAGGTTTAATGTGTTCTTAGGTATAGGGTTAGGTTTGATGTTTTCTAAGGTATAGGGTTAGGATTAATGTGTTCTAAGGTATAGGTTTAGGATTAGGTTTAATGTGTTCTTAGGTATAGGTTTAGGATTAGGTTTAATGTGTTCTAAGGTATAGGTTTAGGATTAGGTTTAATGTGTTCTTAGGTATAGGGTTAGGATTAATGTGTTCTAAGGTATAGGGTTAGGATTAATGTGTTCTTAGGTATAGGGTTAGGATTAATGTGTTCTAAGGTTTAGGATTAGGTTTGATGTTTTCTAAGGTATAGGGTTAGGATTAATGTGTTCTAAGGTATAGGTTTAGGATTAGGTTTAATGTGTTCTTAGGTATAGGGTTAGGATTAATGTGTTCTTAGGTATAGGTTTAGGATTAGGTTTAATGTGTTCTAAGGTATAGGTTTAGGATTAATGTGTTCTACGGGTATAGGGTTAAGATTAATATGTTCTAACGTATAGGTTTAATAATCTGTTCTACGGTTTAGGGTTAAGGTATTATGTCCTGTCTCTCTCTATTCCAGGTACTGATCCCTCTGACTCGTTGTCAATCCCACAGAGAGACCATGACAGGAGAGCTGATAGTCAGGAACACTGGAGAATACACACTCATCTTTGACAACTCCTTCTCCAGGTACACACATCTATGCCCACACACTTCTATACACACACAGGTCTATAACTCCTTCTCCAGGTACACACATCTATGCACACACACACACATCTATACCCACACACTTCTATACACACACAGGTCTATAACTCCTTCTCCAGGTACACACATCTATGCACACACACACACATCTATACCCACACACTTCTATACACACACAGGTCTACAACTCCTTCTCCAGGTACACACATCTATACCCACACACTTCTATACACACACAGGTCTATAACTCCTTCTCCAGGTACACACACACACATCTATGCACACACACATCTATACACACACACTTCTATACACACACAGATCTATACACACACAGGTCAATAACTCCTTCTCCAGGTACACACATCTATACCCACACACACACACATCTATACACACACAGGTCTATAACTCCTTCTCCAGGTACACACACACACATCTATACCCACACACTTCTATACACACACAGGTCTATAACTCCTTCTCCAGGTACACACATCTATGCACACACACACACATCTATACCCACACACTTCTATACACACACAGGTCTATAACTCCTTCTCCAGGTACACACATCTATGCACACACACACACATCTATACCCACACACTTCTATACACACACAGGTCTATAACTCCTTCTCCAGGTACACACACACACACATCTATGCACACACAGATCTATGCACACACACACATATATACACACACACACATCTATACACACACATCTATGCACACACAGATCTATGCACACACACACATATATACACACACACACATCTATACACACACATCTATGCACACACACATCTATGCACACACACACACATCTATACTCACACACTTCTATACACACACAGGTATATAACTCCTTCTCCAGGTACACACACACACACATCTATGCACACACAGATCTATGCACACACACACATATATACACACACACATCTATACACACACATCTATGCACACACACATCTATGCACACACACACACACACATCTATACCCACACACTTCTATACACACACAGGTCTATAACTCCTTCTCCAGGTACACACACACATCTATGCACACACACATCTATGCACACACACTTCTATACACACACAGATCTATACACACACAGGTCAATAACTCCTTCTCCAGGTACACACATCTATAACATGGTGGATGTAACAGTCTGTATGTTCTATCCTGCCCTCACCCCATTCTGTCTCCTCTCTATCCCCCCTCACCCCGTTCTGTCTCCTCTCTATCCCCCCTCACCCCGTTCTGTCTCCTCTCTATCCCCCCTCACCCCGTTCTGTCTCCTCTCTATCCCCCCTCACCCCGTTCTGCCTCCTCTCTATCCCCCCTCACCCCGTTCTGTCTCCTCTCTATCCCCCCTCACCCCATTCTGTCTCCTCTCTATCCCCCCTCACCCCGTTCTGCCTCCTCTCTATCCCCCCTCACCCCGTTCTGTCTCCTCTCTATCCCCCCTCACCCCGTTCTGCCTCCTCTCTATCCCCCCTCACCCCGTTCTGTCTCCTCTCTATCCCCCCTAACCCCGTTCTGTCTCCTCTCTATCCTGCCCTCACCCCGTTCTGTCTCCTCTCTATATTCCCAACCCCGTTCTGTCTCCACTCTATCCCCCCCACCCCGTTCTGCCTCCTCTCTATCCCCCCTCACCCCGTTCTGCCTCCTCTCTATCCCCCCTCACCCCGTTCTGTCTCCTCTCTATCCCCCCTCACCCCGTTCTGTCTCCTCTCTATCCCCCTCACCCCGTTCTGCCTCCTCTCTATCCCCCCTCACCCCGTTCTGTCTCCTCTCTATCCCCCCTCACCCTGTTCTGTCTCCTCTCTATCCCCCCTCACTCCGTTTTGTCTCCTCTCTATCCCCCCTCACCCCGTTCTGTCTCCTCTCTATCCCCCCTCACCCCGTGCTGTCTCCTCTCTATCCCCCCTCACCCCGTTCTGTCTCCTCTCTATCCCCCTCACCCCGTTCTGCCTCCTCTCTATCCTGTCATCTGTGGTGTAGGTTCATCTCTAAGAAGGTGTTGTATCGTCTGAGTGTTGAGCAGCCAGTGGTCTACGATGGAACACATTAACTGTCTGGAGAGGAGAAGACTGTACTGGTCCTTTATCCGCAGTCTCTATTTGTTTGAAACAAAGGGACTGACTAAGATGAGAAAAATTCTGTTCTCTTTTCACCATCTGGCTGTTGTTGTTATATAAGAGGGAGGTTTGGTTGTGTTGTTAAAGTAGAGTGCCTGTGTGTCAGTCATGGTTCTACAACTGCTCTGTGTATCTGTAGGTCAAATTAACTGTGCCTTCAGTTGAATGGACCCAGACAGACTGGAGAGCTGAATGGACTGACTGGAGAGTTGAATGGACCCAGACTGACTGGAGAGTTGAATGGACCCAGACAGACTGGAGAGTTGAATGGACCCAGACTGACTGGAGAGTTGAATGGACCCAGACTGACTGGAGAGTTGAATGGACCCAGACAGACTGGAGAGTTGAATGGACTGACTGGAGAGTTGAATGGACCCAGACAGACTGGAGAGTTGAATGGACCCAGACAGACTGGAGAGTTGAATGGACTGACTGGAGAGTTGAATGGACTGACTGGAGAGTTGAATAGACCCGGACAGACTGGAGAGTTGAATGGACCCGGACAGACTGGAGAGTTGAATGGACTGACTGGAGAGTTGAATGGACCCAGACAGACTGGAGAGTTGAATGGACTGACTGGAGAGTTGAATGGACCCAGACAGACTGGAGAGTTGAATGGACCCAGACAGACTGGAGAGTTGAATGGACCCGGACAGACTGGAGGGTTGAATGGACCCAGACAGACTGGAGAGTTGAATGGACCCAGACAGACTGGAGAGTTGAATGGACCCAGACAGACTGGAGAGTTGAATGGACCCAGACAGACTGGAGAGTTGTGACGTCATGTAAAACAAGGAGTTAGAATGTTCCTGCTGCTGTATCAGGAGGTCTGGTCTGGTTTAGAAAATAGTAGGCAGAGACAGGTCATAAAACACTTGTATGTTATTGATCAAATTAAAGCATGTTAAATGTTAAAATGTTTCTCTTAGCTGCTATATCAATAGGTTTACCTGTACCAAACACCAACACTGGTCAGGACTGGTCTGAACTGGTCTGGTTTCGTTCAATAGTACCCAGAGAAAGGTCATGAAGTGGAAACACTCAGTATGTAAGGATATGTAAAGCTTGGCTGTAGCACTTCATAGTGTAAAGCTGTAACACTGCATAATGTAAAGTGTGGCTGCGACACTGTATAGTGTAAAGCTTGGCTGTAACACTGCATAGTGTAAAGCTGTAACACTGCATAATGTAAAGCGTGGCTGCGACACTGTATAGTGTAAAGCTGTAACACTGCATAATGTAAAGCTTGGCTGTAAAACTACATAGTGTAAAGCTGTAACACTACATAATGTAAAGCTGTAACTCTGCATAGTGTAAAGCTTGGCTGTAACACTGCATTGGCTGCAACACTGCATAGTGTAAAGCTTGGCTGTAACACTGCACAGTGTAAAGCTGTAACACTACATAGTGTAAAGCTTGGCTGTAACACTGCATAGTGTAAAGCTGTAACACTGTATAGTGTAAAGCTTGGCTGTAACACTGCATAGTGTAAAGCTTGGCTGTAACACTGCATAGTGTAAAGCTTGGCTGTAACACTGCATAATGTAAAGCTGTAACACTGCATAGTGTAAAGCTGTAACACTGCATAGTGTAAAGCTTGGCTGTAACTCTGCGCAATGTGTTTCTCATTTGGAAGAATGTATGAAAATCAGCAGTTGAAGTAGATCAATTCCATAATTTCACCTTTTTTAATAAAATTATTGTAAATTACTATACATCCAGATAGAACACGTCTTCCACAGTTAATTAACTCCAGATAGAACACGTCTTCCACAGTTAATTAACTCCAGATAGAACACGTCTTCCACAGTTAATTAACTCCAGATAGAACACGTCTTCCACAGTTAATTAACTCCAGATAGAACACGTCTTCCACAGTTAATTAACTCCAGATAGAACACGTCTTCCAGTTTATTAACTCCAGATAGAACACGTCTTCCACAGTTAATTAACTCCAGATAGAACACGTCTTCCACAGTTAATTAACTCCAGATAGAACACGTCTTCCACAGTTAATTAACTCCAGATAGAACACGTCTTCTACAGTTAATTAACTCCAGATAGAACACGTCTTCCACAGTTAATTAACTCCAGATAGAACACGTCTTCCACAGTTAATTAACTCCAGATAGAACACGTCTTCCACAGTTAATTAACTCCAGATAGAACACGTCTTCCAGTTTATTAACTCCAGATAGAACACGTCTTCCACAGTTAATTAACTCCAGATAGAACACGTCTTCCACAGTTAATTAACTCCAGATAGAACACGTCTTCCACAGTTAATTAACTCCAGATAGAACACGTCTTCCACAGTTAATTAACTCCAGATAGAACACGTCTTCCAGTTTATTAACTCCAGATAGAATACGTCTTCCACAGTTAATTAACTCCAGATAGAACACGTCTTCCACAGTTAATTAACTCCAGATAGAACACGTCTTCCAGTTTATTAACTCCAAATAGAACACGTCTTCCACAGTTAATTAACTACAGATAGAACACGTCTTCCAGTTAATTAACTCCAGATAGAACACGTCTTCCAGTTTATACATCAGTTGTGTGGCTGTAAATATTAATGTAGAGTGATTTACAGTAATTTGTTGAAAAAATTTGAAATTATGCAATTTATCCGTTTCAACTGCTGACGTTGATACATTCTATACAGTACCATAAATACAGTCGGAAGTTTACATACACCTCAGCCAAATACATTTAAACTCAGTTTTTCACAATTCCTGACATTTAATCCTAGTATAAATTCCCTGTCTTAGGTCAGTTAGAATCACCACTTTATTTTAAGAATGTGAAATGTCAGAATAATGGTAGAGAGAATTATTTATTTCAGCTTTTATTTATTTCATCACATTCCCAGTGGGTCAGAAGTTTACCAACACTCAGTTAGTATTTGGTAGAATTGCCTTTGAATTGTTTAACTTTGGTCAAACGTTTCAAGTTGCCTTCCACAAGCTTCCCACAATAAGTTGGGTGAACTTTGGCCCATTCCTTCTGACAGAGCTGGTATAACTGAGTCAGGTTTGTAGGCCTCCTTGCTCGCACACGCTTTTTCAGTTCTGCCCACACATTTTCTATGGGATTGAGGTCAGGGCTTAGGGATGGCCACTCCAATACCTTGACTTTGTTGTCCTTAAGCCAGTTTGACACAACTTTGGAAGTATGCTTGGGATCATTGTCCATTTGGAAGACCCATTTGCGTCCAAGCTTTAACTTCCTGACTGATGTTTTGAGATGTTGCTTCAATATATCCACATAGTTTTCCTTCCTCGTGAAGCTGTCTATTTTGTGAAGTGCACCAGTCCCTCCTGCAGTAAAGCACCCTCACAACATAATGTTGCCATTCCCGTGCTTCAAGTACAGAAATATCAAATTTACTTAACTATTCACAACCCTCAGTCAATACTTTGTAGAAGCACCTTTGGCAGCGATTTACAGCTTTATCTAGGTAAGTCTCTAAGAGCTTTCCACGCGTTGATTGTGCAATATTTTCCCATTATTCTTTTCAAAATTCTTCAACCTCTGTCAAATTGGTTGTTGATCATTGCTAGACAACCATTTTCAGGTCTTGCCATAGATTTTCAAGCAGATTTAAGTCAAAACTGTAACTCCGCCACTCAGGAACATTCACTGTCTTCTTGGTAAGCAACTCCAGTGTAGATTTGGTCTTGTGTTTTAGGTTAATGTTCTACTGAAATGTGAATTCATCTCACAGCTACCACTAGAGTACATTCAGAAAGTATTCAGGCCCCTTGACTTTTTCCATATCTTGTTACTTTACAGCATTATTCTAAAATGGATTACATAGTTTTTTTTACCTCATCAATCTACACACATTACACCATAATGACATCACAATACACTATAATGACAAAGCGAAAACGTTTTCTTTTTTATACTGAAATATCACATTTACATAAGTATTCAGACCCTTTACTCAGTACTTTGTTGAAGCACCTTTGGCAGCATTTACAGCCTCGAGTCTTCTTGGGTATGACGCTACAAGCTTGGCACACCTGTATTTGTGGAGTTTAACCCATTCTTCTCTGCAGAACCTCTCAAGCTCTGTCAGGTTGGATGGGGAGCGTCACTACACAGCTATTTTCAGGTCTCTCCAGAGATGTTTGATCGGGGTTCAAGTCCGAGCTCTGGCTTGGCCACTCCAAGGATATTCAGACTTGTCCCGAAGCCACTTCTGCGTTGTCTTGGCTGTGTGCTTAGGATCGATGTCCTGTTGGAAGGTGAACCTTCGCCCCAAACTCCAAGCATGCTGCCATGTGCCTTTTTACTGAGAATTGACTTCTGTCTGGCCTCTCTACCGTAAAGGCCTGATTGGTGGAGTGCTGCAGAGATGGTTGTCCTTCTGGAATGTTCTCCCATCTCCACAGAGGAACTCTAGAGCTCTGTCAGAGTGACCATCGGGTTCTTGGTCACCTTCCTGACCAAGGCCCTTCTCTGCTCAGTTGGACAGGGTGACCAGCTCTAGGAAGAGTCTTGTTGGTTCCAAACTTATTCCATTTACGAATGATGGAGGCCACTGTTCTTGGGGACCTTCAATGCTGTAAACATTTTTTGGTACCCTTCCCCAGATCTGTGCCTCAACACAATCCTGTCTCGGAGCTCTACGGACCATTCCTTCGACCTCATGGCTTGGTTTTTGCTCTGACATGCACTGTCAACTGTGGGACCTTATATAGACAGGTGTGTGCCTTTCCAAATCATGTCCAATCAATTGAATTTACCAAAGGTGGACTCCAATCAACTTGTAGAAAGAAACATCTCAAGGATGATCAACGGAAACTGGATGCACCTGAGCTCAATTTCAAATCTCATAGCAAAGGGTCTGAATACATATGTAAATAAGGTATTTTTGTTTTTAATACATTTGCAAAAATATCTAAACCTGTTTTCACTTTGCCGTTATGGGGTATTGTATGTAGATTTAATCCATTTTAGAATTAGGCTGTAACGTAACAAAACGTGGAAAAAGCCCCAAACACCACTTTTGTATTCAGAACAAAATGTGAATTGCTTAGCCACATTTTTTGCAGTACTACGTTAGTGCCTTGTTTTCACTCTGTCAATCAGGTTACTATTGGTTACTATTGTGGTGTAACTACACTGTTGTTGATCCATCCTCAGTCTTCTATCACAGCCTTTCAACCTTGTAGCTGTTTTAAAGTCACCATTGGCCTCATGGTGAAATATCTGAGCTGTTTCCTTCTGCTCCGGCAACTGAGTTAGGAAGGACGCCTGTATCTTTATAGTGACTGGGTGACACACCATCCAAAGTAATTAATAACTTAGCCTTGCTCAAAGGGATATTCAATGTCTGCTTTAAAAATATATATATGTTTTTACCCATTCACAAATAGGTGCCCTTCTTTACGAGGCATTGGAAAACATCCCTGGTCTTTGTGGTTGAATCTGTGTTTGAAATGCACTGCTGGACTGAGGGACCTTCCAGATAATTGTATGTGTGGGGAACAGAGATTAGGAGTCATCGTTATACATAAGGGTTAGGTACAGAGATGAGGAGTCATTATACAGAAGAAGCATGTTAGAAACTTTCCATACAAATGATTACTTGTTAAGCATTTGTTTACTCCTGAACTAGGCTTGTTTTCCACAACAAAGGGGTTGAATACTTATTGACTATTCAGCGTATATGTTTTTATTACACTGAACAGAAATATAGATGGAACAATATTTTAATGAGTTACAGTTTCCATTTGAATTTTGTCAATTTGAATAAATTCATTAGGCCCTAATTTATGGATTTCACATGGGAATACAGATATGCATCTGTTGGTCACAGATACCAGTCAGTATCTGGTGTTACCATAATTTGCCTCATGCAGCGTGACACATCTCCTTTGCATAGAGTTAATCAGGCTGTTGGTTGTGGCCTGTGAAATGTTGTCCCACTCCTCTTCAATGGCTGGAACACACTGTCATACACAACGATGCTCAATGGGTGACACGTCTGTTAAGTATACAGGCCATGGAGGAACTGGGACATTTTCAGCTTTCAGGAATTGTGTACAGACTTGTCCGTAGCGTATTCTTACGCTGTATGCCATCTGCCCGGCAGATACCGGGATTCATCCGTGAAGAGCACACTTATCCATTTGCCAGGGGCCATCAAAGGTGAGCATTTCCGCACTGAAGTCTGTTACGACGTCGAACTGCAGTCAGGTCACGACGCTGGTGAGGACGATGAGCTTCCCTGAGACTGTTTCTGACAGTTTGAGGAGACATTCTTGGGTTGTGCAAACCCACAGTTTCATCAGCTGTCCAGGTGGCTGGTCTCAGACGATCCCACAGGTGACAAAGCTGGATGGCGTGGTTTCACGTGTTCTGCGGTTGTGAGTCCGGTTTGACGTACTGCCAAATTCTCTAGAATGACATTGAAAGCGGCTTATGGTAGAGAAATTAACATTACATTCCCTGGCAACAGCTCAAGTGGGCATTTCTGTAGTCAGCTTGCCAATGAGAGAGAAGAGAAGAGAAAGAGGAGAGAGAGAGAATACTTAGGTTCACACGGGACACCAGATAAGACGGGAGAATTACACCAGATAGGACAGACTGACCCTAGCCACCCGGCACATAGACTATTGCAGCATAGGTACTGGAGTCTGAGACAGGGGGGGTTGAGGGACACTGTGACCAAGTCCGACGATACCCCCGGACCGGGCTAACCAGGCAGGATATAGCCCCACCCACCTACCGTAGCATTCTGTCCTCATCGAGAGAGCACTCTAATTCTAAACCTACCGTAGCATTCTGTTCTGATCGAGAGAGACAGAGAAGAGGCAGTAGGGCTTTGTAAGACAAACCAAAACCTGCAAAAGAAACCTGGAAATACCATCCAACACAAAACTGAGTGAGTATCCCGGAGTCGCCTCTTCACTGTTGGCATTGAGGCTGGTGTTTTACGGGTACTATTTAATGAAGCTGCCAGTTGAGGACTTGTGAGGCATCTGTTTCTCAAACTAAACACTAATATACTTGTCCTCTTGCTCAGTTGTGCACCGGGGCCTCCCACTCCTCTTTCTATTCTGGTTAGAGCCAGTTTGGGCTGTTCTGTGAAGGGAGTAGTATACGACGTTGTACGAGATCCTCAGTTTCTTGGAAATTTCTCGCATGGAATAGCCTTCATTTCTCAGAACAAGAATATACTGACGAGTTTCAGAAGAAAGGTCTTTGTTTCTGGCCATTTTGAGCCTGTAATCGAACCCTCAAATGCTGATGCTCCAGATACTCAACTAGTGTAAAGAAGGACAGTTTTATTGCTTCTTTAACCAGAACAACAGTATTCGGCTGTGCTGACAAAATTGCAAAAGGGTTTTGTAATGATCAATTGGTATTTAAAAATTATAATCTTGGATTAGCTAACACAACATGCCACTGGAACACAGGAGTGATGGTTGCTGATAATGGACCTCTGTACGCCTATGTAGATATTCCATAAAAAATCAGCCGTTTCCAGCTACAACAGTCATTTACAACATTAACAATGTATACACTGTATTTCTGATCAATTTGATGTTATTTTAATGGACAAAAAATGTGCTTTTCTTTCAAAAACAAGGATATTTCTAAGTGACCCCAAACTTTTGAACAGGAGTGTATATAACAGATGTTGTTGTTAGCTGTTATCCTGTTTATCTCTCTACTTATTAGTTAGTAGTTACATTATTTCTGACTGCTATTCTTTCTTTCTGCAACATGAAATCACTATCAGTCAGCATGTGGAACATTCAGGGCCTAAACTCATCAACCTATCAGTTAGCATGTGGAACATTCAGGGCCTAAACTCATCAACCTTTACTGAAGAGTTTAACGCTGGAGTTATTCACAGCCCAGTAAGCTGTACAACATCACAGCCCAGTAAGCTGTACAACATCACAGCCCAGTAAGCTGTACAACATCACATTCACAGCCCAGTAAGCTGTACAACATCACACATTCACAGCCCAGTAAGTTGTACAACATCACAGCCCAGTAAGCTGTACAACATCAGACATTCACAGCCCAGTAAGCTGTACAACATCACAGCCCAGTAAGCTGTACAACATCACACATTCACAGCCCAGTAAGTTGTACAACATCAGACATTCACAGCCCAGTAAGCTGTACAACATCAGACATTCACAGCCCAGTAAGTTGTACAACATCACACATTCACAGCCCAGTAAGCTGTACAACATCACACATTCACAGCCCAGTAAGCTGTACAACATCACACATTCACAGCCCAGTAAGCTGTACAACATCACACATTCACAGCCCAGTAAGCTGTACAACATCACACATTCACAGCCCAGTAAGCTGTACAACATCACACATTCACAGCCCAGTAAGCTGTACAACATCACACATTCACAGCCCAGTAAGCTGTACAACATCACAGCCCAGTAAGCAGTACAACATCACACATTCACAGCCCAGTCAGCTATACAACATCACACATTCACAGCCCAGTAAGTTGTACAACATCACAGCCCAGTAAGCTGTACAACATCACACATTCACAGCCCAGTAAGCTGTACAACATCACACATTCACAGCCCAGTAAGCTGTACAACATCACACATTCACAGCCCAGTAAGCTGTACAACATCACACATTCACAGCCCAGTAAGCTGTACAACATCACACATTCACAGCCCAGTAAGCTGTACAACATCACACATTCACAGCCCAGTAAGCTGTACAACATCACACATTCACAGCCGAGTAAGCTGTACAACATCACACATTCACAGCCCAGTAAGCTGTACAACATCACACATTCACAGCCCAGTAAGCTGTACAACATCACACATTCACAGCCCAGTAAGCTGTACAACATCAGACATTCACAGCCCAGTAAGCTGTACAACATCACAGCCCAGTAAGCTGTACAACATCACACATTCACAGCCCAGTCAGCTATACAACATCAGACATTCACAGCCCAGTAAGCTGTACAACATCACACATTCACAGCCCAGTAAGCTGTACAACATCACACATTCACAGCCCAGTAAGTTGTACAACATCAGACATTCACAGCCCAGTAAGTTGTACAACATCAGACATTCACAGCCCAGTCAGCTGTACAACATCAGACATTCACAGCCAAGTCAGCTGTACAACATCAGACATTCACAGCCCAGTAAGCTGTACAACATCACACATTCACAGCCCAGTAAGCTGTACAACATCACAGCCCAGTAAGCTGTACAACATCACACATTCACAGCCCAGTAAGCTGTACAACATCACACATTCACAGCCCAGTAAGTTGTACAACATCAGACATTCACAGCCCAGTAAGTTGTACAACATCAGACATTCACAGCCCAGTCAGCTGTACAACATCAGACATTCACAGCCCAGTCAGCTGTACAACATCAGACATTCACAGCCCAGTAAGCTGTACAACATCACAGCCCAGTAAGCTGTACAACATCAGACATTCACAGCCCAGTCAGCTGTACAACATCACACATTCACAGCCCAGTCAGCTGTACAACATCCGACATTCACAGCCCAGTCAGCTGTACAACATCAGACATTCATACAGATGGGTCGAAAACAGCACAGAAGAATCCCAGAAATCAACCTGTAACCCAAATATCCAGAGATTCTTAGATAACTTCCTGGATACCACATTCACTCACAGTGAAGAAGGCATCAATCTGGCAGTACAAAACATCAACTATATATTCAGGCAAACGGCAAAAGAAGCACAACTGAAAATTATTTTTTATTTTTATTTTTTTACAAAAAAGACCACAGATGACAACTGGTTTGATGCAGATTGTAAAATTATTTAAAAAAACGTATTCTACCACAGAGACCCAAATAATGGTGAATTACGCCTTCATTACTGTGAGACTTTAAAACTCTATAAACGTAAAAAGCACAGTACAACAGCAAGCAGCTGACACTAATTGAGAAGTCCATAAACACAAACAACTTCTGGCAAAATTGGAGAAAAAAATAATCTAAACGAGGAATTAGCAATACAAAATGGTGACATATTGACAACCCACTTTTAAACACAACCCATTTTAAAACACAAATTGACACTAACGCAGAACAACGGCAAATTCATGAGAAGTGGAATGGATTAGAAAGAGCTATAAAGGACAATCAAAATCCATTGGACTCCCCAGTTACTGACCAGGAGCTCTATAAGAAACTAAACTATTACTGACCAGGAGCTCTATAAGAAACTAAACTATTACTGACCAGGAGCTCTATAAGAAACTAAACTATTACTGACCAGGAGCTCTATAAGAAACTTCAGGCCCTCAAATTAAAAATATATATTTTTTTAAAGCAAACTCACTAGCGCAAAATCTCAATAGACTATATTAAAACTATTAAACTATTAAAAGGACTCATAACCCCAATCTTTAAGAATGGAGACAAATTTGACCCTAACAATTACAGAGACATTAGTGTGAACAGTAACCTGGGTAAGGTTTTCTGTAGTATTCTAAAATAATACCAAAATGTACTCTTGCTTTATCAACTTGGCAAGAAAAGAACAGAGTTCTTTTAACAGGGGCGGGGCCTTCGCCAGAGTTGCAATCTGAGTCCTCCACTCTTCAATATTTACATCAACAAATTGGCCACTATTCTAGAGAAATCCTCAGCCCCTGGAGTTAGTCTCCACAATTCAGAGGTTAAATGCCTACTCTTCACAGATGATCTATGCCTGCAGATGATCTATGATCTATGCCAGCTTCGTACTGGTGTAATGGATGCTACTCTGTCCCCTCCTCCCTCTTCCTCCTCTCTCAGCTTCGTACTGGGGTAATGGATGCTACTCTGTCCCCTCCTCCCACTTCCTCCTATCTCAGCTTCGTACTGGGGTAATGGATGCTACTCTGTCCCCTCCTCCCTCTTCCTCCTCTCTCAGCTTCGTACTGGGGTAATGGATGCTACTCAGCCCCCTCCTCCCTCTTCCTCCCCTCCTTCTCCACTCAGACTATTTGCTCATGTCAAACAGTTTCCCCCTGCTGTCTATACACACACACACACACACACACACACACACACACACACACACACACACGCCCACCCACGTACATGTTTTGATAAAAGGCAAATCTAAGATGTCACAGTGATTGTGATGAAGCATCGTTGTACCTTGTTATACAGCGTGTGATAGCCGAGACTGCTCCCACACTGGATGCTCGTGGTACACACACACCATGCACGCGCGCACACACACAGGAAGGTTGACAGCTCATCTGTTTCATGAGTAACAACTGAAAATAATAACACATTCCCAAATGTCAAACTACAGTCATACAATATGGACACCTCTCTCTCCCCTACCCCTCCCCTCTCTCTCCCTACCCCTCTCGTCTCCGTACCCCTCTCCTCTCTCTCCCTACCCCTCTCCTCTCTCTCCCTACCCCTCTCCTCTCTCTCTCTCTCTCTCCCTATCCCTCTCATCTCTCTTTCTATCTCCCTCTCATCTCTCTCTCACCCTTCTCCTCTCTCTCCCTACCCCTCTCCTCTCTCTCTCTCCCTACTCCTCTCCTCTCTCTCTCTCCCTACCCCTCTCCTCTCTCTCTCTCCCTACTCCTCTCCTCTCTCTCTCTCTCCCTACCCCTCTTCTCTCTCTCTCTCCATACTCCTCTCCTCTCTCTCCCTACACCTCTCTCTCTCTCTCCATACCCCTGTCATGACGCTGGCCTGGGGGTAGGTTTATGACAGTCATAAATGCCTCTCCCCCTTTTTCCTCTCTATACCCTACTGATGTGACTATTGAAAATCCCTTGGTTAACATAGAGATTCTGTGAACATCAGAGGGTGGGGGGAAATTAATCCAACCAGTTGAACATATGCGTTGGTACTTAATGAATATGATGTCAGTTCGGTTGTCATCTGAGACATTCTTATTAATGATAGGATGACATAAACTGTACAGTGGAAAGACTACACATTATAGTTATCAGATTCACATGGAATTGTTGTGCAATTTAAATGTTTGAATATTAAATTATTTGTGATGGGATGAAATGTGATTTTAGCTTCTAAAATGTGAGAATTGGGTTTTCATGAGTGAATTAGGCCCGACTCAGTGGCCCTGTGAAGAGACATTTATTTATAACCAATGGAACACGCCCTCCTCTCCCTTCCTATATGAAGCTTTGACGACAATGTAACCTCCTGTTCCGAGAATGTGAGGACGACGGTCCACACGTTAAAAAGGACTAACATGTCAACTACAGATCGAAGCCAACCTCAGCGGGAGCTTTGGTTGTGAATGGTATGAACTTTGAACTCTTATTCACTAAAGAAGTGAGACAACCTAGCCGTTGAGTTAGCAACAGCAGCTGTAAACATGGGCTAGTAAAGGACAGCCAGAGTATTCCGTCTACCACCCAACGAAGACATTACACCGTTTCCCGTTCACCACCAGAGACACTCTTCAAAGGACTCTGTTGGGCAACACGGCCTTCCATCTACCACCAACCTATTGAAGCGCAGCTCAGAATAAATATTTATTGCATTTTCCTTTTACAAATGGGCGTTAATTTAGAATGCATAAGAGACTGTATTTACGATAGCACAGCTTCTCCTTTTGTTCCTCAGTCTTCCCACTCTTTCACTCAAACCCAACCCACTTTCCTTTGTGTAACCAGCCGTCATATCTGTTCCGTCTGCTAGGGATGTTTTCCTTTATGACATAATTTGTAATCAAGGTATGATTCATTCTGTGTATATGTAATTCTGTGTGATTAGTTAGGTATTTAGTAAATAAATAATTAAACCCAATTTTGTATTGCTGATTCAACTTGTTAGACAGGGTTCGTGAAGATAACCAAGAATGTACAACTTTCAGATGAGACTGAAATAAGGTGACGTTTAATATTGACTGCTATTGACGTAAACTATTACTAGGTCTTTAAGAGTTTATTCGGAAGATAACAGCTCTATAAATATTATTTTGTGGAGCCCCGACTCTCTAGGTAATTACATTTACATTATTAGCTCAATCAGGTAATATTAATTACAGAGAAAGGAGTTTATAGAATAGCATGTCTTATCACTTAATCCGGCATAGCCAAAGACACAACATATTTGGAGCCCCGTGCGAGGAATCTAAAAGTTGGAGATAGGAATTACGATGAACGAGCACAAACTCTTCAACAAAATCGTTGTCTCCAGGTACAAATCGATTTAGCCAAAACTAAATACGATGTAGTCCAGTCCAAACTAGATAAATCTGTCGAGTTATCTACAAACAGGAGCGAGCAATTTGATAACATGCAGGCAGTTTTGTTGAACGTTACTCAGAGTAACACGGTTCTACTCAAAACGCTGCAGACCAAAGACGATCAGTTAATGAACACAATGACAAAGTTGGATGACAAATCAGCAGAACTCATTGAAGTCGCTGACCAAATGAATGATGAGAGAACTCAGGTGATGAAGATGGAAATGTTGATTTCTAAGCAAGCGGAGGAAATCTCATCACTGAATATCTCACTCTGTACTCAAGACCTCTATCTGCAAACCATGACAGATACGTTTGAGACCGAAAGGAGCAAGTGCGACACTCACGTGTCCAAAATCAGTACTCTAAGCGCTCAAGTGGACTCTGCAATGCAGCAGAATACCACCCTTAGGTACCATCTAGAGGAAGTCCAGAATGGTCACGTTCTACAGTGTGACTACCAATCCAAGCAACCGGAGCCCTGTACTCACAGGAGTAAAGACGATAGGTTTCAGACATTGCCTCCATCATGTGTCCCTCAGTCTTCTCCTCTCGGCCATTCGGCACTGAGTAATATGGCGCCTCTTGGCCAACAAAGCCCAAGCTCGGCTTCGCCTTTTGGCCTTTCGGCCCCAATTTCCCCCACAGGTAGAAGCCAACCCTCTCCGCCCGCTTGACGCGGAATTTCCCCACCTTTGACCCCGTTCCAGGTCAGCCAAACGATACTGAGACGTTCCTAGCTGGCAGAGAGGACGCGTTGGGTGGCTACCCGAACGCTACGGGTTCTGACTAGAGGTCGACCAATTAATCGGAATGGCCGATTAATTAGGGCCAATTTCAAGTTTTCATAACAATTTGAAATCGGTATATTTGGACACCGATTTGGCCGATTTAAAAACTAAACATTGGTTAAAAGTGGAACGATGCGACACCACACTTCGAGAGGTCGCTCAGACTACTTCGAGAGTGATTCTGAAACTACACTTCAAGGACGTATTGCTCGTTCACCCTGTGTATGTTACCAGCCTCGAAACTGTACCCCTGTACTTGGAGCAGACTTGATGGATTGATGGATTGGAAAACCAACCAGGTATGATCACAGGCCACAGTGCCTTCTCCACTGACCACACTGTCTCCCTCTTACGCTAGCTGCAACGCAGTCTCTGTGAATGAGCAACTTCCCCCCTCCTTGCAGTCATGCAATACGGTAGTTGAGATGAACTTCCCTTACCCTTCGGACACTTCCGCAAGCACTGCGGCCATCTCAGCAAGAAAAACATTGATGCACAGAGTATACTCTGCTTCCGATGATACACCTTCCGCTTTGTGGGGGACTGTCAACCCTTACAATGACACTAATGGCGTCAGTCCAGCAACTGACCCGTTGACTCCCACTGGTGAAAAACTTTGCGATATCACAGACCGATATCCTCGTCTCAGTTTGCAGATACTGAAGAGGTTGCCACACGCGGACGCGGTGGTGACAGTCAGACCTCGACAGCCACTGAGGGTGTTGAAGCACAAACACCAGGAGATTTGGTTGAAAGGTTACAGCCACGCTCATAATAACGCGGCCACTGACAACTCTGACATAGGGTCAGAAACTTTCATTTGCGCCTCGGATACCGACACCACCCACTGGTGGGGGGTGGGGGGGGGGGGAGACACAAAGGGGGGGAATAGTAGCCCAGACCCATGATGAGCCTCATCGAGGCCGGTGGGGGGGTCGAGACTACGGACAACACCGTACGAGGCCGCCAGAGCATGAATCAAATCTATTTGTAAACTCCCCTATGAGAACAGTGAAGAGCAGAACAGGCCCCTAGATGGGGATTATCTTAGAACACATCTAAGATAGTACTGAGGTGTGACTTGTACACCTCCAAAACAAATGGCAACAATAGTAATTCCTTGCCATGTGTAGTAGTCACTACAAGACAACTAGTAAAATGCTCTAATCATATATTCTTGTAGGATAACATTTCAGAATAAAATCAGTAGGACAACTGGACCCCTTGAGTACCAGTACCAATACCACAGTCAGTCCAGCAACACTCAGTCAGAGGATTAGTAACCTCACAAGTTAAATTGCTTTTGATAACAGCGACTGAGTCTCAGTCACTCAGAGTGCAACACGGGGAAGGGAATCTCCATTGCACTCTTCCAATGGTTACACACGCCACTAATAAATAGAACCCTCCATTTAGGAGAAAAGTTATTAGAAGTCAGGAACCACGATCACACCACGTACGACTGGTCGAATACTTAGAGTACTTGCGTAACATTATAGCTGCTGTTCCTATACTGAACCAGGGACCTTGTGAACACAGACACGTCCCCCTTGAAGTATCGTTACCAAATGTGCGTCAGAAAGCCATGGCCCAGAGCAAGTGAAACCACTTCTGCCAGGTCTCAGAGCGACACCAATCGGATGCTACGAAGGTACCGCTAGCATTTTCACACCGCCCTCTCACCATGCAGCCCCACAGACAGCAGACAGATCTCTTCCGGCTCAGGTCTGCCTCCCAAAAGGCACCCTAATCCCTATACTGCACTACCTTTGACCAGGGCCATTGAGCTATGGTCTAAAGTAGTGCACTAATAGGGAATATGGTGCAATTTGTGACGCACACAAAGTAGTGCATGAGCCACTCCAGACCTGAATAGGAACAGAGTAGAGGCTAGCCTCTATTCAGCTCCATAGGGCTGGTCAGGTCTGGAGTGATGCTAGCTAGCATCTATTCTGCTCCATAGTCCTGGTCAGGTCTGGAGTGATGCTAGCTAGCCTCTATTCTGCTCCATAGGGCTGGTCAGGTCTGGAGTGATGCTAGCTAGCCTCTACTTTCCTCCATAGGGCTGGTCAGGTCGGGAGTGATGCTAGCTAGCCTCTACTCTGCTCCATAGGGCTGGTCAGGTCTGGAGTGATGCTAGCTAGCCTCTACTCTGCTCCTGTTCAGGTCTGGAGGGATGCTAGTTAGCCTCTACTCTGCTCCTGTTCAGGTCTGGAAGGATGCTAGTTAGCCTACTCTGCTCCCGTTCAAGTGGGAGGGGAAGGAGAGAGGAGGAGAGAAGAGGAGGAGGGGAAGGAGAGAGGAGGGGGGGAAGGAGAGAGGAGGAGGAGGGGAAGGAGAGAGGAGGAGGAGGGGAAGGAGAGAGGAGGAGGAAAGGAAGCAGAGAGGAGGATGAGGGGAAGGAGAGAGGGGGATGAGGGGAAGGAGAGAGGAGGAGGAGGTCAAGGAGAGAGGAGGAGGAGGGGAAGGAGAGAGAATGAGTATTCTACAAATGGCTGTGTAATTATGATGTTCCACTCTGGTCTCTCCTACAGACACGATCATCAGAACTCTTGTTTCCATGGATACCATCAGTTTTGAGCTCGACAGCTTTGTGTCATTGACTTCAATTAGAGAGAAGCACTGTCTGTAAATACATAGTTACACAGAGAGAGAGAGAGAGAGAGAGAGAGAGAGATGTAAATACATAGTTACACTTCCAGTCCCTTAGAGCTTGTGGCATAAAGACTTCAGCTCCCCTCGGTCTGTATAAGGCTCTGAGAGAGGAGAAGAGAAAGAGTGGCAGGATATAAGATACTCCTAAAACAGTCATAGCTTAATTGAAATCAACTGTGAAAACATGAACTTAGCTAGCTGCCAGCCACTGTAGAAGGTCACTATGTTTAGTGATTTTACCTTGATTATCCCCACTCATCCCACTGCTCCCTTTCCGTGTGTGTCCCTTTCTGTGTGTGTCCCTTTCTGTGTGTGTGTCCGTGTGTGTGTCTGCATCACTCAACCTAAATCAGACACAGGAACAGAGATAAAGGGTTAATAGAGAGAAGCGGCAGCACTAACCTTCTAATTACATTAACATTAACCTTCTAATTACATTACCATTAACCTTCTAATTACATTAACTTTCTAATTACATTAACATTAACCTTCTAATTACATTAACATTAACCTTCTAATTACTTTAACATCAACCTTCTAATTACATTACCATCAACCTTCTAATTACATTACCATTAACCTTCTAATTACATTAACTTTCTAATTACATTAACATTAACCTTCTAATTACATTAACTTTCTAATTACATTAACATTAACCTTCTAATTACATTAACATTAACCTTCTAATTACATTAACATTAACTTTCTAATTACATTAACATTAACCTTCTAATTACATTAACATTAACCTTCTAATTACTTTAACATCAACCTTCTAATTACATTACCATTAACCTTCTAATCACATTAACATTAACCTTTAATTACATTAAATCAAATCAAATCAAATCAAATGTATTTATATAGCCCTTCGTACATCAGCTGATATCTCAAAGTGCTGTACATAAACCCAGCCTAAAACCCCAAACAGCAAGCAATGCAGGTGTAGAAGCACGGTGGCTAGGAAAAACTCCCTAGAAAGGCCAAAACCTAGGAAGAAACCTAGAGAGGAACCAGGCTATGTGGGGTGGCCAGTCCTCTTCTGGCTGTGCCGGGTGGAGATTATAACAGAACATGGCCAAGATGTTCAAATGTTCATAAATGACCAGCATGGTCGAATAATAATAAGGCAGAACAGTTGAAACTGGAGCAGCAGCACAGCCAGGTGGACTGGGGACAGCAAGGAGTCATCATGTCAGGTAGTCCTGGGGCATGGTCCTAGGGCTCAGGTCCTCCGAGAGAGAGAAAGAGAGAAGGAGAGAATTAGAGAACGCACACTTAGATTCACACAGGACACCGAATAGGACAGGAGAAGTACTCCAGATATAACAAACTGACCCTAGCCCCCCGACACATAAACTACTGCAGCATAAATACTGGAGGCTGAGACAGGAGGGGTCAGGAGACACTGTGGCCCCATCCGAGGACACCCCCGGACAGGGCCAAACAGGAAGGATATAACCCCACCCACTTTGCCAAAGCACAGCCCCCACAACACTAGAGGGATATCTTCAACCACCAACTTACCATCCTGAGACAAGGCTGAGTATAGCCCACAAAGACCTCCGCCATGGCACAACCCAAGGGGGGGGGGGGGGGGGCGCCAACCCAGACAGGATGACCACATCAGTGACTCAGCCCACTCAGGTGACGCACCCCCTCCAGGGACGGCATGAGAGAGCCCCAGTAAAGCCAGTGACTCAGCCCCTGAATAGGGTTAGAGGCAGAGAATCCCAGTGGAAAGAGGGGAACCGGCCAGGCAGAGACAGCAAGGGCGGTTCGTTGCTCCAGAGCCTTTCCGTTCACCCTCCCACTCCTGGGCCAGACTACACTCAATCATATGACCCACTGAAGAGATGAGTCTTCAGTAGAGACTTAAAGGTTGAGACCGAGTTTGCGTCTCTGACATGGGTAGGCAGACCGTTCCATAAAAATGGAGCTCTATAGGAGAAAGCCCTGCCTCCAGCTGTTTGCTTAAAAATTCTAGGGACAATTAGGAGGCCTGCGTCTTGTGACCGTAGCGTACGTGTAGGTATGTACGGCAGGACCAAATCAGAGAGATAGGTAGGAGCAAGCCCATGTAATGCTTTGTAGGTTAGCAGTAAAACCTTGAAATCAGCCCTTGCTTTGACAGGAAGCCAGTGTAGAGAGGCTAGCACTGGAGTAATATGATCAAATTTTTTGGTTCTAGTCAGGATTCTAGCAGCCGTATTTAGCACTAACTGAAGTTTATTTAGTGCTTTATCCGGGTAGCCGGAAAGTAGAGCATTGCAGTAGTCTAACCTGGAAGTGACAAAAGCATGGATTAATTTTTCTGCATCATTTTTGGACAGAAAGTTTCTGATTTTTGCAATGTTACGTAGATGGAAAAAAGCTGTCCTTGAAATGGTCTTGATATGTTCTTCAAAAGAGAGATCAGGGTCCAGAGTAACGCCGAGGTCCTTCACAGTTTTATTTGAGACGACTGTACAACCATTAAGATTAATTGTCAGATTCAACAGAAGATCTCTTTGTTTCTTGGGACCTAGAACAAGCATCTCTGTTTTGTCCGAGTTTAAAAGTAGAAAGTTTGCAGCCATCCACTTCCTTATGTCTGAAACACATTCTTCTTGCAAGGGCAATTTTGGGGCTTCACCATGTTTAATTGAAATGTACAGCTGTGTGTCATCCGCATAGCAGTGAAAGTTAACATTATGTTTTCGAATGACATCCCCAAGAGGTAAAATATATAGTGAAAACAATAGTGGTCCTAAAACGGAACCTTGAGGAACACCGAAATTTACAGTTGATTTGTCAGAGGACAAACCATTCACAGAGACAAACTGATATCTTTCCGACAGATAAGATCTAAACCAGGCCAGAACTTGTCCGTGTAGACCAATTTGGGTTTCCAATCTCTCCAAAAGAATGTGGTGATCGATGGTATCAAAAGCAGCACTAAGGTCTAGGAGCACGAGGACAGATGCAGAGCCTCGGTCCGATGCCATTAAAATGTAATTTACCACCTTCACAAGTGCCGTCTCAGTGCTATGATGGGGTCTAAAACCAGACTGAAGCATTTCGTATACATTGTTTGTCTTCAGGAAGGCAGTGAGTTGTTGCGCAACAGCCTTTTCTAAAATTTTTGAGAGGAATGGAAGATTCGATATAGGCCGATAGTTTTTTATATTTTCTGGGTCAAGGTTTGGCTTTTTCAAGAGAGGCTTTATTACTGCCACTTTTAGTGAGTTTGGTACACATCCGGTGGATAGAGAGCCGTTTATTATGTTCAACATAGGAGGGCCAAGCACAGGGAGCAGCTCTTTCAGTAGTTTAGTTGGAATAGGGTCCAGTATGCAGCTTGAAGGTTTAGAGGCCATGATTATTTTCATCATTGTGTCAAGAGATATAGTACTAAAACACTTGAGCGTCTCTCTTGATCCTAGGTCCTGGCAGAGTTGTGCAGACTCAGGACAACTGAGCTTTGAAGGAATACGCAGATTTAAGGAGGAGTCCGTAATTTGCTTTCTAATAATCATAATCTTTTCCTCAAAGAAGTTCATGAATTTATCACTGCTAAAGTGAAAGTCATCCTCTCTTGGGGAATGCTGCTTTTTAGTTAGCTTTGCGACAGTATCAAAAAGGAACTTCGGATTGTTCTTATTTTCCTCAATTAAGTTAGAAAAATAGGATGATCGAGCAGCAGTAAGGGCTCTTCGGTACTGCACAGTACTGTCTTTCCAAGCTAGTCGGAAGACTTCCAGTTTGGTGTGGCGCCATTTCCGTTCCAATTTTCTGGAAGCTTGCTTCAGAGCTCGGGTATTTTCTGTGTACCAGGGAGCTACCTTCTAATTACTTTAACATTAACCTTCTAATTACATTACCATTAACCTTCTAATTACTTTAACATTAACCTTCTAATTACTTTAACATTAACCTTCTAATTACTTTAACATTAACCTTCTAATTACTTTAACATTAACCTTCTAATTACTTTAACATTAACCTTCTAATTACATTAACATTAACCTTCTAATTACATTAACATTAACCTTCTAATTACTTTAACATTAACCTTCTAATTACATTACCATCAACCTTCTAATTACATTAACATTAACTTTCTAATTATTTTAACATTAACCTTCTAATTACATTAACATTAATCTTCTAATTACTTTAACAGTAACCTTCTAATTACATTAACATTAACCTTCAAATTACTTTAACATTAACCTTCTAATTACATTAACATTCTAAATACATTAACATTAAACTTCTAATTACTTTAACATTAACTTTCTAATTACATTAACATTAACATTCTAATTACTTTAACAATAACCTTCTAATTACTTTAACATTAACATTCTAATTACTTTAACATTAACATTCTAATTACTTTAACAATAACCTTCTAATTACTTTAACATTAACCTTCTAATCACATTAACATTGACCTTCTAATTACTTTAACATTAACATTCTAATTACTTTAACATTAACATTCTAATTACTTTAACAGTAACCTTCTAATTACATTAACAGTAACCTTCTAATTACTTTAACATTAACATTCTAATCACGTTAACATTAACCTTCTAATTACTTTAACATCAACCTTCTAATTACTTTAACATTAACCTTCTAATTACATTAACATTAACCTTCTAATTACATTAAGATTAACCTTCTAATCACATTAACATTGACCTTCTAATTACTTTAACATTAACATTCTAATTACTTTAACATTAACCTTCTAATTACATTAACATTAACCTTCTAATTACTTTAACATTAACCTTCTAATTACATTAACTTTCTAATTACTTTAACATTAACCTTCTAAATACTTTAACATTAACCTTCTAATTACATTACCATTAACCTTCTAATTACTTTAACATTAACCTTCTAATTACTTTAACATTAACCTTCTAATTACATTAACGTTCTAATTACTTTAACATTAACCTTCTAATTACATTAACATTAACCTTCTAATTACATTAACACTAACCTTCTAATTACTTTAACATTAAACTTCTAATTACATTAACATTGACCTTCTAATTACTGTAACATTAACCTTCTAATTACTGTAACATTAACCTTCTAATTACATTAACCTTCTAATTACTTTAACATTAACCTTCTAATTACATTAACATTAACCTTATAATTACATTAACATTAACCTTCTAATTACATTAACACTAACCTTCTAATTACTTTAACATTAACCTTCTAATTAAATTAACATTAACCTTCTAATTACTTTAACATTAACCTTCTAATTACTTTAACATTAACCTTCTAATTACATTAACATTAACCTTCTAATTACATTAACATGAAGCTTCTAATTACTTTAACATTAACCTTCTAATTACATTAACATGAAGCTTCTAATTACTTTAACATGAAGATTCTAATTACTTTAACATTAATCTTCTAATTACATTAACATTTACCTTCTAATTACACTAACCTCTTGAATCTAGGGGGCACTATTTTCATTTTTGGAAAAATAATGTTCCCAAAGTAAACGGGCTATTTTGTCAGGACAAGATGCTAGAATGTGCATATAAATGGCTGTGTAATTATGATGTTCCACTCTGTTGTTCCAACACTACATAAAGAGAGACACCACAACACTACATAAAGAGAGACCTAAGACAACAACATAGCAAGGCAGCAACACATGACAACACAGCATGGTAGCAACACAACATAACAACCAGTTTACAGAGGAGTATAGAGAGCAGTGATGTGACCTATACGGAGCATTGGTGGAAAATCTGATGGGCAAATGGTACAGAACATCTAGCCGCTCGAGAGCACCCTTACCTGCCGATCTATAAATTATGTCTCCGTAATCTAGCATGGGTAGGAGGGTCATCTGAATCAGGGTTAGTTTGGCATCTGGGGTGAAAGAGGAGCGATTACGATAGAGGAAACCAAGTCTAGATTTAACTTTAGCCTGCAGCTTTGATATGTGCTGAGAGAAGGACAGTGTACCATCTAGCCATACTCCCAAGTACTTGTATGAGGTGACTACCTCAAGCTCTAAACCCTCAGAGGTAGTCATCACACCTGTGGGGAGAGAGGCATTCTTACTAAACCACATGACCTTTGTTTTGGAGGTGTTCAGAACAAGGTTAAGGGTATAGAAATCTTGTTGGACACTAAGAAAGCTTTGTTATTATTGGTAATAATCTGATAAAGACTTCACGTTAACACTAGAAGTTTATTACCTAAAATGGAAAGTGTGGGTTCACAGCTCCAATCCAGATGTGTTGGTCATTACTAAGACGTGGTTAAGAAATAATATTTTGAATACTGATGTTAACCTTTCTGGTTATAACCTTTTTCAGCAAGACAGATCTTCTAAAGGTGGTGGAGTGGCAATCTTTACCAAGGATCACCTTCAGTGCTCGGTTGTCTCCACCAAGTCTGTCCCCAAACAATTTGATTTGCTGGTTTTAAGCATTTAACTTTCAAATAGCTATTTTTTGACTGTTGCTGGGTGTTATCGTCCACCATCAGCACTGGCCGGTACCCTACCTGCCCTAAGCTCTCTCCTGGCCCCTTACACTAAGTCTGAATTTGTCCTGCTAGGTCACAAAGTGCTGTGGGGTGGCCAGTCCTCTTCTGGCTGTGCCGGGTGGAGATTATAACAGAACATGGCCAAGATGTTCAAATGTTCATAAATGACCAGCATGGTCAAATGATAATAATCACAGTAGTTGTCGAGGGTGCAGCAAGTCAGTAAATGTCAGTTGGCTTTTCATAGCCGATCATTCAGAGTATCTCTACCGCTCCTGCTGTCTCTAGAGAGTTGAAAACAGCAGGTCTGGGACAGGTATCACGTCCGGTGTAAATATTGTACATTATCAATATTATTATTTCTAAATGGAAAATTACAATGTGCAATTATGTACAAGCAAAAAATATCAGCACTTTGGTGTAGATTGGTTTTTACCTATTAGATGAACTTTTTGTCGTAAATAACTTCTAGAACCAAGCAGCGCATACATTATAAACAGATGAAGACATGAACTACTGTTAGAGAGAATCTTTCAGTCAAAGATACATCTTTCAAAGACACTCCCTACCAAAGCCATTGGTCCTCCAATCATAGGTCTTACCTCAGTTGTCTCACGGATAGTTGCACTAAACGTTGTCAGTCAAGGACAGAACTACATACATTTCCATAGCCACAGGAAGAACAGTTGCAACTGGAGCAGCTGCACGGCCAGGTGGACTGGGGACAGCAAGGAGTCATCAGGCCAGGTAGTCCTGACGCATGGTCCTAGGGCTCAGGTCCTCCGAGAGAGAGAGAAAGAAAGAAAGAGAAAATGAGAGAAAGAGAGAGAGAATTAGAGAGAGCATACTTAAATTCACACAGAACACCGGATAAGACAGGATAAATACTCCAGATATAACAGACTGACCCTAGCCCCACGACACCTAAACTACTGCAGCATGAATACTGGAGGCTGAGACAGGAGGGGTCAAGAGACACTGTGGCCTCGTCCGACGACACCCCCGGACAGGGCCAAACAGCCAGGATAACCTGAGTCCTAAAGCAATGGGACTCCTTAAATCTTTGCTATGAGACTCGAAATTGAGCTTTTTCCATTGATCATCCTTGAGATGTATCTACAACTTGATTGGAGTCCATCTGTGGTAAATTCAATTGATTGGACATTATATTGAAAGGCACACACCTGTCTATATAAGGTCCCACAGTTGACAATGCATGTCAGAGTTAAAACCAAGCCATGAGGTCGAAGGAATTGTCCGTAGACCTCCGAGACAGGCCGCTTGGAGTTTGAAAAGGCACCTTGTTGAAAAGAAGAGGAAAGAGAAGAGGAGAGGAGAAAGAAAGGAGAGGGGAAAGGAGAGGAGAGGAAAGAGGAGACGAACGGGGAGAGGAGAGGAGAGAAGAAAGGAGAGAAGAGGAGAAAGGAGAGGAGGAAGGAGAGGGGAAAGGAGAGGAGAGGAAAGAGGAGACGAAAGGGGAGAGGAGAGGAGAGAAGAAAGGAGAGAAGAGGAGAGGAGAGGAAAGAGGAGACGAAAGGGGAGAGGAGAGGAGAGAAGAAAGGAGAGGGGAAAGGAGAGGAGGAAGGAGAGAAGAGAAGAGGAAATAGGAGAGGAGAAGAGGAGAGATGAGAATAGCAGGGAAGAGAAAGGAGAGAAGAGGAGAGGAGAAAGGAGAGAAGAGGAGAAAGGAGAGAAGCAAGGGATGTTTTATTCATCCCTCTTCTTCTCTCCTCTGCAGAAGGGAGCACAGCATCTGAGACACAGCATCTGAGACACAGCATCTGAGACACAGCACCTGAGACACAGCACCTGAGACACAGCATCTGAGACACAGCATCTGAGACACAGCATCTGAGACACAGCACCTGAGACACATCATCTGAGACACAGCATCTGAGACACAGCATCTGAGACACAGCACCTGAGACACATCATCTGAGACACAGCATCTAAGATACAGCATCTGAGACAGCATCTGAGACACAGCATCTGAGACACAGCACCTGAGACACAGCACCTAAGACACAACATCTGAGACACAGCATCTAAGACACAGCATCTGAGACGCAGCATCTAAGACACAGCATCTAAGACACAGCATCTGAGACACAGCATCCGAGACACAGCATCTAAGACACAGCATCTAAGACACAGCACCTGAGACACAGCATCTGAGACACAGCACCGGAGACACAGCACCTAAGACACAGCATCTAAGACACAGCATCTGAGACACAGCATCTGAGACACAGCATCTAAGACACAGCACCGGAGACACAGCACCTAAGACACAGCACCTGAGACACAGCATCTGAGACACAGCATCTAAGACACAGCACCGGAGACACAGCACCTAAGACACAGCATCTGAGACACAGCATCTGAGACACAGCATCTAAGACACAGCACCGGAGACACAGCACCTAAGACACAGCATCTAAGACACAGCATCTAAGACACAGCATCTAAGACACAGCACCTAAGACACAGCATCTAAGACACAGCACCTGACATCTTTCATGCTGTCACAGACAGACACCACCAGCTGGGAGACAGAGGGCGGGATGGGAGATGAGATGAAGGAGAGGAAGAAAGTCAGAGAAAATGAGACAGACTGAGAGAGGACAGAGAGTTAGACAGGGGCAGAGAAGGCAGGGATGAGGTGTGTGTGTGTGTGTGTGTGTGTGTGTGTGTGTGTGTGTGTTCTGTACGGTTTAACCTAGCACTGTTGAGTGGTAAAGTGCTCTCCTGTCTGGACCATCTGGTTTGAGAGCTGGGCTGCTGCTGTCACCACCCTGTGTCTGGCTCTACTAGGACTAACACACACACACACTCACTCTAGAGCTTTGTGTTCAGCAGGTCTGGAGCCAGAGGTGAGACAGTCCAGACGGAGCAGGTCATAGTTACTATGGTGACGGAGTGAGGGGGGAGATACAGATAAATATTATTGACTGTTAGCATACTGCAGTTAGCATACTGCAGTGTATAGTATAATGTCTACTGTCTCTCTCTAACGTTACAATAAACTATTAGAAATAAAAGTTATATACAGTATACAACCAAAAAAGAGGTTATATCGCCTGCTTCATATATACCGGTTCTATATAGAACATTATCGCCTGCTTCATATATACCGGTTCTATATAGAACATTATCGCCTGCTTCATATATACCGGTTCTATATAGAACATTATCGCCTGCTTCATATATACCGGTTCTATATAGAACATTATCGCCTGCTTCATATATACAGGTTCTATATAGAACATTATCGCCTGCTTCATATATACCGGTTCTATATAGAACATTATCGCCTGCTTCATATATACCGGTTCTATATAGAACCTTATCGCCTGCTTCATATATACCGGTTCTATATAGAACATTATCGCCTGCTTCATATATACCGGTTCCATATAGAACATTATCGCCTGCTTCATATACACCGGTTCTATATAGAACATTATCGCCTGCTTCATATATACCGGTTCTATATAGAACATTATCGCCTGCTTCATATATACCGGTTCTATATAGAACCTTATCGCCTGCTTCATATATACCGGTTCTATATAGAACATTATCGCCTGCTTCATATATACCGGTTCTATATAGAACCTTATCGCCTACTTCATATATACCGGTTCTATATAGAACATTATCGCCTGCTTCATATATACCGGTTCTATATAGAACATTATCGCCTGCTTCATATATACCGGTTCTATATAGAACCTTATTGCCTGCTTCATATATACCGGTTCTATATAGAACATTATCGCCTGCTTCATATATACCGGTTCTATATAGAACCTTATCGCCTGCTTCATATATACCGGTTCTATATAGAACATTATCGCCTGCTTCATATATACCGGTTCTATATAGAACATTATCGCCTGCTTCATATACACCGGTTCTGTATAGAACATTATCGCCTGCTTCATATATACCGGTTCTATATAGAACATTATCGCCTGCTTCATATATACCGGTTCTATATAGAACCTTATCGCCTGCTTCATATATACCGGTTCTATATAGAACATTATCGCCTGCTTCATATATACCGGTTCTATATAGAACCTTATCGCCTACTTCATATATACCGGTTCTATATAGAACATTATCGCCTGCTTCATATATACCGGTTCTATATAGAACATTATCGCCTGCTTCATATATACCGGTTCTATATAGAACATTATCGCCTGCTTCATATATACCGGTTCTATATAGAACATTATCGCCTGCTTCATATATACCGGTTCTATATAGAACCTTATCGCCTGCTTCATATATACCGGTTCTATATAGAACATTATCGCCTGCTTCATATATACCGGTTCTATATAGAACATTATCGCCTGCTTCATATATACCGGTTCTATATAGAACATTATCGCCTGCTTCATATATACCGGTTCTATATAGAACCTTATCGCCTGCTTCATATATACCGGTTCTATATAGAACATTATCGCCTGCTTCATATATACCGGTTCTATATAGAACATTATCGCCTGCTTCATATATACCGGTTCTATATAGAACCTTATCGCCTGCTTCATATATACCGGTTCTATATAGAACATTATCGCCTGCTTCATATATACCGGTTCCATATAGAACATTATCGCCTGCTTCATATATACCGGTTCTATATAGAACCTTATCGCCTGCTTCATATATACCGGTTCTATATAGAACATTATCGCCTGCTTCATATATACCGGTTCTATATAGAACCTTATCGCCTGCTTCATATATACCGGTTCTATATAGAACATTTAGCGGTGCCATATATATATATTTTTTATTTTACCTTTATTTAACTAGGCAAGTCAGTTAAGAACAAATTCTTATTTTCAATGACGGCCTAGGAACAGTGGGTTAACTGCCTGTTCAGCAACCATTTGCTCTAAGAGTGTCATCAAGTATGTTCTCCTCTCCACTGCTGTAGCTACTGTATTATAGAGAGAATATCAGAGAGAAGGTGAAACTTCGCCCCAGTCTGAGGTCCTGAACGTTCTGGAGCAGGTTTACATCAAGGAGCTCTCTGTACTTTTCTCTCCGTTCATCTTTCCTTCGATCCTGACTAGTCTCCCTGTCCCTGCCGCTGAATAACATCCCCACAGCATGATGCTGCCACCACCATGCTTCACCATAGGGATGGTTCCAGGTTTCCTCCAGACATGACGCTTGACATTCAGGCCAAAGAGTTCAATCTTGGTTTCATCTCACCAGAGAATCTTGTTTCTCAGTCAATCAGGGGTCTTTCACAGTCCCCAAATGCAGAACAAATTCAAGAAAACATACAGTATTATATAGAGCCGTTATTGCATGGATCTCTGTTCCATCTCATATTGCTCAAATAAACAGCAAACCTGGTTTCAAAAAACAGATAAAGCAACACCTCACAGCACAACGCCTCTCCCCTATTTGACCCAGATAGTGTGTGTGTATGTATTGATATGTAGGCCACGAGTGCCTTTTTAAAAATGTATGTAGTTCTGTTCTTGTCTAATGATGTTCTGTATTATGTAATTCTGTATTATGTTTCATGTTCTGTGTGGACCCCAGGAAGAGTAGCTGCTGCTCATGCAACAGGATCCTACTAAAATACCAACTACCAAATGGAAACACCCTGAGCTCAATTTCAAGTCTCATAGCAAAGGGTCTCTGAATACTTATGTAAATAAGGTATATCTGTTTTTTATTTTTAATACATTTTCAAAAATGTCTAAAAACCTGTTTTCGCTTTGTCATTATGGGGTAATGTGCATAGATTACTGAGGACATTTTTTTTTAATAATCAATTTTAGAGTAAGGGTGTAACGCAGGAAAATGTGGAAAGGGTGAAAGGGTCTGAATACTTTCCAAAGCCACTGTAGTTTTTCTGATGTAGCTACTGTACTACAGTACCAGTTGAAAGTTTGGACAGCTACTTATTTTCTACATTGTAGAATATTAGTGAAGACATCAAAACTATGAAATAACACATATGGAATAACGTCTTCAAAAAAGTGTTAAACAAATCAAAATATATTTGAGATCCTTCAAATTAGCCACCCTTTGACTTGATTACAGTTTTGTAAACTCTTGGCATTCTCTCAACCAGCTTCACCTGGAATGCTTTTCCAACAGTCTTGAAGGAGTTCCCACATATGCTGAGTACTTGTTGGCTGCTTTTCCTTCACTCTGCGGTCCAACTCATCCCAAACAATATCAATTGGGTTGAGGTTGGGTGATTGTGGAGGCTAGGTCAGGAGTCATCTGATGCAGCACTCCATCACTCTCCTTCTTGGTCAAATATCCTTTACACAGCCTGAAGGTGTGTTGGGTCATTGTCCTGTTAAAAAACAAATGATAGATTATCAGATACACCGTCTGTGGCAGGGCTTGAAAACTATTATGGACTACAAAGGGAAACCCAGACGCTGCCCAGTGACGAGCTAAATTACTTTTATGCTCGCTTCAAGGCAAGCAACACTGAATCATGCATGAGAGCACCAACTGTTCTGAACGACTGTGTGATCATGCTCTCCGTAGCCGATGTGAGCAAGACCTTAAAACGGGTCGACATTCACAAAGCCGCTGGGCCAGACAAATTACCAGGACGTACACTCAAAGCATGCGCGGACCAACTAGCAAGTGTCTTCACTGACATCTTCAACATCTCCCTGACCGAGTCTGTACCTACATGTTTCAAACAGACCACCAAAGTCGCTGTGCCCAAGAAAGTGACGGTAACCTGCCTAAATGATCACCGCCCCGTAGCACTCACGTGGGTAGCCAGGATGTGCTTTCAGAGGCTGGTCGTGGCTCACATCAACACCATCACGCCAGAAACCCTAGACCCACTCCAATTTGCATACCGCCCCAACAGATCCACAGATGATGCAATCACTATTGCACTCCACAAAGCCCTTTCCCACCTGGACAAAAGGAACACTTATGTGAGAATGCTGTTCATCGACTACAGCTCAGCGTTCAACACCATAGTGCCCACAAAGCTCATCACTAAGCTAAGGACCCTGGGACTAAACACCTCCCTTTGCAACTGGATCCTGGACTTCCTGACGGGCTGCCCCCAGGTGGTGAGGGTAGGTAGCAACACATCTGCCACGCTGATCCTCAACACTGGGGCCTCTTAGGGGTGTGTGCTCAGTCCCCTCCTGTACTCCCTGTTCACCCACGACTGCATGGCCAGGCATGACTCCAACACCATCATTAAGTTTGCTGATGACACAAGAGTGGTAGGCCTGATCACCGACAACGATGAGAGCCTATAGGGAGGAGGTCAGAGACCTGGCAGTGTGGTGCCAGGACAACAACCTCTCCCTCAATGTGAGCAAGACAAAGGAGCTGATCCTGGACTATAGGAAAAGGAGGACGGAATAGGCCCCCATTAACATCGACGGGACTGAAGTAGAGCGGGTCAAGAGTTTAAATTTCCTTGGCACAGACGCATTAAGGAAAGAAATTCCACAAATGAACAAGGCACACTTGTTATTTGAAATGCATTCCATGTGACTACCCCATGAAGCTGGTTGAGAGAATGTCAAGAGTGTGCAAAGATGTCATCAAAGCATAGGGTGGTTACTTTGAAGTATCTCAAATATATAATATATTTAGATTTATTTAACACTTTTTTGTTTCTACATGATTCCATATGTGTTATTTCATAGTTTTGATGTCTTCACTATTATTCTAGAAAATAGTAAAAATAAATAAAAACCCTTGAATGAGTAGGTGTCCAAACGTTTGACTGGTACTGTATATTTATTTTTCTGTACAATTTGAAAAGTTGTATTTGTTTTGTTGCTAAACTAATAATACATGAAACAGACTGCTGCAACCTGATTGGCTAATCGCTATATTAAACATTCGGGACTAGCATATCTAGGCGTTAGCCACTTTAGCATGGTGATGGAAAATTGTGTTTCATTAAAGAAAGTACAATTTTCCCCGTTTTTCCCCCTCCGTGAAATCTAGTTAAGGAGGAAATCAAGTTCTTTGCAGCAGACTGAATGAAGAATGTTTTAGGTACGAATTCACTGGGGATACGAGTGTATTTCCGCTGCATACAATGCATTTGGACGGTAAGACTCCATATCTCCATCTACCGGCCGCTCTGCTCTGCGGCTGAATACAGTAATATGCAGATTCACATCAGCCCAACGGACTAGTCCGAGTTTTGTCTTCTAAGTCTCCGCAACACCGCTGCCCTAAAATACCGTATTTACATTTATGCAGCAACAAATGGGGAACTGTAGGCTACCGTAAAGATCTGAGTAGGTTGATTCTACAGTATGGGAAACCCATGGACAGACTCGCTGTGGGAACTCAGAAGTTGTCTCTGTCTGTCTCCTGTCTGTCCCGCTGTCTCAGGTCTGTGAAGGTAAAGATGTCTCTGGTCGAGCTGGAGGTACCGTCTCCCCTCGTGCGCAGGAGGGTGCACGTTGAGCGCGTGCTGCGGCTGCAGTGATCAAATACCTGTCATCTCTTACTAGCTGCGCTGCGTGCTTGATATTACCGACTGAACGGAGGATTTACTGGGAACGGGAACTGAGAACATACCGGCCCAAACCCCCTCCGACTGGACACCGATGGCTTCATGGTAAGGGAGAGTTTTTTTTAAATAGTTTCATTCTGTGCTGGGATGTTTACTCTGCATGATCGCGGCTGAAAGGTGCTACATGATCGATCTGATTTATGCATTGGCCATCCAGCATTTAGTGTTACGGCCTCTGCAGAAGTCAGGGCAGGCATACCTGTTCTTTGTCGAGCAGCACATTAGTGTTGTGAAGGAAGATGTCAAGGAAGTGAGTTTGCGTTTATACAGGACCTCCCGCCCTCACCTACGGTCAACTAGTCATGTCAATGCGGAGCTATATGGAGCCCTCCTCTGCTTGCCTCTAGAGGCTCCGCTTTGCGTCAAACCATCCATTGGACGCCTCCGACCACATTTCGGATCAAGCATAAATTGTCTCTTACCCAAACAGGCTATCTATATAGTTTAGGCATGGCTGTGTGCGCGCAATGGGGGGTAGTGCGTTGGATAGTAGCCTATAGGATGCTTATATACTACATAGTTACCTGATTGGTTAAACTGATTGTTTATTATAGCCTACTTACCTGATAATGTAGCCTCGGAATATGCTCTCTTCAGTTCAATTACAATCCCTCTCTCTCAATCTCTCTCAACATTCAGTTCAATTACAATCCCTCTCTCTCAATCTCTCTCAACATTCAGTTCAATTACAATCCCTCTCTCTCAATCTCTCTCAACATTCAGTTCAATTACAATCCCTCTCTCTCAATCTCTCTCAACATTCAGTTCAATTACAATCCCTCTCTCTCGCTCTCTGTCAACATTCAGTTCAATTACAATCCCTCTCTCTCGCTCTCTGTCAACATTCAGTTCAATTACAATCCCTCTCTCTCGCTCTCTGTCAACATTCAGTTCAATTACAATCCCTCTCTCTCGCTCTCTGTCAACATTCAGTTCAATTACAATCCCTCTCTCTCGCTCTCTGTCAACATTCAGTTCAATTACAATCCCTCTCTCTCGCTCTCTGTCAACATTCAGTTCAATTACAATCCCTCTCTCTCGCTCTCTGTCAACATTCAGTTCAATTACAATCCCTCTCTCTCGCTCTCTGTCAACATTCAGTTCAATTACAATCCCTCTCTCTCGCTCTCTGTCAACATTCAGTTCAATTACAATCCCTCTCTCTCGCTCTCTGTCAACATTCAGTTCAATTACAATCCCTCTCTCTCGCTCTCTGTCAACATTCAGTTCAATTACAATCCCTCTCTCTCGCTCTCTGTCAACATTCAGTTCAATTACAATCCCTCTCTCTCGCTCTCTGTCAACATTCAGTTCAATTACAATCCCTCTCTCTCGCTCTCTGTCAACATTCAGTTCAATTACAATCCCTCTCTCTCGCTCTCTGTCAACATTCAGTTCAATTACAATCCCTCTCTCTCGCTCTCTGTCAACATTCAGTTCAATTACAATCCCTCTCTCTCGCTCTCTGTCAACATTCAGTTCAATTACAATCCCTCTCTCTCGCTCTCTGTCAACATTCAGTTCAATTACAATCCCTCTCTCTCGCTCTCTGTCAACATTCAGTTCAATTACAATCCCTCTCTCTCGCTCTCTGTCAACATTCAGTTCAATTACAATCCCTCTCTCTCGCTCTCTGTCAACATTCAGTTCAATTACAATCCCTCTCTCTCGCTCTCTGTCAACATTCAGTTCAATTACAATCCCTCTCTCTCGCTCTCTGTCAACATTCAGTTCAATTACAATCCCTCTCTCTCGCTCTCTGTCAACATTCAGTTCAATTACAATCCCTCTCTCTCGCTCTCTGTCAACATTCAGTTCAATTACAATCCCTCTCTCTCGCTCTCTGTCAACATTCAGTTCAATTACAATCCCTCTCTCTCGCTCTCTGTCAACATTCAGTTCAATTACAATCCCTCTCTCTCGCTCTCTGTCAACATTCAGTTCAATTACAATCCCTCTCTCTCAATCTCTGTCAACATTCAGTTCAATTACAATCCCTCTCTCTCGCTCTCTGTCAACATTCAGTTCAATTACAATCCCTCTCTCTCGCTCTCTGTCAACATTCAGTTCAATTACAATCCCTCTCTCTCAATCTCTCTCAACATTCAGTTCAATTTCAATCCCTCTCTCGCTCTCTGTCAATTTTCAGTTCAACTTCAACCTCTCTCACAATTCAATTTAATTTAAGAGCTTTATTGGCATGGCATACATGTGTTAACATCGCCAAAGCAAGTGAATTCGACAATAAACAAAAGGTAAATATACAAAAATTCACAGTAAATATTACACTCACAAAAGTTTTAAAAATAGACATTTCAAATGTCATATTATGTGCAAATAGTTCAACTACAAAAGGGAAAATAAATAAACATAAATATGGTGTTTGTTCTTCACTGGTTGCCCTTTTCTTGTGGCAACAGGTCACAGATCTTGCTGCTGTGATGTCACACTGTGGTATTTCACCCAATAGATATGGGAGTTTATCAAAATGTGATTTGTTTTCTAATTCTTTGAGGATCTGTGTAATCTGAGGGAAATATGTGTCTCTAATATGGGAGGAGGATAGGAAAGCAGCTCAATTTCCACCTCAATTTGTGGGCAGTGTGCACATAGCCTGTCTGGCCCCACACAGTAATTTTGGGAAGATGGGCTGAACGGAACCAAAGCAAAGAAAGTAAATGTCCAAGCCCCCTCATCTATCTAACCTGCCTACCCACTAACCTGCCTACCCACTAACCTGCCTACCCACTAACCTGCCTACCCACTAACCTGCCTATCCACTACTTGCCTAACTTAACACCACCTGGTGCGCTAACCAAAATACAGGGGGTGGTTCGCCCTGGTCTTACCTAATGTGTCTAGACAGTAAATACTATGGGTATATGTATGCCCGCAGGCCTCTTGTCTAAGCAAGGACATAAACATACCTCCGCAGGACCACTACAAAATACTGAAAAAAATAAAAACTGAGAAACAACTAACTCAGGACAAGAAGCTCTCCCTGTCTGAGCAACAAACTAACACAGAACATAACAATCTCTCTCTCTCGCTCCCACCCCACACACACACACACACACACACACACACACACACACACACTAATAAACTGGTATATACAGTAAGAAGCAGTCCTCGCGACTATAGTATGCATTGGTTGAAGCTCAATGCTAAATTCAAATCTTCTTACCATCATATCTAAGCGAATGTGGCACCAAGGTCGATTAAAATTCACAAATCAACTGGATTGGTTATACACAACATACTCCCTGCCTCCTCATGAGCCGTCCGGCCCTCACCAGGAACCACTATTCCAGATTTGACAAGGTCATTAGCATTACAGTCATCAGACAAAGTTTTGCCCAAACCTAGCTCAAATTCTGGAATTCAGATTAAAATGAGGCTACAGCATGCACTATACTGAATTAGTTTGTAGGTGTCACAATTTGTATTAAATTCACAATTTATCACTCTCACGAGCACATTCCTGCCAAATAGCATTTCTGCCAATGCTAACATCTTTTCAGTCGCATCTCAGAGTTCTAAAAACGGGTCCAGCGACTCAGTTGCTGCGCAGCTATCTAGAAGAAGGCTAGCAGCTATCTAGAAGAAGGCTAGCAGCTATCTAGAAGAAGGCTAGCAGCTGTAGCTAGATAGCTAACACCAGTTGGGTGAGAAGCAAAAGCAAGGTTAAATTAAATCAATAAAAAAGGCACTTTGCACTTTGCAACAGACAAAACGTTTTGCAACATAATCAGCGTAATGAATACACCCCTGGAAACGTGTGTGTAGTCAAGAGCACAAACAAATAATCTAGTGAACATCCTCGGCTGCTATTAGCCAGTTAGCTAGCTAGCCAGCCAGTAGCTACAAATCAACGCTGGATAGCTAACTCAACAACTAGCGAGAAAAGGTAGCTAGCTATACTTTGCCAAATATGTTTTTTCATACAAGTCTGATAATCAGAGCACAAACAAATAAGCACAAATAATCTAGTGAGCGTCCTTGGCTGCTGTTTGCCTGTAGCTACAAGCCAACGAGACTAACAGCTGTATCAAATCGTGCACCACAACTCAATGTTCACAATATAACCCACATTCTTCCACAAAGCAGGAGCATGTTCAGTTCATAGTCGAGACCAAACTTTGGGAAAACTGCCTTACGGGGCTAATTTATAATGCACTCCCCAGACAGACGTGTCACTGGTAGAAGTTCCAGAACAAATTCTAGCCCTTATGCATTAATTCATTCTGTTCCCTCCTCTCTCTCTCAATTACATTTTTTTCCTGTTGTCATTATAATCCAAATGACGGATCAACACAGTCAGCTTCCATTTGAAGTCGCTATCAACAAGTAAAAAGTAGCCAGGGGGTGTAACGGCTTTCGTCTGTTGAAAGAGGAGCGGACCAAAATGCAGCGTGGTGGTTACTCATGTTCTTTAATGAAGAAGAACAAACGAACAAATACAAAACAACAAACGTAACGCGAAAACCTATACAGCCTCTCTTGTGACAACTAACACACAGTGAAACCCAGGCTACCTAAATATGGTTCCCAATCAGAGACAACGACAATCACCTGACTCTGATTGAGAACCGCCTCAGGCAGCCATAGACTATGCTAGACACCCCACAAAACCCTAAGACAAAAACGCACCACAAAAACCCATGTCACACCCTGGCCTGACCAAATAAATGAAGACAAACATAATATACTACGACCAAGGCGTGACAGGGGGTATGGGTTGCACACAAAACATCCAGGTAAAACAACAAAATCATCATGCTGATCATTGCTTACTTCCGCTACCTGTGCGCAGTCAGGTTAGCTGTGTAATAAAATGGAACTGTTCACAACACATCAACTGTTTTAGACAAAAAAACATTTTTTACCAAGGAAGATAAATACATGTTCAATCAGTACTGAGTGAATGAACAACAAAAAAACATTTTGGAATGAACACATGCTGATGTCACAAAATCCATTTAAATAGAGTGTTGATGTATTTCTAACAGGGTTCGAGTCACCACCCTGAGATTTGAGGGTCCTGGGTTCACCTACCAGAGGAGATCTTTTGACTATTCTCTTTCGTGTATAGGTATTGATCACCCCCCTCCTCCCAATATGCACGATGTGTGCTTATTTAAATTTATTAGGGGTCTCTCAAAAAAGGTGGCAGGGTAGCCTAGTGGTAAGAGCATTGGACTAGTAACCAGAAGGTTGCAAGTTCAAATCCCTAAGCTGACAAGGTACAAATCTGTTGTTCTACAGGCCCCTGAACTGCCCCTCAACCCACTGTTCCTAGGCCGTCATTGAAAATAAGAATTTGTTCTTAACTGACTTGCCTGGTTAAATAAAGGTAAAAATATATATTTAAAAAAACATTTTAAAAATGAGCCTGGAACTTATAAACAAAACATGATGTTTTAAGTGAGTCTTGGTCTGAAGCTGTTAAATAAAGGAAATTCAAATGAGGACCACAATGCCTGTTCCACCCATGCTCTACCAAGGTTTTACAGCACCACAATGCCTACTCCACCCATGCTCTACCAAGGTTTTACAGCACCACCAATGTCTACTCCACCAAGGTTTTACAGCACCACAATGCCTACTCCACCCATGCTCTACCAAGGTTTTACAGCACCACAATGCCTACTCCACCCATGCTCTACCAAGGTTTTACAGCACCACAATGCCTACTCCACCCATGCTCTACCAAGGTTTTACAGCACCACAATGCCTACTCCACCCCATGCTCTACCAAGGTTTTACAGCACCACAATGCCTACTCCACCCATGCTCTACCAAGGTTTTACAGCACCACAATGCCTATTCCACCCATGCTCTACCAAGGTTTTCCTACGACAGTAGCCAAGCTATTGTTCTTCAAACTATATGTAGACAGGTTGCTTAGGATTCAAACCTTCTCAAACAGCCTGTTTCAGGTTTTAATGTAGAGTGAAGTGCCTTTCTTTGTCTAAACCCAACAATGCAGTAATCAATCACAATGTAATGCAACAAATAACAAAAACACAACAAATAAAAATAAACAATAAGAAAAACACGAGAAAGTAAGAAGCCATATACAGGGTCAGTTCCATATGTGACTGGCCACTTCGATTAGGTTTTATGTTTTTATTTATTTTATTTTTTTTACATTGGATGAAAGTAGAGACTCAAACCTAGAAATGTGTTTGATATATCTACAGTTAAGGAACAATGGGAAAGCAATGCTGCTTTGAAAATTTATTAACTTGTAACCCCACTTTTGAGAAAATGGCCTTTGAATGTTTTGGTACACCTACTGGAGAGCTCTTTGTCTTCACCCATTCAGCATCGTTCACACCCTCTTAAGCCTTAGCCCCACCCATCTCTAAGGATTCACATGTGAGGCCATGTGCTAAACAGAGGGAGTAGTGTGGTAAACAACCAAAGACTTCAGGACTAAAAGTGGTAAAAGTAGTAGCCTACAATAAGGAAAAACTCCAGGCTAAAATACACTTCATCTGACTTTGGTGCAGGTCAGGTTGTTCTTCACATTACCGTCTCTGGTAAACATGCACTGTATCAAATCAAATCGATGTATATTTGTCATATGCACAGGATACAGACGACTAAACAGTAGAGGACTGTAGAAGACTAAACCGTAGAGGACTGTAGAAGACTAAACAGTAGAGGACTGTAGAAGACTAAACAGTAGAGGACTGGAGAAGACTAAACAGTAGAGGACTGGAGAAGACTAAACAGTAGAGGACTGTAGAAGACTAAACAGTAGAGGACTGTAGAAGACTAAACAGTAGAGGACTGTAGAAGACTAAACAGTAGAGGACTGTAGAAGACTAAACAGTAGAGGACTGTAGAAGACTAAACAGTAGAGGACTATAGAAGACTAAACAGTAGAGGACTGTAGAAGACTAAACAGTAGAGGACTGTAGAAGACTAAACAGTAGAGGACTATAGAAGACTAAACAGTAGAGTAGAGGACTGTAGAAGACTAAACAGTAGAGGACTATAGAAGACTAAACAGTAGAGGACTGTAGAAGACTAAACAGTAGAGGACTGTAGAAGACTAAACAGTAGAGTAGAGGACTGTAGAAGACTAAACAGTAGAGGACTGTAGAAGACTAAACAGTAGAGGACTGTAGAAGACTAAACAGTAGAGGACTGTAGAAGACTAAACAGTAGAGGACTGTAGAAGACTAAACAGTAGAGTAGAGGACTGTAGAAGACTAAACAGTAGAGGACTGTAGAAGACTAAACAGTAGAGGACTGTAGAAGACTAAACAGTAGAGGACTATAGAAGACTAAACAGTAGAGGACTGTAGAAGACTAAACAGTAGAGGACTGTAGAAGACTAAACAGTAGAGTAGAGGACTGTAGAAGACTAAACAGTAGAGGACTATAGAAGACTAAACAGTAGAGGACTGTAGAAGACTAAACAGTAGAGGACTGTAGAAGACTAAACAGTAGAGGACTATAGAAGACTAAACAGTAGAGGACTGTAGAAGACTAAACAGTAGAGGACTGTAGAAGACTAAACAGTAGAGGACTGGAGAAGACTAAACAGTAGAGGACTGTAGAAGACTAAACAGTAGAAGACTGTAGAAGACTAAACAGTAGAAGACTGTAGAAGACTAAACAGTAGAGGACTATAGAAGACTAAACAGTAGAGGACTGTAGAAGACTAAACAGTAGAGTAGAGGACTGTAGAAGACTAAACAGTAGAGTAGAGGACTGTAGAAGACTAAACAGTAGAGGACTGTAGAAAACTAAACAGTAGAGGACTGTAGAAGACTAAACAGTAGAGTAGAGGACTGTAGAAGACTAAACAGTAGAGGACTGTAGAAGACTAAACAGTAGAGTAGAGGACTGTAGAAGACTAAACAGTAGAGGACTGTAGAAAACTAAACAGTAGAGGACTGTAGAAGACTAAACAGTAGAGTAGAGGACTGTAGAAGACTAAACAGTAGAGGACTGTAGAAGACTAAACAGTAGAGTAGAGGACTGTAGAAGACTAAACAGTAGAGGACTGTAGAAGACTACACAGTAGAGTAGAGGACTGTAGAAGACTACACAGTAGAGGACTGGAGAAGACTAAACAGTAGAGGACTGTAGAAAACTAAACAGTAGAGTACTGTAGAAGACTAAACAGTAGAGGACTGGAGAAGACTAAACAGTAGAGTAGAGGACTGTAGAAGACTAAACAGTAGAGGACTGTAGAAGACTAAACAGTAGAAGACTGTAGAAGACTAAACAGTAGAAGACTGTAGAAGACTAAACAGTAGAGGACTGTAGAAGACTAAACAGTAGAGGACTGTAGAAGACTAAACAGTAGAGGACTGTAGAAGACTAAACAGTAGAAGACTGTAGAAGACTAAACAGTAGAGGACTGTAGAAGACTAAACAGTAGAGGACTGTAGAAGACTAAACAGTAGAGGACTGTAGAAGACTAAACAGTAGAGGACTATAGAAGACTAAACAGTAGAGTAGAGGACTGTAGAAGATTAAACAGTAGAGGACTGTAGAAGACTAAACAGTAGAGGACTGTAGAAAACTAAACAGTAGAGGACTGTAGAAGAATAAACAGTAGAGGACTGTAGAAGACTAAACAGTAGAGTAGAGGACTGTAGAAGACTAAACAGTAGAGTATGCCCTATGTTTGTGTTGTAATGTCTTCATATTAGGTCTAATGTCAGGTCCTTGTCTCTGTTTCAGACCCTCTGTGTTCTAATGACTGCTGGAGTGCAGTCGAGCTGACAGGAGCTTTTTCTGTGGATTACTTGGAACACACACACACACACACACACACACACACACACCCTTGCTGTAAACCTCTCTGGTCAAGATGAGAGGCCTCCTGCTGATTACCATTCTCCTCCTGCCGGTGGTGAGTAAACCAGGACACACACACAGTGGAGAAGGATTGGATAGGACACACAGTGGAGAAGGATTGGATAGGACACACAGTGGAGAAGGATTGGATAGGACACACAGTGGAGAAAGGATAGATAGGACACATAGTGGAGAAGGACTAGATAGGACACACAGTGGAGAAGGACTAGATAGGACACACAGTGGAGAAAGGATAGATAGGACACACAGTGGAGAAGGATAGATAGGACACACAGTGGAGAAAGGATAGATAGGACACACAGTGGAGAAGGATAGATAGGACACACAGTGGAGAAGGATAGATAGGACACACAGTGGAGAAGGACTAGATAGGACACACAGTGGAGAAGGACTAGATAGGACACAGTGGAGAAGGATAGATAGGACACACAGTGGAGAAGGATAGATAGGACACACAGTGGAGAAGGACTGGATAGGACACACAGTGGAGAAGGATAGATAGGACACACAGTGGAGAAAGGATAGATAGGACACACAGTGGATAAGGACTAGATGGGACACACAGTGGAGAAGGACTAGATAGGACACAGTGGAGAAGGATTGGATAGGACACAGTGGAGAAGGATTGGATAGGACACACAGTGGATAAGGACTGGATAGGACACACAGTGGAGAAGGATAGATAGGACACACAGTGGAGAAGGATAGATAGGACACACAGTGGAGAAGGATAGATAGGACACACAGTGGAGAAGGACTGGATAGGACACACAGTGGAGAAGGATAGATAGGACACACAGTGGAGAAGGATAGATAGGACACACAGTGGAGAAGGATAGATAGGACACACAGTGGAGAAGGACTGGATAGGACACACAGTGGAGAAGGATAGATAGGACACACAGTGGAGAAGGATAGATAGGACACACAGTGGAGAAGGATAGATAGGACACACAGTGGAGAAGGACTGGATAGGACACACAGTGGAGAAGGACTGGATAGGACACGCAGTGGAGAAGGATAGATAGGACACACAGTGGAGAAGGACTGGATAGGACACACAGTGGAGAAGGATAGATAGGACACGCAGTGGAGAAGGACTGGATAGGACACACAGTGGAGAAGGATAGATAGGACACACAGTGGAGAAGGATAGATAGGACACACAGTGGAGAAGGACTAGATAGGACACACAGTGGAGAAGGATAGATAGGACACACAGTGGAGAAGGACTGGATAGGACACACAGTGGAGAAGGATAGATAGGACACGCAGTGGAGAAGGACTGGATAGGACACAGTGGAGAAGGATAGATAGGACACACAGTGGAGAAGGATAGATAGGACACACAGTGGAGAAGGACTAGATAGGACACACAGTGGAGAAGGACTAGATAGGATAGACATAGACATTCACCTTCAGTAGACAAGCCATTCCAAATAGCTCTTTGTGAACACGTGGCCAAAGTGTTGCTGCTAGTGGAGAGCTCAGAGATTCTCAGAGAGAACATGAATGATCAGCAGCACTATTTACTATTCTGCACATTATTGTTTCTGGGAAATCCTGACTGTCAGGCTGGCTGATTAACTGGCTGGCTGATTGGCTGGCTGACTGTCTGGCAGGTTGGCTGACTGGATGGCTGGCTGACTGGATGGCTGTCTGATTAACTGTCTGGTTGGATGACTGGATGGCTGGCTGACTGACTGATTAAATGGCTGGCTGATTCATAGGCTGGCTGGCTGGCTAGCTGGCTGACTGGCTGGTTGGCTGACTGGTTGGCTGACTGTCTGGAAGGTTGGCTGACTGACTGGAAGGTTGACAGGCTGGCTGCTTGGCTGACTGGTTGGCTGACATACTGGTTGGCTGACTGGTTGGCTGCCTAGTTGGCTGCCTGGTTGGCTGGCTGCCTGGTTGGCTGGCTGGCTGACTGGCTGACTGATTAAATGGCTGGCGGATTAACTGGCTGGCTGACTGGTTGGCTGGCTGCCTGGTTGGCTGACTGGCTAGCTGACTGGCTGGCTGACTGGTTGGCTGACTGGCTAGCTGACTGGCTAGCTGACAGGTTGGCTAGCTGACTGGTTGGCTGACTGGCTAGCTGACTGGTTGGCTGACTGGTTGGCTGACTGGCTAGCTGACTGGTTGGCTGACTGGCTAGCTGACTGGTTGCTTGCTGACTGGAAGGCTGACTGACAGGTTGGATGGCTGGTTGGCTGGCTGACTGCCTGGTTTGCTGACTAATTGGTTGACTGGCTGGCTGGTTACCTGCTTCTAGGCAAATTGCAAATAGTTTTTTATAAATAGACAGATGACGTTAACAACAGCTACACAGTTCAAGTCAATTTTAATTTACTCAGTGTGTGTGTGTGTGTGTGTGTGTGTGTGTGTGTGTGTGTGTGTGTGTGTGTGTGTGTGTGTGTGTGTGTGTGTGTGTGTGTGTGTGTGTGTGTGTGTGTGTGCGTGTGTGTGTGTGAGAGAGTTCCAGGTGTGCTCCATGTATTCCGAGAACTCAGACTGTGTGGTCAAAAGACAGCAGGAGAGATGTATGGAGAGGATCGCCCTGCACAACCTAACACACTACCTGGATAATGGTAGGACTGTGTGTTTGTGTGTGTGTTTGTGCTTGCATGTGTATAATCACTCTCCTCTGAGTGTCTCATCCTCCTCCACACTCTCCAGGTGGTATTGTCTCTCTTTCACATGTTTCCTTTCCAAGGAACTCTGGGAGGACAAATCTGGAAACAATCATGGGAGAGGAAAGGATGGTGGAGAAGAGAGGATGGGAGAGGATGATGGGAGAGGATGATGGGAGAGGAGGATGGGAGAGAGAGAGGATTGGAGAGGAGGATGGGAGAGAGAGGATTGGAGAGGAGAGCATGGTGGAGGAGCGGATTGGAGAGGAGAGCATGGTGGAGAAGAGGATGGGAAAGGAAAGGATGGGAGGGGAGAGGATGGTGGAGGAGAGGAGAGGAGAGAGAGGATTGGAGAGGAGGCTGGGAGAGGAAAGGATGGGAGAGGAGAGCATGGGAGAGGAGAGTAAAGCATGGTAGATAAGAGGATGGGAAAGAGAGAGGATTGGAGAGGATGGGAGAGGAGAGGATGGGAGACGAGAGGATGGTGGAGGAGCGGAGAGGAGAGGTTGAGAGAGGAGAGGATGGTGGAGAAGAGTATGGGAAAGGAAAGGATGGGAGAGGAGAGGATGGTGGAGAAAAGGATGGGAGAGGCGAGGAGAGGAGAGGATGGGATGGGAGAGGAGAGGATGGGAGAGGAGAGGATGGGAAAGGAGAGGAGAGGGTGGGAGAGGAGGCTGGGAGAGGAAAGGATGGGAGAGGGGAGCATGGTGGAGAAAAGGATCGGAGAGGAGAGGATGGGAAAGGAGAGGAGAGGATGGGAGAGGAGAGGATGGTGGAGAAAAGGATGGGAGAGGAGAGGAGAGGATGGGAAAGGAGAGGAGAGGATGGGAGAGGAGAGGATGGTGGAGAAAAGGATGGGAGAGGAGAGGATGGGAAAGGAGAGGAGAGGATGGGAGAGGAGAGGAGAGCATGGTGGAGAAAATAATGGGAGAGGAGAGGATGGGAAAGGAGAGGAAGAGGAGAGGGTGGGAGAGGAGGATGGTGGAGAAGAGGATGGTGGAGGAGAGGATTGGAGAGGATGGTGGAGAAGAGGAGAGGATTTGAAAGGCTGGGAGAGGAAAGGATGGGAGAGGAGAGCATGGTAGAGAAAAGGATGGGAAAGGAGAGGATGGGAAAGGAGAGGAGAGGATGGGAGAGGAGAGCATGGTAGAGAAAAGAGGATGGGAGAGGAAAGGATGGGAAAGGAGAGGAAAGGAAAGGATGGGAGAGGAGAGGAGGGGATGGTGGAGAAGAGAGGATGGGAGAGGAAAGGATGGGAGACGAGAGGAAAGGGTGGGAGAAAAAAAGAGAGGACGGAGAGGAAAGGATGGTAGAGGAGAGGATGGGAGAGGAGGGGATGGTGGAGAAGAGAGGATGGGAGAGGAAAGGATGGGAGACGAGAGGAAAGGGTGGGAGAAAAGAAGAGAGGACGGAGAGGAAAGGATGGTAGAGGAGAGGATGGGAGAGGAGGGGATGGTAGAGAGGCTGGGAGAGGAGAACAGAGGAGAGGATGAGAGAAGAGAGGAAAGGATGGGAGAGGAGAACAGAGGAGAGGAAGAGAGGAAAGGATGGGAGAGGAGAGGAGAGGATAGAATGGGAGAGGAGAGGATGGTGGAGAGGAGAGGATGGGAGAGGAGGGGATGGTGGAGAAGAGAGGATGGGAGAGGAAAGGATGGGAGACGAGAGGAAAGGGTGGGAGAAAAGAAGAGAGGACGGAGAGGAAAGGATGGTAGAGGAGAGGATGGGAGAGGAGGGGATGGTAGAGAGGCTGGGAGAGGAGAACAGAGGAGAGGATGAGAGAAGAGAGGAAAGGATGGGAGAGGAGAACAGAGGAGATGAAGAGAGGAAAGGATGGGAGAGGAGAGGAGAGGATAGAATGGGAGAGGAGAGGATGGTGGAGAGGAGAGGAAAGGATGAGAAGGGAGAAGAGGTGAGAGGATGGGAGAGAAGAGAGGATAGGAGAGAAGAGGATGGTGGAGAACAGAGGATGGGAGAGGAGAGCAGAGGATGGGAGAGGAGAGCAGAGGATGGGACAGGAGAGCAGAGGATGGGAGAGGAAGGTGGATTGGAGAGGATGGTGGAAAACAGAGGATTGGAGAGGAGAGGATGGTAGAGAGAGAGGATGGGAGAGAGAGAGGATGGGAGAGGAGAGGAGAGGAAAGGATGAGATGAGAAAAGAGGACAGAGGAAAGAATGGGAGATGAGATGAGAGGGTGGGAGATGAGATGAGAGGGTGGGAGATGAGAGGAGAGGACGGGAGAGGAGAGGATGGGAGATGAGAGGAGAGGCTGGGGCGAGGAGAAGGCGGGATGGAAGAGGAGAGGAGAGGAGAGGATAGGAGAGAAGAGACAAGGAGAGGATAGGAGAGAAGAGACGAGGATATGATAGGAGAGGATTTGAGAGGAGAAGTCTGACTCAGTCTGAAAACAACCAATTTAAACAGGTTGAAGTTCAGATAATGTATCATGGTGTGTTTTAAAGGTCATTCTAAGAGCAGAGAAGCAGCATTTGGGGTTGTCTCTGTGGTTCTGTATATCCAATTAAATGGTTTCTGTCTGTAGCTCAGTGTGGATGTTTATAGGAAGCCTGGGCTAAGATGATCACTTTATCCTGTTCTTATTACCAAATCATAAAGAACCACAATTAATATCACTGACAAATACAGACTCTTGGATCTGATTTAGGTGTTTAAAACAAATTACAAATCCCAAGATGCATGTCGCTTCGGACAACAAAAAAAAAGTGTCTGTTTTCACTGTTTCATACCCACACCTTTAACATCTGCATCTCTCCTCCTGTCTAGGGTCACTCTCCTGTCTAGGGTCACTCTCCTGTCTAGGGTCACTCTCCTGTCTAGGGTCACTCTCCTGTCTATGGCAGTGCTACTGACTTCCTGTTTAGGGTCACTCTCCTGCCTATGGCAGTGCTACTGACTTCCTGTCTAGGGTCACTCTCCTGCCTATGGCAGTGCTACTGTCTTCCTGTCTAGGGTCACTCTCCTGCCTATGGCAGTGCTACTGACTTCCTGTCTAGGGTCACTCTCCTGTCTATGGCAGTGCTACTGACTTCCTGTCTAGGGTCACTCTCCTGCCTATGGCAGTGCATCTGACTTCCTGTCTAGGGTCACTCTCCTGCCTAGGGTCACTCTCCTGTCTAGGGTCACTCTCCTGCCTATGGCAGTGCTACTGACTTCCTGTCTAGGGTCACTCTCCTGCCTATGGCAGTGACTTCCTGTCTAGGGTCACTCTCCTGCCTATGGCAGTGCTACTGTCTTCCTGTCTAGGGTCACTCTCCTGCCTATGGCAGTGCTACTGACTTCCTGTCTAGGGTCACTCTCCTGTCTATGGCAGTGCTACTGACTTCCTGTCTAGGGTCACTCTCCTGCCTATGGCAGTGCTACTGACTTCCTGTCTAGGGTCACTCTCCTGCCTAGGGTCACTCTCCTGCCTATGGCAGTGCATCTGACTTCCTGTCTAGGGTCACTCTCCTGCCTATGGCAGTGACTTCCTGTCTAGGGTCACTCTCCTGCCTATGGCAGTGACTTCCTGTCTAGGGTCACTCTCCTGCCTATGGCAGTGACTTCCTGTCTAGGGTCACTCTCCTGCCTATGGCAGTGCTACTGACTTCCTGTCTAGGGTCACTCTCCTGTCTATGGCAGTGCTACTGACTTCCTGTCTAGGGTCACTCTCCTGCCTATGGCAGTGCTACTGACTTCCTGTCTAGGGTCACTCTCCTGCCTAGGGTCACTCTCCTGTCTAGGGTCACTCTCTTGCCTATGGCAGTGCTACTGACTTCCTGTCTAGGGTCACTCTCCTGCCTATGGCAGTGACTTCCTGTCTAGGGTCATTCTCCTGCCTATGGCAGTGCTACTGTCTTCCTGTCTAGGGTCACTCTCCTGCCTATGGCAGTGCTACTGTCTTCCTGTCTAGGGTCACTCTCCTGCCTATGGCAGTGCTACTGACTTCCTGTCTAGGGTCACTCTCCTGTCTATGGCAGTGCTACTGACTTCCTGTCTAGGGTCACTCTCCTGCCTATGGCAGTGCTACTGACTTCCTGTCTAGGGTCACTCTCCTGCCTAGGGTCACTCTCCTGTCTAGGGTCACTCTCCTGCCTATGGCAGTGCTACTGACTTCCTGTCTAGGGTCTCTCTCCTGCCTATGGCAGTGACTTCCTGTCTAGGGTCACTCTCCTGCCTATGGCAGTGCTACTGTCTTCCTGTCTAGGGTCACTCTCCTGCCTATGGCAGTGCTACTGACTTCCTGTCTAGGGTCACTCTCCTGTCTATGGCAGTGCTACTGACTTCCTGTCTAGGGTCACTCTCCTGCCTATGGCAGTGCTACTGACTTCCTGTCTAGGGTCACTCTCCTGCCTAGGGTCACTCTCCTGTCTAGGGTCACTCTCCTGTCTAGGGTCACTCTCCTGCCTATGGCAGTGCTACTGACTTCCTGTCTAGGGTCACTCTCCTGCCTATGGCAGTGACTTCCTGTCTAGGGTCACTCTCCTGTCTAGGGTCACTCTCCTGTCTAGGGTCACTCTCCTGCCTAGGGTCACTCTCCTGTCTAGGGTCACTCTCCTGTCTAGGGTCACTCTCCTGCCTATGGCAGTGCTACTGACTTCCTGCCTAGGGTCACTCTCCTGCCTAGGGTCACTCTCCTGTCTAGGGTCACTCTCCTGTCTAGGGTCACTCTCCTGCCTATGGCAGTGCTACTGTCTTCCTGTCTAGGGTCACTCTCCTGTCTAGGGTCACTCTCATGCCTATAGCAGTGCTACAGACTTCCTGTCTAGGGTCACTCTCCTGCCTATGGCAGTGCTACTGACTTCCTGTCTAGGGTCACTCTCCTGTCTAGGGTCACTCTCCTGCCTATGGCAGTGCTACTGTCTTCCTGTCTAGGGTCACTCTCCTGTCTAGGGTCACTCTCCTGACTAGGGTCACTCTCCTGACTAGGGTCACTCTCCTGCCTAGGGTCACTCTCCTGTCTAGGGTCACTCTCCTGCCTAGGGTCACTCTCCTGCCTAGGGTCACTCTCCTGCCTAGGGTCACTCTCCTGTCTAGAGTCACTCTCCTGTCTAGGGTCACTCTCCTGTCTAGGGCCACTCTCCTGTCTAGGGTCACTCTCCTGCCTAGGGTCACTCTCCTTTCTAGGGTCACTCTCCTGTCTAGGGTCACTCTCCTGCCTATGCAGTGCTACTGTCTTCCTGTCTAGGGTCACTCTCCTGTCTAGGGTCACTCTCCTGTCTAGGGTCACTCTCCTGTCTAGGGTCACTCTGCTGCCTATGGCAGTGCTACTGTCTTCATGTCTAGGGTCACTCTCCTGTATAGGGTCATTCTCCTGCTTATGGCAGTGCTACTGACTTCCTGTCTAGGGTCACTCTCCTGTCTAGGGTCACTCTCCTGTCTAGGGTCACTCTCCTGTCTAGGGTCACTCTCCTGCCTAGGGTCACTCTCCTGCCTAGGGTCACTCTCCTGCCTAGGGTCACTCTCCTGCCTAGGGTCACTCTCCTGTCTAGGGTCACTCTCCTGTCTAGGGTCACTCTCCTGTCTAGGGTCACTCTCCTGCCTAGGGTCACTCTCCTGTCTAGGGTCACTCTCCTGTCTAGGGTCACTCTCCTGTCTATCGCAGTGCTACTGACTTCCTGTCTAAGGCCACTCTCCTTTCTAGGGCCACTCTCCTGTCTATGGCAGTACTACTGACTTCCTGTCTAGGGCCACTCTCCTGTCTATGGCAGTGCATCTGACTTCCTGTACACTGTAATCATCTCTCCTGGCTATGGCAGTGCTACTGACTTCCTGTCTAGGGTCACTCTCCTGTCTATGTCAGTACTATTGACTTCCTGTCTAAATCAAATCAAATCAAATCAAATTTATTTATATAGCCCTTCGTACATCAGCTGATATCTCAAAGTGCTGTACAGAAACCCAGCCTAAAACCCCAAACAGCAAGCAATGCAGGTGTAGAAGCACGGTGGCTAGGAAAAACTCCCTAGAAAGGCCAAAACCTAGGAAGAAACCTAGAGAGGAACCAGGCTATGTGGGGTGGCCAGTCCTCTTCTGGCTGTGCCGGGTGGAGATTATAACAGAACATGGCCAAGATGTTCAAATGTTCATAAATGACCAGCATGGTCGAATAATAATAAGGCAGAACAGTTGAAACTGGAGCAGCAGCACGGCCAGGTGGACTGGGGACAGCAAGCAGTCATCATGTCAGGTATTCCTGGGGCATGGTCCTAGGGCTCAGGTCCTCCGAGAGAGAGAAAGAGAGAATTAGAGAACGCACACTTAAATTCACACAGGACACCGAATAGGACAGGAGAAGTACCCCAGATATAACAAACTGACCCTAGCCCCCCGACACATAAACTACTGCAGCATAAATACTGGAGGCTGAGACAGGAGGGGTCAGGAGACACTAGGGTCACTCTCCTGTCTATGGCATTGCTACTGACTTCCTGTCTAGGGTCACTCTCCTGCCTATGGCAGTGCTACTGACTTCCTCTCTAGGGCCACTCTCCTGTCTATGGCAGTGCTACTGACTTCCTGTCTAGGGCCACTCTCCTGTCTATGGCAGTGCTACTGACTTCCTGTCTAGGGCCACTCTCCTGTCTATGGCAGTGCTACTGACTTCCTGTCTAGGGCCACTCTCCTGTCTATGGCAGTGCTACTGACTTCCTGTCTAGGGCCACTCTCCTGTCTATGGCAGTGCTACTGACTTCCTGTCTAGGGCCACTCTCCTGTCTATGGCAGTGCTACTGACTTCCTGTCTAGGGCCACTCTCCTGCCTATGGCAGTGCATCTGACTTCCTGTAGTGTCCCTATAATAGCTCTGTAAAGCAACACTCCCTTTGCCTCTGTTTCTGTTGACAACATCAGTGGGGAGGAGAAACATCAGTCAGCCTCAGACTGACTGCAGGAGAGAGAGGAGTATAGCAGAGCTGGGGATAGACTGTCTTATTAGCTTGTCTGGTTGAGCTACAGCTTAAAGCAGCTACTGTCTCAGGTTGACTGTAGTCCAGCTGTCTCACACTTCTCTAGGACATCATGGTGTGATGTTAAAGGCTCAGTAGATGTCACTCAGGTCTGTTGTTTTTATGCTGTTTCTATGGTCAATTAAAGGGATACTGTGAAATTAGCAATGAGGCCCTTTATCTACTGACCCAGAGTCAGATGAGGCCCTTTATCTACTGACCCAGAGTCAGATGAGGCCCTTTATCTACTGACCCAGAGTCAGATGAAGCCCTTTATCTACTGACCCAGAGTCAGATGAGGCCCTTTATCTACTGACCCAGAGTCAGATGAGGCCCTTTATCTACTGACCCAGAGTCAGATGAGGCCCTTTATCTACTGACCCAGAGGCAGATGAAGCCCTTTATCTACTGACCCAGAGTCAGATGAGGTCCTTTATCTACTGACCCAGAGTCAGATGAGGCCCTTTATCTACTGACCCAGAGTCAGATGAGGCCCTTTATCTACTGACCCAGAGTCAGATGAGGTCCTTTATCTACTGACCCAGAGTCAGATGAGGTCCTTTATCTACTGACCCAGAGTCAGATGAGGCCCTTTATCTACTGACCCAGAGTCAGATGAGGCCCTTTATCTACTGACCCAGAGTCAGATGAGGTCCTTTATCTACTGACCCAGAGTCAGATGAGGCCCTTTATCTACTGACCCAGAGTCAGATGAGGCCCTTTATCTACTGACCCAGAGTCAGATGAGGCCCTTTATCTACTGACACAGAGTCAGATGAGGCCCTTTATCTACTGACACAGAGTCAGATGAGGCCCTTTATCTACTGACCCAGAGTCAGATGAGGCCCTTTATCTACTGACCCAGAGTCAGATGAGGCCCTTTATCTACTGACCCAGAGTCAGATGAAGCCCTTTATCTACTGACCCAGAGTCAGATGAAGCCCTTTATCTACTGACCCAGAGTCAGATGAAGCCCTTTATCTACTGACCCAGAGTCAGATGAAGCCCTTTATCTACTGACCCAGAGTCAGATGAAGCCCTTTATCTACTGACCCAGAGTCTGATGAGGCCCTTTATCTACTGACCCAGAGTGAGATGAGGCCCTTAATCTACTGACCCAGAGTCAGATGAGGCCCTTTATCTACTGACCCAGAGTCAGATGAACTCGTGGAAACCACTTTTATGTCTCTGTGTCCAGTATGAAGGAAGTTGCAGGAACTAACTAATTGCTGGAGGTCTATGGGTATCTAGTAGATATGCATAGCGCTGACGCTTGTTTGCATTGGCTCCCGAAACTACCTCTACCTTCCTTTATACTGGACACAGAATCCTGAAATATTATTCAGATCAACACTAGTCATTCCCCTCAAGAGGGATTGCATTATTACTTGTGATAGTGTGTGTGTTAGTGGGTGTGTGTTAGTAGGAGTGGGTTAGTGGGTGTGTGTTAGTGGGTGTGTTAGTGGGTGTGTTAGTGGGTGTGTTAGTGGGTGTGTTAGTGGGTGTGTGTTAGTGCGTGTGTTAGTGGGTGTGTTAGTGGGTGTGTGTTAGTGTGTGTGTTAGTGTGTGTGTGTTAGTGGGTGTGTGTTAGTGGGTGTGTTAGTGGGTGTGTGTTAGTGGGTGTGTGTTAGTGTGTGTGTTAGTGGGTGTGTGTTAGTGGGTGTTAGTGGGTGTGTGTTAGTGGGTGTGTGTTAGTGGGTGTGTTAGTGTGTGTGTTAGTGTGTGTGCCTGTGCGTGTGTGTTATTCACAGTGATAGTATAGACCGGTTTAATTGGTTAGCTCTGGGTCTGTCTGTCTGGCTCAGTGCGCCTCGCTCGTCTCGGGTCTTTAAAAGGTCATTGGCTTCATCCAGACCACCAGACAGAGATCCTGCTACTGTATGAGATACTGGATATACCCTGTGTGTTTCAGGCTGTCCGTGGATGTGGGACGACCTGGCTTGTTGGCAGGATGCAGCCGTAGGTGAAGTGGTATCAGTCAGATGTCCTGAAGTCTTTCATGACCTCCTGAGTCCTGACGATGGTTTGTAGCATGGCTTCTACTGTACTAGTGATTCAAACAGTATGGCTTGGCATATTTATATGGGTTGAAGTGCTATAGCATTTTGTAGATTGACGTGTGTGTGTGTGTGTGTGTGTGTGTGTGTGTGTGTGTGTGTGTGTGTGTGTGTGTGTGTGTTTCAGAGATTGGTTGGATCAGTAGGAACTGTACAGCAGAGGGCTGGTCAGAAACATTTCCTCACTACGTTGACGCCTGTCTGTCAGACGATAACACCACCAGACCGGTAAGAACCTAGAACCTAACCTCTAGAACCTAGAACTAGACAGGTAAGAACCTAACCTCTAGAACCTAGAACTAGACAGGTAAGAACCTAGAAACCAACATATAGAACTAGACAGGTAAGAACCTAGAACCTAACCTCTAGGACATAGAACTAGACAGGTAAGAACCTAGAACCTAACCTCTAGAACCTAGAACCAGACAGGTTAGAACCTAGAACATAACTTCTAGAACCTAGAACTAGACAGGTAAGAACCTAGAACCCAACCTCTAGAACCTAGAACTAGACAGGTAAGAACCTAGAATCCAACCGCTAGAACCTAGAACTAGACAGGTAAGAACCTAGAATCCAACCGCTAGAACCTAGAACTAGACAGGTAAGAACCCAGAACCCAACCTCTCGAACCTATAACTAGACAGGTAAGAACCTAAAACCCAACCTCTAGAACCTAGAACTAGACAGGTAAGAACCTAGAACCTAACCTCTAGAACCTAGAACTAGACAGGTAAGAACCTAGAACCTAACTTCTAGAACTAGACAGGTAAGAACCTAGAATCTAACTCCTAGAATCAGACAGGTAACAACATAGAACCTCTAAAACCTAGTATATAGAACCTAGAACAGGACCTTCTTTCACAATGTATACTTCCGTTGAACAGTGCAAACAGTAGAACCATGTGCTATTCTGTCTCACCCAGGACATATACTATGTTCTTTAACAGTTTCTCTCTGTCTCTTCCAGGACATATACTATGTACTATAACAATGTCTCTCTGTCTCTCCCAGGACATATACTATGTTCTATAACAATGTCTCTCTGTCTCTCCCAGGACATATACTATGTTCTATAACAATGTCTCTCTGTCTCTCCCAGGACATATACTATAACAATGTCTCTCTGTCTCTCCCAGGACATATACTATGTTCTATAACAATGTCTCTCTGTCTCTCCCAGGACATATACTATGTTCTATAACAGTGTCTCTCTGTCTCTTCCAGGACATATACTATAACAGTGTATCTCTGTCTCTCCCAGGACATATACTATAACAATGTCTCTCTGTCTCTTCCAGGACATGCACTATGAGTCTGTGAAAGCTCTGTACACAGCAGGATACAGCACCTCTTTGGTCTCTCTCACCACCGCCATGACTATACTCTGCAGGTTCAGGTTAGATCTGGTCTCTCTCACCACCTCCATGACTATACTCTGCAGGTTCAGATTAGATCTGGTCTCTCACCACCTCCATGACTATACTCTGCAGGTTCAGATAACCGGCCACTAGGGGGCAACGGTTTGCATTATTACCATCAAGTAGTCTTGTGGCTAGCTAGGGTGTTTTGGACAGGGATGGTGTATTTACATTTTTTTTGCCTATCCCAAACTATTTAACTTAAACACTCGGAATGAATTCCTAAACTTACCCGTCAAGTTGTTTCTGTTTTTCATTTTTTCTTCAATTTTCTTTTTTAAATTTGGCATTTTTTATGATTATACAAATAAGACAGAACAGCAGGACAGAACACACAGATCCCCTACCAAATCACCCCCCCCCCCATGCTCTAACAGAGCACACAGATCCCCTACCAAATCAACCCCCCCCCCCCATGCTCTAACAGAGCACACAGATCCCCTACCAAATCAACCCCCCCCATGCTCTAAAAGAGCCCCACCCCAACCCCCCATGCTCTAAAAGAGCCCCACCCCAACCCCCCATGCTCTAACAGAGCCCAACCCCCCATGCTCTAACAGAGCCCCACCCCAAAACCAGACTTAAAGCGGCATGATATGCAATGAGTAATATATATATTTTATTTATTTCACCTTTATTTAACCAGGTAGGCTAGTTGAGAACAAGTTCTCATTTGCAACTGCGACCTGGCCAAAATAAAGCATAGCAGTGTGAACAGTCAACAACACAGAGTTACACATGGAGTAAACAATAAACAATAAACAAGTCAATAACATAGTAGAAAAAAAAGAGAATCTATATACATTGTGTGCAAAAGGCATGAGGAGGTAGGCAATAAATAGGCCATAGGAGTGAATAATTACAATTTAGCAGATTAACACTGGAGTGATAAATGATCAGATGAACGTGCACAGGTAGAGATACTGGTGTGCAAAAGAGCAGAAAAGTAAATAAAATAAAAACAGTATGGGGATGAGGTAGGTAGATCGGGTGGGCTATTTACAGATGGGCTATGTACAGCTGCAGCGATCGGTTAGCTGCACAGATAGCAGATGTTTAAAGTTGGTGAGGGAGATAAAAGTCTCCAACTTCAGAGATTTTTGCAATTCGTTCCAGTCGCAGGCAGCAGAGAACTGGAAGGAAAGGCGGCCAAATGAGGTTTTGGCTTTAGGGATGATCAGTGAGATACACCTGCTGGAGCGCGTGCTACGGGTGGGTGTTGCCATCGTGACCAGTGAACTGAGATAAGGCGGAGCTTTACCTAGCATAGACTTGTAGATGACCTGGAGCCAGTAGGTCTGGCGACGAACATGTAGCGAGGGCCAGCCGACTAGAGCATACAGGTCGCAGTGGTGGGTGGTATAAGGTGCTTTAGTAACAAAACGGATGGCACTGTGATAAACTGCATCCAGTTTGCTGAGTAGAGTATTGGAAGCTATTTTGTAGATGACATCGCCGAAGTCGAGGATCGTTAGGATAGTCAGTTTTACTAGGGTAAGTTTGGGGGCGTGAGTGAAGGAGGCTTTGTTGCGAAATAGAAAGCCGACTCTCGATTTGATTTTGGATTGGAGATGTTTGATATGAGTCTGGAAGGAGAGTTTGCAGTCTAGCCACACACCTAGCTACTTATAGATGTCCACATATTCTAGGTCGGAACCATCCAGGGTGGTGATGCTAGTCGGGCGTGTGGGTGCAGGCAGCGAACGGTTGAAAAGCATGCATTTGGTTTTACTAGCGTTTAAGAGCAGGTGGAGGCCACGGAAGGAGTGTTGTATGGCATTGAAGCTCGTTTGGAGGTTAGATAGCACAGTGTCCAAGGAAGGGCCAGAAGTATACAGAATATACAGAATGGTGTCGTCTGCATAGAGGTGGATCAGGGAATCGCCCGCAGCAAGAGCAACATTATTGATATATACAGAGAAAAGAGTCGGCCTGAGAATTGAACCCTGTGGTACCCCCATAGAGACTGCCAGAGGACCGGACAACATGCCCTCCGATTTGACACACTGAACTGTGTCTGCAAAGTAGTTGGTGAACCAGGCAAGGCAGTCATTAGAAAAACCGAGGCTACTGAGTCTGCCGATAAGAATATGGTGATTGACAGAGTCGAAAGCCTTGGCCAGGTCGATGAAGACGGCTGCACAGTAATGTCTCTTCTCGATGGCGGTTATGATATCGTTTAGTACCTTGAGCGTGGCTGAGGTGCACCCGTGACCGGCTCGGAACCGGATTGCACAGCGGAGAAGGTACGGTGGGATTCGAGATGGTTAGTGATCTGTTTGTTGACTTGGCTTTCAAAGACCTTAGATAGGCAGGGCAGGATGGATATAGGTCTGTAACAGTTTGGGTCCAGTGTGCCTCACCCTTTGAAGAATGGGATGACCGCGGCAGCTTTCCAATCCTTGGGGATCTCAGATGATACGAAGGAGAGGTTGAACAGGCTGGTAATAGGGGTTGCGACAATGGCGGCGGACAGTTTCAGAAGTAGAGGGTCCAGATTGTCAAGCCCAGCTGATTTGTACGGGTCCAGGTTTTGCAGCTCTTTCAGAACATCTGCTATCTGGAATTGGGTAAATTTGTAGCTGCGAGGTGGGCGGGGGGGGCGGAGCTGTTGGCCGAGGTTGGAGTAGCCAGGAGGAAGGCATGGCAAGCCGTTGAGAAGAATTCAGGAATGTCCAAAACATTTCCAAAACATGTGTAATAAAGTAGCAAATCAAATCGAATCAAATCAAATTTTATTTGTCACATACACATGGCTATCAGATGTTAATGCGAGTGTAGCGAAATGCTTGTGCTTCTAGTTCCGACAATGCAGTAATAACAAGTAATCTAACTAACAATTCCAAAACTACTGTCTTGTACACAGTGTAAGGGGATAAAGAATATGTACATAAGGATATATGAATGAGTGATGGTACAGATCAGCATAGGCAAGATACAGTAGATGGTATCGAGTACAGTATGTACAAATGAGATGAGTATGTAAACAAAGTGGCATAGTTTAAAGTGGCTAGTGATACATGTATTACATAAGGATACAGTCGATGATATAGAGTACAGTATATACGTATGCATATGAGATGAATAATGTAGGGTAAGTAACATTATATAAGGTAGCATTGTTTAAAGTGGCTAGTGATATATTTACATCATTTCCCATCAATTCCCATTATTAAAGTGGCTGGAGTTGAGTCAGTGTCAGTGTGTTGGCAGCAGCCACTCAGTGTTAGTGGTGGCTGTTTAACAGTCTGATGGCCTTGAGATAGAAGCTGTTTTTCAGTCTCTCGGTCCCAGCTTTGATGCACCTGTACTGACCTCGCCTTCTGGATGATAGCGGGGTGAACAGGCAGTGGCTCGGGTGGTTGATGTCCTTGATGATCTTTATGGCCTTCCTGTGACATCGGGTGGTGTAGGTGTCCTGGAGGGCAGGTAGTTTGCCCCCGGTGATGCGTTGTGCAGACCTCACTACCCTCTGGAGAGCCTTACGGTTGAGGGCGGTGCAGTTGCCATACCAGGCGGTGGTACAGCCCGCCAGGATGCTCTCGATTGTGCATCTGTAGAAGTTTGTGAGTGCTTTTGGTGACAAGGCGAATTTCTTCAGCCTCCTGAGGTTGAAGAGGCGCTGCTGCGCCTTCTTCACGATGCTGTCTGTGTGAGTGGACCAATTCAGTTTGTCTGTGATGTGTATGCCGAGGAACTTAAAACTTGCTACCCTCTCCACTACTGTTCCATCGATGTGGATAGGGGGGTGTTCCCTCTGCTGTTTCCTGAAGTCCACAATCATCTCCTTAGTTTTGTTGACGTTGAGTGTGAGGTTATTTTCCTAACACCACACTCCGAGGGCCCTCACCTCCTCCCTGTAGGCCGTCTCGTCGTTGTTGGTAATCAAGCCTACCACTGTTGTGTCGTCCGCAAATTTGATGATTGAGTTGGAGGCGTGCGTGGCCACGCAGTCGTGGGTGAACAGGGAGTACAGGAGAGGGCTCAGAACGCACCCTTGTGGGGCCCCAGTGTTGAGAATCAGCGGGGAGGAGATGTTGTTGCCTACCCTCACCACCTGGGGGCGGCCCGTCAGGAAGTCCAGTACCCAGTTGCACAGGGCGGGGTCGAGACCCAGGGTCTCGAGCTTGATGACGAGCTTGGAGGGTACTATGGTGTTGAATGCCGAGCTGTAGTCGATGAACAGCATTCTCACATAGGTATTCCTCTTGTCCAGATGGGTTAGGGCAGTGTGCAGTGTGGTTGAGATTGCATCGTCTGTGGACCTATTTGGGCGGTAAGCAAATTGGAGTGGGTCTAGGGTGTCAGGTAGGGTGGAGGTGATATGGTCCTTGACTAGTCTCTCAAAGCACTTCATGATGACGGATGTGAGTGCTACGGGGCGGTAGTCGTTTAGCTCAGTTACCTTAGCTTTCTTGGGAACAGGAACAATGGTGGCCCTCTTGAAGCATGTGGGAACAGCAGACTGGTATAGGGATTGATTGAATATGTCCGTAAACACACCGGCCAGCTGGTCTGCGCATGCTCTGAGGGCGCGGCTGGGGATGCCGTCTGGGCCTGCAGCCTTGCGAGGGTTAGCACGTTTAAATGTCTTACTCACCTCGGCTGCAGTGAAGGAGAGACCGCATGTTTTCGTTGCAGGCCGTGTCAGTGGCACTGTATTGTCCTCAAAGTCGGCAAAAAAGTTATTTAGTCTGCCTGGGAGCAAGACATCCTGGTCCGTGACTGGGCTGGATTTCTTCCTGTAGTCCGTGATTGACTGTAGACCCTGCCACATGCCTCTTGTGTCTGAGCCGTTGAATTGAGATTCTACTTTGTCTCTAGTACTGGCGCTTAGCTTGTTTGATAGCCTTGCGGAGGGAATAGCTGCACTGTTTGTATTCGGTCATGTTACCAGACACAGCATATGCACAGAATTGACAGATTTCTGGATATGAATTCTTGAGACGTTTTCTAAGATAGACATATATAGATGAAGAATGTCAGAGTATGAAGCATACTAGCATCTGAAAGTTGTTCACCTAAGTCCTCTTCCCATTGGTTCTTGAGAGTTCAGGGAATCCAGATTGTGGAAGTTTAATAACATGCAGATCACACTCATGCCCCCTCTGATATTTTTTATTTAACTAGGCAAGTCAGTTAAGAACAAATTCTTATTTACAATGACAGCCTACCGGGGAACAGTGGGTTAACTGCCTGTTCAAGGGCAGAACAACAGAATGACAGTGTGTTTTACCCTGTCAGCTCGGAGATTTGATCCAGCAACCTTTCAGTTACTAGCCCTACACTCAAACCACTAGGCTACCTGCCGGCCCTACACTCTAACCACTAGGCTACCTGCCGGCCCTACACTCAAACCACTAGGCTACCTGTCGCCCCTACACTCTAACCACTAGGCTACCTGCCGGCCCTACACTCAAACCACTAGGCTACCTGCCGGCCCTACACTCAAACCACTAGGCTACCTGCCGGCCCTACACTCAAACCACTAGGCTACCTGCCGGCCCTACACTCAAACCACTAGGCTACCTGCCGGCCCTACACTCAAACCACTAGGCTACCTGCCGGCCCTACACTCAAACCACTAGGCTACCTGCCGGCCCTACACTCAAACCACTAGGCTACCTGCCGGCCCTACACTCAAACCACTAGGCTACCTGCCGGCCCTACACTCAAACCACTAGGCTACCTGCCGGCCCTACACTAACCACTAGGCTACCTGCCGGCCCTACACTAACCACTAGGCTACCTGCCGGCCCTACACTAACCACTAGGCCACCTGCCTCCCCTACACTCTAACCACTAGGCTACCTGCCGGCCCTACACTAACCACTAGGCCACCTTCCTCCCCTACACTCTAACCACTAGGCTACCTGCCAGCCCTACACTAACCACTAGGCCACCTGCCTCCCCTACACTCTAACCACTAGGCTACCTGCCGGCCCTACACTAACCACTAGGCCACCTGCCTCCCCTACACTCTAACCACTAGGCTACCTGCCGGCCCTACACTAACCACTAGGCCACCTGCCTCCCCTACACTCTAACCACTAGGCTACCTGCCGGCCCTACACTAACCACTAGGCCACCTGCCTCCCCTACACTCTAACCACTAGGCTACCTGCCGGCCCTACACTAACCACTAGGCTACCTGCTGGCCCTACACTAACCACTAGGCTACCTGCCGGCCCTACACTAACCACTAGGCTACCTGCCGGCCCACACTCTAACCACTAGGCTACCTGCCACCCCTACACTCTAACCACTAGGCTACCTGCCGGCCCTACAGTCTAACCACTAGGCTAGCCACCTGCCTCCCCAAACTGTATGTACAGGTCGTTCAGTGAGGAGATCCCTTTTCCAGACCAGATATGAAATACCCTACTTGCATTAGCTGATCTGGAAACAGTTAAGGAGATCTTTTGGTCTCAGTGAATTTTCAACTTCTGCCCCATAATTAAAAAACCATACAACATCTTGAACATCTTGGCCATGTTCTGTTATAATCTCCACCAGGCACAGCCAGAAGAGGACTGGCCACCCCACATAGCCTGGTTCCTCTCTAGGTTTCTTCCTAGGTTTTGGCCTTTCTAGGGAGTTTTTCCTAGCCACCGTGCTTCTACACCTGCATTGCTTGCTGTTTGGGGTTTTAGGCTGGGTTTCTGTACAGCACTTTGAGATATCAGCTGATGTACGAAGGGCTTTATAAATAAATCTGATTTGATTTGAATAGGGTTTTTAATGTATTTGGAAACAGGCTCAGCTAGTTTAGAGCAAAGTAAGGCTTCTAAGGAGGTGGGGCCACAGGATGAGATCTCCAAGGTCAACCATTTTCTTATGTCAGCTGCCCAGTAATAATATTGAAAGTTGGGTAGCTCTAGACCACCCTGGGGACGAGTCTCTGCAATACGCTCCTACGTGTCCGAGGGTTTTTCTTGTTCCAGATAAACTAATATCTGCTTTTATCTATGGAGATAAAAATATATATTTTGTCAGAAAGATAGTAATACATTTGAAATGAGTATAAAAACGTAGGTAATACATTCATTCCTCGCGAAGAAAAAGTTTAAGTTGAGTGTGACTCAAATTCCAAAATACAGTTTCTGTGTAGTGACTCTGAAGGGCACATGACTAAAATATGTTTGCCTGTCAGAAGGATTAATACACATCAATTCACGTTTTTATAGATGAACCTCATATTTACCAACTGTCTTTAGTAGAACCTGGATCTCTGGAAGACCAGTTAAAGGGTCAGACATTTATAATATAATGTCATCCGCATAGTAGTGTTATTCACATATTGTTAAAGCTAAAGGCTCAATTGTAAAAGCAAACAGCTGAGGGGATAGAGGACAACCCTGTCTTGTCCCATGTTGAAGTTGGATATAGGATGAAAGGTTAATATGTGTGCGCACTGCAGGCATAGGGGAGGAGTAAAGGACTTTGATCCAGGACATAAAATTGGGACCGAATCCAAATTGTTTGAGGATATAAAACAGATAATCCCACTCAACCTGATCAAACTCCATCTCAGCATCAAGTGATAACAACATCTCTGGAGTGTCAGATGAAGAGGGGTTATAAAGTATATTATAAAGATGTCTGATGTTTAAAAATAATGACGATTTTTAAGGATAACTGAGGGAAGAACTGACTCAAAACGGCAGGGAATCATAGAAAGTATCTTTACATTTCAATTAAGTAAAGGAATTTGCCTACATGAACCACACAAGGTTTTTTTTACCATTTTCAGAATAAGTGAAATACATGCTTGTCTTATTGTTGAGGGTAAAGATTTTAAGGAGAATGATTCCCCAAATACGGAAAGAGAGGAGAGAGTTGATCTGAGAATAAAAATATATATTTTCCTTTGTTTATTTTTTATATTTTTTTTTTTACCCTTTTTCTCCCCAATTTCATGGTATCCAATTGGTAGTTACGGTCTTGTCTCATCGCTCCAACTCCCGTACGGACTCGAGAGAGGTGAAGGTCTAGAGCCATGCGTCCTCCAAAACACAAACCAACCAAGCCGCACTGCTTCTTAACACAGCGCGCATCCCACCCGGAAGCCAGCCGTGTGTCGGAGGAAACACCTGGCGACCGTGTCAGAGTGCACTCCGCCCGATCGCTAGTGCTTGATGGTACAAGGACATCCCTGTCGGCCAAACCCTCCCCTAACCCAGATGACGCTGGGGCCAATTATGTGCCGTCCCATGGGTCTCCCCGTCGTGGCCGGCTGCAACAAAGGCTGGGCTCACACCCAGAATCTCTAGTGGCACAGCTAGCTCGCCACTCGGGAGGCCCGATCTGAGAATGTATTTTAAGAATTAGCTCTGAAATCCATCGGGGATTTAATTGGCAACACGATCTCTTCTACAGAGAGCTGCTCTTCTAGTTTAGCAGCTGTCTCAGGTTCAACTGTAGGAACATCTAAGTTCTCAAAGGTGTGGAGTAAGGTGGCATTACCAGCTGATTCTGAAGTGTATAATTATGAGTAAAAGTTATGAAAGCATGAATTGACCTCTAAATGATCAATACATGTGTTACCCAGCTCATCAGTTATCTCAGGTATGGTTTGATTTGTTCTCTGACGCAGCATTTTCCCTGGTTTCTCTCCATGTTCATAATTTTTGTATCGAGATTTACTAATTAGATTTTCTGTTTATCGAGTTGAAAGAAGATTAAACTTTGTCTGAAGTGTCAAACTGTTGTTTTAGTAAATCTGCGGATGAAGAGTGTGAATATGCCATATCCAACTCCCAGATGTTATTTGTAAGTTCCCCGAGTAGTTGAATATTGCACTTCCTTAATCTCGCGCTGTACTAAATAATTTGGCCCCTTAGATAAGCCTTCATTGATTCCTATACTGTGGTAGGAGACATTCCAGGGGGTTGATTAAGCTCAATAAACAGCTCAATTTGAGATTATATAAAAGCAACAAAGGTTTCTTCTGGTAGCAGTAGTGAGTTAAGGGGGATACCTAGTCAGTTGTACGACTGCATGCATTCAACTGGGATTCGATCCAGCAACCTTGCGGTTACTCGCCCAGTGCTCTATCCACTAGGCTTCCTGCTTCCCTTTAAGGCTACAAGGGTGATAACTGGGCTGTGTATTTGGTATAAGTAGTTTCATAGTAAGAGGATAATGATTCGAAATGACTATAGCTTGGTAATCACACTCCGCGATAAGTGGCAGAAATCTATTGTCCTGGAAAAAGAAGTCTACGTGAGAAGGTCTTATGCGAACGGTATGTTTTTACTAATTAAAATGGCTGCTCCTCGTGTTTTTAGAAGGAAAATTGGAATATGATTGACCGATCCACTTTCCTTTTAAACGATAGTGGTCAAAAGTGCGGAGATGTGTCTCCTGAAGAAAGACGATATCTACTTTAAGTTGATTTAAATGAGAAAGAACCCGTTACCTTTTACTGGGTGGTTTAAAGATGTAAAATTGCAGCTAGCTAAAGTGACCGAGCAACCAGCTGTCCCTCATGATATCAGGCCTAGCCATGTAAAGTAACCAGCTGTCCCTCATGTTATCAGGCCTTGCCATGTAAAGTCAACCAGCTGTCCCTCATGATACCAGGCCTAGCCATGTAAAGTCAACCAGCTGTCCCTCATGATATCAGACCTAGCCATGTAAAGTAACCAGCTGTCCCTCATGTTATCAGGCCTAGCCATGTAAAGTCAACCAGCTGTCCCTCATGATATCAGACCTAGCCATGTAAAGTAACCAGCTGTCCCTCATGATATCAGACCTAGCCATGTAAAGTAACCAGCTGTCCCTCATGTTATCAGGCCTAGCCATGTAAAGTCAACCAGCTGTCCCTCTCATGATATCAGACCTAGCCATGTAAACTCAACCAGCTGTCCCTCATGATATCAGGCCTAGCCATGTAAAGTCAACCAGCTGTCCCTCATGATATCAGGCCTAGCCATGTAAAGTCAACCAGCTGTCCCTCATGATATCAGACCTAGCCATGTAAAGTAACCAGCTGTCCCTCATGTTATCAGGCCTAGCCATGTAAAGTCAACCAGCTGTCCCTCTCATGATATCAGACCTAGCCATGTAAACTCAACCAGCTGTCCCTCATGATATCAGGCCTAGCCATGTAAAGTCAACCAGCTGTCCCTCATGATATCAGGCCTAGCCATGTAAAGTAACCAGCTGTCCCTCATGATATCAGGCTTAGCCATGTAAAGTCAACCAGCTGTCCCTCATGATATCAGGCCTAGCCATGTAAAGTAACCAGCTGTCCCTCATGATATCAGGCTTAGCCATGTAAAGTAACCAGCTGTCCCTCATGATATCAGGCCTAGCCATGTAAAGTAACCAGCTGTCCCTCATGTTATCAGGTCTAGCCATGTAAAGTAACCAGCTGTCCCTCATGATACCAGGCCTAGCCATGTAAAGTAACCAGCTGTCCCTCATGTTATCAGGCCTAGCCATGTAAAGTAACCAGCTGTCCCTCATGTTATCAGGCCTAGCCATGTAAAGTAACCAGCTGTCCCTCATGATACCAGGCCTAGCCATGTAAAGTAACCAGCTGTCCCACATGATACCAGGCCTAGCCATGTAAAGTAACCAGCTGTCCCTCATGATACCAGGCCTAGCCATGTAAAGTAACCAGCTGTCCCTCATGATACCAGGCCTAGCCATGTAGAGTCAACCAGCTGTCCCTCATGATACCAGGCCTAGCCATGTAAAGTAACCAGCTGTCCCTCATGATACCAGGCCTAGCCATGTAGAGTCAACCAGCTGTCCCTCATGATACCAGGCCTAGCCATGTAAAGTCAACCAGCTGTCCCTCATGATACCAGGCCTAGCCATGTAAAGTAACCAGCTGTCCCTCATGATACCAGGTCTAGCCATGTAAAGTAACCAGCTGTCCCTCATGATACCAGTCCTAGCCATTTAAAGTAACCAGCTGTCCCTCATGTTATCAGGCCTAGCCATGTAAAGTAACCAGCTGTCCCTCATGTTATCAGGCCTAGCCATGTAAAGTAACCAGCTGTCCCTCATGTTATCAGGCCTAGCCATGTAAAGTAACCAGCTGTCCCTCATGATATCAGGCTTAGCCATGTAAAGTCAACCAGCTGTCCCTCATGATATCAGACCTAGCCATGTAAAGTAACCAGCTGTCCCCCATGTTATCAGGCCTAGCCATGTAAAGTAACCAGCTCTCCCTCATGATACCAGGCCTAGCCATGTAAAGTCAACCAGCTGTCCCTCATGATACCAGGCCTAGCCATGTAAAGTAACCAGCTGTCCCTCATGATACCAGGTCTAGCCATGTAAAGTAACCAGCTGTCCCTCATGATACCAGGCCTAGCCATGTAAAGTAACCAGCTGTCCCTAATGTTATCAGGCCTTGCCATGTAAAGTAACCAGCTGTCCCTCATGATACCAGGCCTAGCCATGTAAAGTAACCAGCTGTCCCTCATGATACCAGACCTAGCCATGTAAAGTAACCAGCTGTCCCTCATGTTATCAGGCCTTGCCATGTAAAGTAACCAGCTGTCCCTCATGATACCAGGCCTAGCCATGTAAAGTAACCAGCTGTCCCTCATGATACCAGGCCTAGCCATGTAAAGTAACCAGCTGTCCCTCATGATATCAGGCCTAGCCATGTAAAGTATCCAGCTGTCCCTCGTGATACCAGGCCTAGCCATGTAAAGTCAACCAGCTGTCCCTCATGATACCAGGCCTAGCCATGTAAAGTAACCAGCTGTCCCTCGTGATACCAGGTCTAGCCATGTAAAGTAACCAGCTGTCCCTCATGATATCAGACCTAGCCATGTAAAGTAACCAGCTGTCCCTCATGATACCAGGTCTAGCCATGTAAAGTAACCAGCTGTCCCTCATGATTCCAGACCTAGCCATGTAAAGTAACCAGCTGTCCCTCATGATACCAGGCCTAGCCATGTAAAGTCAGGTGGGAAAACGATAAATACCAGATTACAATAACAACTGATCCATTAAACATTTCCCCAGATCTGTGCCTCGAGACAATCCTTTCTCTCTACGGACAATTCCTTTGACGTCATGGCTTGGTTTTTGCTCTGACATGCACTGTGAACTGTGGGACCTTATATAGACAGGTGTGTGCATTTCCAAATCTCTTCAATGAATTGAATTTACCACAGGTGGACTCCAATGAAGTTGTAGATACATCTCAAAGATAATCAATGGATGGATGCACCTGAGCTCAATTTCGAGTCTCATAGCAAAGGGTCTGAATACTTATGTAAGTAAGGCATTTCAATTACTGTGTATATATTTTATTCAATCCATTTTAGAATGTTTTATTTGTTTTATTTAACAGGAAAAGCCCATTGAGACCCAGAGTCTCTTTTTTAAGGGAGACCTGGCCAAGGTAGCCGCAATAATCAATACATTAAAACATTAAAACATGATCCAGCCTAAAAAAAAGCTTTTACACTCCATAACAGAGTCTCCCATCAATATTTTAAATTATTTCAGTGGCACTAACATATCTAGATGAAGCATGGATTGCAGACTATTCCATGAGTCTGGTGCACAAGAAGAGAAGGCAGTCTTGCATAATACTGTGAATGTCCTGGGGACATTAAGTAGCAATCACCTAGCAGACCGGGTATGGTAACATAGCAACCACCAAGCAGACCGGGTATGGTACCATAGCAACCACCTAGCGGACAGGGTATGGTAACATAGCAACCACGTAGCAGACCGGGTATGGTAACATAGCAACCACCTAGCAGACCGGGTATGGTAACATAGCAACCACCTGGCAGACCGGGTATGGTAACATAGCAACCACCTAGCAGACCGGGTATGGTAACATAGTAACCACCTGGCAGACCGGGTATGGTAACATAGCAACCACCTGGCAGACCGGGTATGGTAACATAGCAACCACCTGGCAGACCGGGTATGGTAACATAGCAACCACCTAGCAGACCGGGTATGGTAACATAGCAACCACCTAGCAGACCGGGTATGGTAACATAGCAACCACCTGGCAGACCGGGTATGGTAACATAGCAACCACCAAGCAGACCGGGTATGGTACCATAGCAACCACCTAGCAGACAGGGTATGGTAACATAGCAACCACGTAGCAGACCGGGTATGGTAACATAGCAACCACCTAGCAGACCGGGTATGGTAACATAGCAACCACCTGGCAGACCGGGTATGGTAACATAGCAACCACCTAGCAGACCGGGTATGGTAACATAGCAACCACCTGGCAGACCGGGTATGGTAACATAGTAACCACCTGGCAGACCGGGTATGGTAACATAGCAACCACCTGGCAGACCGGGTATGGTAACATAGCAACCACCTAGCAGACCGGGTATGGTAACATAGCAACCACCTAGCAGACCGGGTATGGTAACTGCTGGTGGTGAAGGAGACCAGACTACAGATGTTAAGAGGGAGTTTACCCAAAAGGGCTTTGTAGATGAACACATACAAATGTAGCTTTCTGAGAATATAATGTAAAGTCCAACCTTCTATTTGGTGCAACGTGCAATGGTGGGTGAGTGACTTGGCATTTGTAATAAAGCCCAAGGATGCAGTCTCTGTAAGACGGAGGAGGCTGCATGATAAACAGAGTCCAGTCTCTGTTAGACAGAGGAGGCTGCGTGATAAACAGAGTCCAGTCTCTGTCAGACAGAGGAGGCTGCATGATAAACAGAGTCCAGTCTCTGTTAGACAGAGGAGGCTGCATGATAAACAGAGTCCAGTCTCTGTTAGACAGAGGAGGCTACATGATAAACAGAGGAGGCTGCATGCACATACAACAAGTCACCATAATCAATTACAGAGAGAAGTGGCCTGAACAAGCTTCTTTCTAGCCATAAGCGGGAAGCAAGCCTTATTACGAAAATAACAATTTAAATTAAAGCTTTGTCACAAGATTATCCACATGAACTTTAAAGGACAACTTGTCATCCAATCGAATACCTAAGTATTTGTAGGATGACATTTCTTCAATGGATAAGCCATCACATGTGACAATGCTAACGTTCTCTGGCAGAGTTCTAGCTCTGGTAAAGGTCATGCATTAGTTGTTTGTACATTCAAGACCAGTTTGAGACCATAAAGGGAGGCCTACAGTGATTGAAACGCAGTCTGGAGCTCTTCAACAGCCTGAACCAGAGGAGGAGCACATGAATAGATGACTGTATCATTTGCATATAGATGGAACTTAACTGGTTGCATCCCATTTCCCAAATCATTAATACAAATTGAGAAGAACACAGGAGCTAAAATGGAACCCTGGGGCACACCTCTATTAATCTCTAGACAGCTAGACTTGTGATTGTCAGTATATACACATTGTGTTCTGTCAGAAAGATAGTTCCTAAGCCAATTTACTGCCCCTTCACTGAGACCAATGTTTCTGAGTCTAGCTAGCAACAATTCATGGTCAACTGAATCAAAGGCCTTTTGCTAAATCCACAAACAGAGCAGCACAGTGTTGCTTTTTATCAAGTGCATTAATGATGTCATCTGCCACTGCCATAGCTGCAGTTGTGGTGCTGTGTCCCAATCTAAAGCCAGACTGAACCCCGCTCAGTAGGTTCATTTCAATTAAGATGTTAAACTGAGTTCACTATGGATTCATAGACTTTGTCCAGGATACAGAGTTCACTGTGGATTCATAGACTTTGTCCAGGATACAGAGTTCACTAGGGATTCATAGACTTTGTCCAGGATACAGAGTTCACTAGGGATTAATAGACTTTGGCCAGGATAGGGAGTTCACTAGGGATTCATAGACTTTGTCCAGGATAGAGAGTTCACTAGGGGTTCATAGACTTTGTCCAGGATAGGGAGTTCACGAGGGATTCATAGACTTAGTCCAGGATAGGAAGTTTGGAGATAGGATGATAGTTATTAGCATCTGAGGGATCTCCACCCTTTAGCAGTGGGAGGACATAAGCTGATTTCCAAATGCTGGGTATGGAATTGGTCAAGAGAATCAGGTTGAAAATGTGAGCCACAGGTTCAGTAATAATACCAGCTGCTATCTTTAAGAGGTAGGGGGTCCGGGTTGTCTGGACCTGCAGACGTTTTAGTGTCTATTGCCTTTTAGTGCTTTATAGACCTCAGTATAAGAAACAGGCTCAAAGTTCAAATGGTTGACATAAGGGCCAAATCATAACTGACTGTAACAGAGCTGACATTAGAGGCCTGGGCCATTATCAACAACTGAACCAGCAGATATGAAGTGCTTGTTAAAACCACTACAGTATCGGCTTTATCCTTCACTTCATTAGAATCCATCATTAAAAGGTCAGGAAGGCCAGAGGAGACATTAGAACCGGACCCTGATTTAATTGCTTCCAGAACTTGGTAGGGTTGTTTTAGGTTCTCTGTGGACTGCGTTTAAATAGTCATCTGATATGGACTTCCTGGTCAATCCTGTGCATTTGTTTCTTAGCGCTCTGAAGGAGGCCCAGTCAACAGGAGCATTTGTATGTCTAGCTTGAGCCCAAGAGATATTTCTCTTTCTAATTAATTCTGCCAAGTTTTCTGAAAACCAGGGATTCCCTTCCACTGATTCTACATTTCTTCACAGGGGCATGCTTATCACACATCAACACAAATGTCATATAAAAATAGTCCCAGGCATAAAATAGTCCCAGGCATATATATACTCTGTCAATATTATGGTACAGACCATGTAAGAACGCCTGTTAATCAAACTGTCTAAAATGTCTTTTAAAAATATAACGGGGTTTGGCTTTGGTCATTTTTGTATTTCTAAAACAAACAATTGCACAGTGATCACTGACATCATTACAGAATAAGGCTGTAACGTAATAAAATGTGGGGGAAATCAAGGGGTCTGAATACTTTCCGAATGCACTGTTATATGTATATATATATAAACATATACTATATATCTCTCTCTACAGTACCAGTCAAAAGTTTGGACACACCTACTTATTCCAGGGTTTTTCTTTATTTTTACTATTTTCTACATTGTAGAATAATAATGAAGACATCACAACTATGAAATAACACATGTGGAATCATGTTGTAACCAAAAGAAGTGTTGAACAAATCAAAAGATATTTTATATTTGAGATTCTTCAAAGGATCCACCCTTCGTCTTGATGAAAGCTCTGCATACTCTTGGCACATCAGCTCATTGCAACTTTTATTGATCATAGTGATTCAGGAGTATCATTAAAACAGGTTAATATGCCCCGCCAACATTAGACAACTATACAGAAAACCCTTAAATTGCTGAAATAACTTAATAAAATCAATGATGAGAGAATAGTCAGATGAATTAATACCTGGCAAACATGGTGGCGTAGCAGGAAGATGTGAATGCCATGAACCAAGAGGTTGTGAGTTCAAATCCCAGGAGAGGACATGTTGTATAATAATTACTGTATAAATGAACATGCACAATGTATGTCAAATATGTAAGTTGAAAACACTATGCTAAATGCACTGTGTGTGTGAGTATCCTTGACAACAGACAAAGAGCTATGACAGGAGCAGTAGTTCACCAATCAGGGCCTTGATTGGCTGAGGAATAATAAAGTGATGTGTAATATTTTTCATGAATATCTCATGTTCTGAAAACATGAAAACCACGTTCTGAGAACATGAAAATCACGTTCTGAGAACATGAAAACATGAAAACCACGTTCTGAGAACATGAAAACATGAAAACCACGTTCTGAGAACATGAAAACCACGTTCTGAAAACATGAAAACCACGTTCTGAGAACATGAAAACATGAAAACCACGTTCTGAGAACATGAAAACATGAAAACCACGTTCTGAGAACATGAAAACCACGTTCTGAGAACATGAAAACCACATTCTGAGAACATGAAAACCACGTTCTGAGAACATAAAAACCACGTTCTGAGAACATGAAAACCACGTTCTGAGAACATGAAAACATAAAAACCACGTTCTGAGAACATAAAAACCACATTCTGAGAACATGAAAACCACGTTCTGAGAACATGAAAACCACGTTCTGAGAACATGAAAACATAAAAACCACATTCTGAAAATGCCCAACTGGTTCTGTATGTAATGTTAGTATGGACCCAACTGGTTCTGTATGTAATGTTAGTATGGACCCAACTGGTTCTGTATGTAATGTTAGTATGGACCCAACTGGTTCTGTATGGACCCAACTGGTTCTGTATGTAATGTTAGTATGGACCCAACTGGTTCTGTATGTAATGTTAGTATGGACCCAACTGGTTCTGTATGTAATGTTAGTATGGACCCAACTGGTTCTGTATGTAATGTTAGTATGGACCCAACTGGTTCTGTATGTAATGTTAGTATGGTCCCAACTGGTTCTGTATGTAATGTTAGTATGGACCCAACTGGTTCTGTATGTAATGTTAGTATGGACCCAACTGGTTCTGTATGTAATGTTAGTTTGGACCCAACTGGTTCTGTATGTAATGTTAGTATGGACCCAACTGGTTCTGTATGTAATGTTAGTATGGACCCAACTGGTTCTGTATGTAATGTTAGTATGGACCCAACTGGTTCTGTATGTAATGTTAGTATGGACCCAACTGGTTCTGTATGTAATGTTAGTATGGACCCAACTGGTTCTGTATGGTCCCAACTGGTTCTGTATGTAATGTTAGTATGGACCCAACTGGTTCTGTATGTAATGTTAGTATGGACCAACTGGTTCTGTATGTAATGTTAGTATGGACCCAACTGGTTCTGTATGTAATGTTAGTATGGACCCAACTGGTTCTGTATGTAATGTTAGTTTGGACCCAACTGGTTCTGTATGTAATGTTAGTATGGACCCAACTGGTTCTATATGTAATGTTAGTATGGACCCAACTGGTTCTGTATGTAATGTTAGTATGGACCCAACTGGTTCTGTATGTAATGTTAGTATGGACCCAACTGGTTCTGTATGTAATGTTAGTATGGACCCAACTGGTTCTGTATGTAATGTTAGTATGGACCCAACTGGTTCTGTATGGACCCAACTGGTTCTGTATGTAATGTTAGTATGGACCCAACTGGTTCTGTATGTAATGTAGAATGGACCCAACTGGTTCTGTATGTAATGTTAGTATGGACCCAACTGGTTCTGTATGGACCCAACTGGTTCTGTATGTAATGTTAGTATGGACCCAACTGGTTCTGTATGGGACCAACTGGTTCTGTATGTAATGTTAGTTTGGTCCCAACTGGTTCTGTATGTAATGTTAGTATGGACCCAACTGGTTCTTTATGGACCCAACTGGTTCTGTATGTAATGTTAGTATGGACCCAACTGGTTCTGTATGTAATGTAGAATGGACCCAACTGGTTCTGTATGTAATGTTAGTATGGACCCAACTGGTTCTGTATGGACCCAACTGGTTCTGTATGTAATGTTAGTATGGACCCAACTGGTTCTGTATGTAATGTTAGTATGGACCCAACTGGTTCTGTATGTAATGTTAGTATGGACCCAACTGGTTCTGTATGTAATGTTAGTATGGACCCAACTGGTTCTGTATGGGACCAACTGGTTCTGTATGTAATGTTAGTTTGGACCCAACTGGTTCTGTATGTAATGTTAGTATGGACCCAACTGGTTCTGTATGGACCCAACTGGTTCTGTATGTAATGTAGAATGGACCCAACTGGTTCTGTATGTAATGTTAGTATGGACCCAACTGGTTCTGTATGGACCCAACTGGTTCTGTATGTAATGTTAGTATGGACCCAACTGGTTCTGTATGTAATGTTAGTATGGACCCAACTGGTTCTGTATGTAATGTTAGTATGGACCCAACTGGTTCTGTATGTAATGTTAGTTTGGACCCAACTGTTTCTGTATGTAATGTTAGTATGGACCCAACTGGTTCTGTATGGACCCAACTGGTTCTGTATGTAATGTTAGTATGGACCCAACTGGTTCTGTATGGGCCCAACTGGTTCTGTATGTAATGTTAGTATGGACCCAACTGGTTCTGTATGGACCCAACTGGTTCTGTATGTAATGTTAGTTTGGACCCAACTGGTTCTGTATGTAATGTTAGTATGGACCCAACTGGTTCTGTATGTAATGACCTATGATTGTAGGAATAGTCCACATGACAGGACATATGAATGTTGTAGGAATAGTCTACATGGCAGGATATATCTGCATATATCTATCTCTCCCTGTGTGCCTCTAGCCATTTGATTGTAACAGCTGAACAATTTAATAGGTGAAATTTTCTATTATGGGGTTGTCTGATTTTGCTGTTGCTTGCTGTGGAAAATGAGATGTGGACAACCATTTTTTATTAGATAATTCAAGTACCGAAAAGGTACTGGATCTCAGCTCCGCCTGGCTCTCATTTGAATCATAGTTGCCAGGTTTTTAACCACCTCTTCCATCTCTCTCCTCCCTCCTCTCCCTCAGGAAGCTCCACTGTACCAGGAACTATATCCATATGAACCTGTTCGTCTCCTTCATGCTGAGAGCTATCTCTGTGTTCATCAAGGACGGGGTTCTGTACACCCAGGAGGAAGAGAACCACTGCTTCAGACACACCGTGAGTTACACACACACACACACACACACACACACACACACACACACCATGAGTTACACACACACACACACACCGTGAGTTACACACACACACACACTCACACTCTGTACTAGGTGGAGTGTAAAGCAGTCATGGTGTTATACTGTATGTGTCCACTAGGTGGAATGTAAAGCAGTCATGGTGTTATACTGTATGTGTCCACTAGGCGGGGTGTAAAGCAGTCATGCTGTTATACTGTATGTGTCCACTAGGTGGAGTGTAAAGCAGTCATGGTATTATTCCACTACTGTGTGATGTCCAACTACTTCTGGCTGTTCATCGAAGGCCTGTACCTCTTCACCCTGCTGGTCCAAACCTTCTTCCCAGAGAGGCGGTACTTCTACTGGTACACCGTGGTAGGGTGGGGTGAGTAGAATAAACTGCTACCAACTGGGTTTGATCTCTGCTAGCCCACAGCTACTTTTTTCTGAATATTGGCTGTTACAGCTTTTGGTTCCTGGTTGGCTTTGTTCCTGGTCCATTATTACAGGGTGGCAGGCAGCCTAGCGGTTAAGAGTGTTGGGCCTACAACCGAAAAGGTCGCTGGTTTGAATTCCCGACCTGACTGTTTAATCAATCTGTCGATGTGCTCTTGAGCAAGGCACTTAACCCTAATTGCTCCTGTAAGTCGCTCTCGATAACAGCGTCTGCTAAATTACTCAAATGTCATATTTCCAATGTCACGGCCCTTATCAAATCAAATGAAATGTTATTTGTCACATACACATGGTTTGCAGATGTTAATGCGAGTGTAGCGAAATGCTTGTGCTTCTAGTTCCGACAATGCAGTAATAACCAACAAGTAATCTAACTAACAATTCCACAACAACTACCTTATACACACAAGTGTAAAGGGATGAAGAATATGTACATAAAGATATATGAATGAGTGATGGTACAGAACGGCATAGGCAAGATGCAGTAGATGGTATGGAGTACAGTATATACATATGAGATGAGTAATGTAGGGTATGTAAACATATGAAGTGGCATTGTTTAAAGTGGCAGCAGCCACTCAATGTTAGTGGTGGCTGGTTAACAGTCTGATGGCCTTGAGATAGAAGCTGTTTTTCAGTTGCTCGGTCCCTGCTTTGATGCACCTGTACTGACCTCGCCTTCTGGATGATAGCGGGGTGAACAGGCAATGGCTCAGGTGGTTGTTGTCCTTGATGATCTTTATGGCCTTCCTGATACTTCGGGTGGTGTAGGTGTCCTGGAGGGCAGGTAGTTTGCCCCCGGTGATGCGTTGTGCAGACCTCACTACCCTCTGGAGAGCCTTACGGTTGTGGGCGATGCAGTTGCTGTACCAGGTGGTGATACAGCCCGAAAGGATGCTCTCGATTGTGCAACTGTAAAAGTTTGTGAGTGCTTATGGAGAGAAGCCGAATTTCCTTACCCTCCTGAGGTTGAAGAGGCGCTGCTGCGCCTTCTTCACCACGCTGTCTGTGTGGGTGGACCAATTCAGTTTGTCTGTGATGTGTACGCCGTGGGACTTAAAACTTACTACCCTCTCCACTATTGTCCCATCGATGCGGATAGGAGGGTGCTCCCTCTGCTGTTTCCTGAAGTCCACAATCATCTCCTTTGTTTTGTTGACGTTGAGTGTGAGGTTATTTTCCCGACACCACACTCCAAGGGCCCTCACCCTCGGAGTGTGGTATCTGCTGGTTGAACCCAATGTCACGGCCCTCATCTTCTGGTTGAGCCCAATGTCACGGCCCTTATCTGCTGGTTGAACCCAATGTCACGGCACTTATCTGCTGGTTGAACCCAATGTCGTTGTCCTCATCTTCTGGTTGAGCCCAATGTCACGGCCCTTATCTGCTGGTTGAACCCAATGTCACGGCACTTATCTGCTGGTTGAACCCAATGTCACAGCCCTTATCTGCTGGTTGAACCCAATGTTGTTGTCCTCATCTGCTGGTTGAGCCCAATGTCACAGCCCTTATCTGCTGGTTGAACCCAATGTCGTTGTCCTCATCGTCTGGTTGAACCCAATGTCGTTGTCCTCATCTTCTGGTTGAGCCCAATGTCATTGTCCTCATCTGCTGGTTGAGCCCAATGTCGTTGTCCTCATCTGCTGGTTGAGCCCAATGTCACGGCCCTCATCTGCTGGTTGAACCCAATGTCACTGCCCTTATCTGCTGGTTGAACCCAATGTCGTTGTCCTCATCTTCTGGTTGAGCCCAATTCTCGTTGTCCTCATCTGCTGGTTGAGCCCAATGTCACGGCCCTTATCTGTTGGTTGAACCCAATGTCACAGCCCTTATCTACTGGTTGAACCCAATGTCACGGCCCTTTCTTACTTACTGACTTTATTGTCCCCATGGGGAAATGTTGTCAGTAAGACCAGCAGGCTAATGTTCCTATAGACCCAGTAAGACCAGCAGGCTAATGTTCCTATAGACCCAGTAAGACCAGCAGGCTAATGTTCCTATAGACCCAGTAAGACCAGCAGGCTAATGTTCCTATAGACTCAGTAAGACCAGCAGGCTAATGTTCCTATAGACTCAGTGAGACCAGCAGGCTAATGTTCCTATAGACCCAGTAAGACATCAGGCTGTTTAACAACAACTTTCTCAAACATTTATGATGATGCTTCCATTTGTTTTACCTGTTGTCTGTTTCAAATCTTGAGAAGAAAACATTCAGTTCATTAGCCATATGTTCTGGCCCTCATATCTCCCAAGGTCAGCACTAGTTTTCCCCTGCCTATGTGGGGGGCACTAGCCATGGATTTAATCCCTTGCCAGGTCACCCTTGTGCTTCCTGAGGAGAGGCTCCTCTCCACCCTTGTGCTTCCTGAGGAGAGGCTCCTCTCCACCCTTGTGCTTCCTGAGGAGAGGCTCCTCTCCACCCTTGTGTTTCCTGAGGAGAGGCTCCTCTCCACCCTTGTGTTTCCTGAGGAGAGGCTCCTCTCCACCCTTGTATACCTCCTTGTCCACCAGTATGTCTTTTGATCTCACGTTGTACATCTCTTAAAGCCTGTTTATCACCCTCAGCATAAACTGCCTTCTTCCTATCAAGTTGTGATTTTAGATGTTTTGATACCCAAGGCTTATTGTTAAGGAAGATTTTATAGGTTTTAGTAGGAACAACTGACTCAACACAGAAGTTAACAGTCTGAAACAACATCTGTGAGTTCATCAAGATCAGAGCTGCTGTCCTCAAATACCTACTACATAGTACAGTCAAAACTCCCCTGGAGACCAAATACCTCCCACATGGTACAGTCAAAACACCCTGGAGACCAAATACCTCCCACATAGTACAGTCAGAACACCCTGGAGACCAAATACCTCCCACATAGTACAGTCAAAACACCCCTGGAGACCAGATACCTCCCACATAGAACACTCAAAACACCCTGGAGACCAAATACCTCCCACATAGTACAGTCAAAACACCCTGGAGACCAAACACCTCCCACATAGTAGTCAAAACACCCTGGAGACCAGAGACCTCCCACATAGTACAGTCAGAACACCCTGGAGACCAGATACCTCCCACATAGTAGTCAAAACACCCTGGAGACCAGATACCTCCCACATAGTAGTCAAAACACCCTGGAGACCAGATACCTCCCACATAGTAGTCAAAACACCCTGGAGACCAGATACCTCCCACATAGTACAGTCAAACCACCCCTGGAGACCAAATACCTCCCACATGGTACAGTCAAAACACCCCTGGAGACCAAATACCTCCCACATAGTACAGTCAGACCACCCCAGGAGACCAAATACCTCCCACATGGTACAGTCAAAACACCCCTGGAGACAAGTGATACTGTTGTCGTTCCAGATCTGGACAGTTTCAACTGTGGGTTTCTCCCTCTCCAGGAGCCGACAGTAGGTTGGCCTGAGGTAGTTTTAACTGTGGGTTTCTCCCTCTCCAGGAGCCGACAGTAGGTTGGCCTGAGGTAGACCACAATGTGGTCTGATGTCCCCAGGGGAGGTTTGGTGGTGGCAGAAAACGCATTTGGTATTGTCCCATAGCACAAATCAAGAGTGTTATTTTTCCTAGTGTGACATTTCACATACTGGTGGTATGTGCGCAGGACTTTGTGCAAGGTACAGTAAAATACCCTAAAATACAGTTGGGTGCGTTGGGGGAGATGGATTCCAGTTTCTGTGACAGATTATGAATCATCTCTGATGCCTTTGTTATATTAGCTTTAGATTGAATGTACACAACGGTAACAGACAATTGGGGGAACGGGGCAGAAAGTAGGGCAGATAGTAGGGCAGATAGTAGGGCAGATAGTAGGGCAGCTAGTAGGGCAGATAGTAGGGCAGATAGTAGGGAAGAGGGGCAGATAGTAGGGTCGCAGTGACACAGAAAGCAGTTCAATATCGGGGGTACAGAGTCTCTCTCTTACCAGGATCCATTTATACCACTGGTCCCTGACGAGCAGGCAGACGCCCCCGCCGTGAAGTTTCCCTGTGACTGTCAGATCACGGTCCGCTCTGACCAGAGTGAAGCCGGCCGGCTCCACTTCCCTGTCTGGGGCTCTGTCATCCAGCCAAGTCTCAGTCAACGCCAGCAAACAGGCCTCCCGATATTCGTGTTGGAAGCGCAGATTGGCTGACAGCTCATCCACTTTCCCCCTCAGTGACCTGGCATTAATCAGAAGGTGGTGGGTAAGAGAAGTCTTTGTCTGATTCCCCCGCGTTTTCCACATTTGCATTTGGGATTGTAATCCACTCACAGACAATCAGGGATTAGATGTGCCATTGGGATACCCATCGCGTTTGTGTTTGAGTTGCATTGAACTGCTGTATTGGATTCCGTTGCCAGCAGCGTTTTCATCATTTAGTCCGTTTGTACACCAACAACAAGATCAGTCCAACATCCCACCACTGTGAATCCATGGTTGGCAGATTGTTTGTAAACTAAGTGTACAAATTAAAAACATAAAAGAACGCCACACTAAACGCCACGCCACACTGCAGGTCGCACCAGAGCCGTGCCCAACACTGGTTGAGCCCAATGTCACGGCCCTTATCTGCTGGTTGAACCCAATGTCACAGCACTTATCTATTGGTTGAACCCAATGTCGTTGTCCTCATCTTCTGGTTGAACCCAATGTCACGGCCCTTATCTTCTGGTTGAACCCAATGTCACGGCCCTTATCTGCTGATTGAACCCAATGTCACAGCTCTTATCTATTGGTTGAACCCAATGTCACAGCCCTTATCTGTTGGTTGAACCCAATGTCGTTGTCCTTATCTTCTGGTTGAACCCAATGTCACGGCCCTTATCTGCTGGTTGAACCCAATGTCACGGCCCTTATCTGCTGGTTGAACCCAATGTCGTTGTCCTCATCTTCTGGTTGAACCCAATGTCACGGCCCTTATCTGCTGGTTGAACCCAATGTCACAGCTCTTATCTGTTGGTTGAGCCCAATGTCACGGCCCTTATCTGCTGGTTGAACCCAATGTCACAGCTCTTATCTACTGGTTGAACCCAATGTCACAGCCCTTATCTGTTGGTTGAACCCAATGTCGTTGTCCTTATCTTCTGGTTGAACCCAATGTCACGGCCCTTATCTGCTGGTTGAGCCCAATGTCACGGCCCTTATCTGTTGGTTGAACCCAATGTCACAGCCCTTATCTACTGGTTGAACCCAATGTCACGGCCCTTTCTTACTTACTGACTTTATTGTCCCCATGGGGAAATGTTGTCAGTAAGACCAGCAGGCTAATGTTCCTATAGACCCAGTAAGACCAGCAGGCTAATGTTCCTATAGACCCAGTAAGACCAGCAGGCTAATGTTCCTATAGACCCAGTAAGACCAGCAGGCTAATGTTCCTATAGACTCAGTAAGACCAGCAGGCTAATGTTCCTATAGACTCAGTGAGACCAGCAGGCTAATGTTCCTATAGACCCAGTAAGACATCAGGCTGTTTAACAACAACTTTCTCAAACATTTATGATGATGCTTCCATTTGTTTTACCTGTTGTCTGTTTCAAATCTTGAGAAGAAAACATTCAGTTCATTAGCCATATGTTCTGGCCCTCATATCTCCCAAGGTCAGCACTAGTTTTCCCCTGCCTATGTGGGGGGCACTAGCCATGGATTTAATCCCTTGCCAGGTCACCCTTGTGCTTCCTGAGGAGAGGCTCCTCTCCACCCTTGTGCTTCCTGAGGAGAGGCTCCTCTCCACCCTTGTGCTTCCTGAGGAGAGGCTCCTCTCCACCCTTGTGTTTCCTGAGGAGAGGCTCCTCTCCACCCTTGTGTTTCCTGAGGAGAGGCTCCTCTCCACCCTTGTATACCTCCTTGTCCACCAGTATGTCTTTTGATCTCACGTTGTACATCTCTTAAAGCCTGTTTATCACCCTCAGCATAAACTGCCTTCTTCCTATCAAGTTGTGATTTTAGATGTTTTGATACCCAAGGCTTATTGTTAAGGAAGATTTTATAGGTTTTAGTAGGAACAACTGACTCAACACAGAAGTTAACAGTCTGAAACAACATCTGTGAGTTCATCAAGATCAGAGCTGCTGTCCTCAAATACCTACTACATAGTACAGTCAAAACTCCCCTGGAGACCAAATACCTCCCACATGGTACAGTCAAAACACCCTGGAGACCAAATACCTCCCACATAGTACAGTCAGAACACCCTGGAGACCAAATACCTCCCACATAGTACAGTCAAAACACCCCTGGAGACCAGATACCTCCCACATAGAACACTCAAAACACCCTGGAGACCAAATACCTCCCACATAGTACAGTCAAAACACCCTGGAGACCAAACACCTCCCACATAGTAGTCAAAACACCCTGGAGACCAGAGACCTCCCACATAGTACAGTCAGAACACCCTGGAGACCAGATACCTCCCACATAGTAGTCAAAACACCCTGGAGACCAGATACCTCCCACATAGTAGTCAAAACACCCTGGAGACCAGATACCTCCCACATAGTAGTCAAAACACCCTGGAGACCAGATACCTCCCACATAGTACAGTCAAACCACCCCTGGAGACCAAATACCTCCCACATGGTACAGTCAAAACACCCCTGGAGACCAAATACCTCCCACATAGTACAGTCAGACCACCCCAGGAGACCAAATACCTCCCACATGGTACAGTCAAAACACCCCTGGAGACAAGTGATACTGTTGTCGTTCCAGATCTGGACAGTTTCAACTGTGGGTTTCTCCCTCTCCAGGAGCCGACAGTAGGTTGGCCTGAGGTAGTTTTAACTGTGGGTTTCTCCCTCTCCAGGAGCCGACAGTAGGTTGGCCTGAGGTAGACCACAATGTGGTCTGATGTCCCCAGGGGAGGTTTGGTGGTGGCAGAAAACGCATTTGGTATTGTCCCATAGCACAAATCAAGAGTGTTATTTTTCCTAGTGTGACATTTCACATACTGGTGGTATGTGCGCAGGACTTTGTGCAAGGTACAGTAAAATACCCTAAAATACAGTTGGGTGCGTTGGGGGAGATGGATTCCAGTTTCTGTGACAGATTATGAATCATCTCTGATGCCTTTGTTATATTAGCTTTAGATTGAATGTACACAACGGTAACAGACAATTGGGGGAACGGGGCAGAAAGTAGGGCAGATAGTAGGGCAGATAGTAGGGCAGATAGTAGGGCAGCTAGTAGGGCAGATAGTAGGGCAGATAGTAGGGAAGAGGGGCAGATAGTAGGGTCGCAGTGACACAGAAAGCAGTTCAATATCGGGGGTACAGAGTCTCTCTCTTACCAGGATCCATTTATACCACTGGTCCCTGACGAGCAGGCAGACGCCCCCGCCGTGAAGTTTCCCTGTGACTGTCAGATCACGGTCCGCTCTGACCAGAGTGAAGCCGGCCGGCTCCACTTCCCTGTCTGGGGCTCTGTCATCCAGCCAAGTCTCAGTCAACGCCAGCAAACAGGCCTCCCGATATTCGTGTTGGAAGCGCAGATTGGCTGACAGCTCATCCACTTTCCCCCTCAGTGACCTGGCATTAATCAGAAGGTGGTGGGTAAGAGAAGTCTTTGTCTGATTCCCCCGCGTTTTCCACATTTGCATTTGGGATTGTAATCCACTCACAGACAATCAGGGATTAGATGTGCCATTGGGATACCCATCGCGTTTGTGTTTGAGTTGCATTGAACTGCTGTATTGGATTCCGTTGCCAGCAGCGTTTTCATCATTTAGTCCGTTTGTACACCAACAACAAGATCAGTCCAACATCCCACCACTGTGAATCCATGGTTGGCAGATTGTTTGTAAACTAAGTGTACAAATTAAAAACATAAAAGAACGCCACACTAAACGCCACGCCACACTGCAGGTCGCACCAGAGCCGTGCCCAACACTGGTTGAGCCCAATGTCACGGCCCTTATCTGCTGGTTGAACCCAATGTCACAGCACTTATCTATTGGTTGAACCCAATGTCGTTGTCCTCATCTTCTGGTTGAACCCAATGTCACGGCCCTTATCTTCTGGTTGAACCCAATGTCACGGCCCTTATCTGCTGATTGAACCCAATGTCACAGCTCTTATCTATTGGTTGAACCCAATGTCACAGCCCTTATCTGTTGGTTGAACCCAATGTCGTTGTCCTTATCTTCTGGTTGAACCCAATGTCACGGCCCTTATCTGCTGGTTGAACCCAATGTCACGGCCCTTATCTGCTGGTTGAACCCAATGTCGTTGTCCTCATCTTCTGGTTGAACCCAATGTCACGGCCCTTATCTGCTGGTTGAACCCAATGTCACAGCTCTTATCTGTTGGTTGAGCCCAATGTCACGGCCCTTATCTGCTGGTTGAACCCAATGTCACAGCTCTTATCTACTGGTTGAACCCAATGTCACAGCCCTTATCTGTTGGTTGAACCCAATGTCGTTGTCCTTATCTTCTGGTTGAACCCAATGTCACGGCCCTTATCTGCTGGTTGAACCCAATGTCACGGCCCTTATCTGCTGGTTGAACCCAATGTCATTGTCCTCATCTTCTGGTTGAACCCAATGTCACGGCCCTTATCTGCTGGTTGAACCCAATGTCACAGCTCTTATCTGTTGGTTGAGCCCAATGTCACGGCCCTTATCTGCTGGTTGAACCCAATGTCACGGACCTTATCTGCTGGTTGAACCCAATGTCACAGCTCTTATCTACTGGTTGAACCCAATGTCACAGCTCTTATCTACTGGTTGAACCCAATGTCACAGCTCTTATCTACTGGTTGAACGCTTTGCTCTTCTAGGTCTGAACATCAATGTGTTCAGGTTTCAGGTCAGCTTCCTCATCTGTTCTCTCTGTCTTCAGGATTCAGATCAGATTCCTCATCTGTTCTCTCTGTCTTCAGGTTTCAGATCAGATTCCTGATCTGTTCTCTCTGTCTGTGTGTTTAGGTACTCCCACCATTTGTGTAACTGTCTGGGCTGCTCTGAGGCTTCACTTTGACGACACAAGGTACGTCCAAACCAGGGTTACATCTTTACATGACTCATGTAAAGATGTTTACAACAGACCTAGGAACTGCACATTCACTGTCTGTTTATACCTCAATAACAAACGTGTGAACTTTTGAATAAAGAAAGTCTGCACATGACATTTTAATGTACATCCTTTAGCCTGTACCAGGTATTTTAATGTAATTCCTTTAGCCTGTACCAGGTATTTTAATGTACTTCCTTTAGCCTGTACCAGGTGAAGGTATTTTAATGTACTTCCTTTAGCCTGTACCAGGTATTTTAATGTACTTCCTTTAGCCTGTACCAGGTATTTTAATGTACTTCCTTTAGCCTGTACCAGGTATTTTAATGTACTTCCTTTAGCCTGTACCAGGTATTTTAATGTAATTCCTTTAGCCTGTACCAGGTATTTTAATGTAATTCCTTTAGCCTGTACCAGGTATTTTAATGTAATTCCTTTAGCCTGTACCAGGTATTTAATGTACTTCCTTTAGCCTGTACCAGGTATTTTAATGTACTTCCTTTAGCCTGTACCAGGTGTTTTAATGTAATTCCTTTAGCCTGTACCAGGTATTTTAATGTACTTCCTTTAGCCTGTTCCAGGTGAAGGTATTTTAATGTACTTCCTTTAGCCTGTACCAGGTATTTTAATGTAATTCCTTTAGCCTGTACCAGGTGAAGGTATTTTAATGTACTTCCTTTAGCCTGTTCCAGGTGAAGGTATTTTAATGTACTTCCTTTAGCCTGTACCAGGTATTTAATGTACTTCCTTTAGCCTGTACCAGGTGTTTTAATGTAATTCCTTTAGCCTGTACCAGGTGTTTTAATGTAATTCCTTTAGCCTGTACCAGGTATTTTAATGTAATTCCTTTAGCCTGTACCAGGTGAAGGTATTTTAATGTAATTCCTTTAGCCTGTACCAGGTGAAGGTTTTTAATGTCATTCCTTTAGCCTGTACCAGGTGTTTTAATGTAATTCATTTAGCCTGTACCAGGTATTTTAATGTAATTCCTTTAGCCTGTACCAGGTGAAGGTTTTTAATGTCATTCCTTTAGCCTGTACCAGGTGTTTTAATGTAATTCCTTTAGCCTGTACCAGGTGAAGGTATTTTAATGTACTTCCTTTAGCCTGTACCAGGTATTTAATGTACTTCCTTTAGCCTGTACCAGGTGTTTTAATGTAATTCCTTTAGCCTGTACCAGGTGAAGGTATTTAATGTAATTCCTTTAGCCTGAACCAGGTGAAGGTATTTAATGTACTTCCTTTAGCCTGTACCAGGTATTTTAATGTAATTCCTTTAGCCTGTACCAGGTGAAGGTATTTAATGTAATTCCTTTAGCCTGAACCAGGTGAAGGTATTTAATGTACTTCCTTTAGCCTGTACCAGGTATTTTAATGTACTTCCTTTAGCCTGAACCAGGTGAAGGTATTTAATGTACTTCCTTTAGCCTGTACCAGGTGAAGGTATTTAATGTACTTCCTTTAGCCTGTACCAGGTATTTTAATGTACTTCCTTTAGCCTGAACCAGGTGAAGGTATTTAATGTACTTCCTTTAGCCTGTACCAGGTGAAGGTATTTAATGTACTTCCTTTAGCCTGTACCAGGTGAAGGTTTTTAATGTCATTCCTTTAGCCTGTACCAGGTATTTTAATGTACTTCCTTTAGCCTGAACCAGGTGAAGGTATTTAATGTACTTCCTTTAGCCTGAACCAGGTGAAGGTATTTAATGTACTTCCTTTAGCCTGTACCAGGTGAAGGTTTTTAATGTCATTCCTTTAGCCTGTACCAGGTATTTTAATGTACTTCCTTTAGCCTGAACCAGGTGAAGGTTTTTAATGTACTTCCTTTAGCCTGTACCAGGTATTTTAATGTACTTCCTTTAGCCTGTACCAGGTATTTTAATGTAATTCCTTTAGCCTGTACCAGGTGAAGGTATTTTAATGTCATTCCTTTAGCCTGTACCAGGTGAAGGTTTTTAATGTACTTCCTTTAGCCTGTACCAGGTGAAGGTATTTTAATGTACTTCCTTTAGCCTGTACCAGGTGAAGGTTTTTAATGTACTTCCTTTAGCCTGTACCAGGTATTTTAATGTCATTCCTTTAGCCTGTACCAGGTGAAGGTTTTTAATGTACTTCCTTTAGCCTGAACCAGTTGAAGGTATTTAATGTAATTCCTTTAGCCTGTACCAGGTATTTTAATGTACTTCCTTTAGCCTGAACCAGGTGAAGGTTTTTAATGTACTTCCTTTAGCCTGTACCAGGTATTTTAATGTACTTCCTTTAGCCTGTACCAGGTATTTTAATGTAATTCCTTTAGCCTGTACCAGGTGAAGGTATTTTAATGTCATTCCTTTAGCCTGTACGAGGTGAAGGTTTTTAATGTACTTCCTTTAGCCTGTACCAGGTGAAGGTATTTTAATGTACTTCCTTTAGCCTGTACCAGGTGAAGGTTTTTAATGTACTTCCTTTAGCCTGTACCAGGTATTTTAATGTCATTCCTTTAGCCTGTACCAGGTGAAGGTTTTTAATGTACTTCCTTTAGCCTGTACCAGGTATTTTAATGTCATTCCTTTAGCCTGTACGAGGTGAAGGTTTTTAATGTACTTCCTTTAGCCTGTACCAGGTGAAGGTTTTTAATGTCATTCCTTTAACCTGTACCAGGTGAAGGTTTTTAATGTACTTCCTTTAGCCTGTACCAGGTGAAGGTATTTTAATGTAATTCCTTTAGCCTGTACCAGGTGAAGGTATTTTAATGTCATTCTTTTAGCCTGTACCAGGTGAAGGTATTTTAATGTACTTCCTTTAGCCTGTACCAGGTGAAGGTATTTTAATATACTTCCTTTAGCCTGTACCAGGTGAAGGTTTTTAATGTACTTCCTTTAGCCTGTACCAGGTATTTTAATGTCATTCCTTTAGCCTGTACCAGGTGAAGGTTTTTAATGTACTTCCTGTAACCTGTACCAGGTGAAGGTTTTTAATGTACTTCCTTTAGCCTGTACCAGGTGAAGGTATTTTAATGTAATTCCTTTAGCCTGTACCAGGTGAAGGTATTTTAATGTCATTCTTTTAGCCTGTACCAGGTGAAGGTATTTTAATGTACTTCCTTTAGCCTGTACCAGGTGAAGGTATTTTAATGTACTTCCTTTAGCCTGTACCAGGTGAAGGTTTTTAATGTACTTCCTTTAGCCTGTACCAGGTGAAGGTTTTTAATGTAATTCCTTTAGCCTGTACCAGGTGAAGGTATTTTAATGTAATTCCTTTAATAGCCTGTACCAGGTGAAGGTATTTAATGTACTTCCTTTAATAGCCTGTACCAGGTGAAGGTATTTAATGTAATTCCTTTAATAGCCTGTACCAGGTGAAGGTATTTAATGTAATTCCTTTAATAACCTGTACCAGGTGAAGGCTATATCACAGCCTAATATATTTATTTATTATCGCTGATGTGATGTCATCGTTTAGAACCTTATAATATGTATAATAATAAATGTGTCCCAAACGGAGCCCTATTCCCTATATAGTGCACTATTCCCTATATAGTGCCCTATTCTCTATGGGCCCTGGTCATACGCACTATAAAGGGCATAGGTTGCCTTTTGGGACAATATCACTCTCACCCCCTGCTGTGTCTCTTGTCCTGTACCCTGTAGTTGCTGGGATACCAACAACACCACTGCCCTCTGGTGGGTGATCAAGGGACCTACGGTCGTCTCCATCATGGTGGGTGGAACAGGCTTTATTTTATCACGGCTGACCCAAATGGAACCCTATTCCCTAGATCAGTGGTTCTCAAACTGTGGGTCAAAGGGTCGTGCGGGGGGGTGGGGACGCTGAGTTTCAGGAACTCAGTCTCAGGCTTTCAACTTCCTCTTGAAAGTAGTAATAGTAGAATACACAAGGTTTAGTTCTTCCTCTTAGACCTTAGAGAGCTATTATATAACGGTGGTAGACCTGATAACCAACGACGATGAGAGCTTGAGCTATTATATAGCTGTGGTAGACCTGATAACCAATGATGATGAGAGCCTGAGCTATTATATAACGGTGGTAGACCTGATAACCAATGACGATGAGAGCCTATAGGGAGGAGGTCAGAGACCTGATAACCAACAACGATGAGAACCTGAGCTATTATATAACGGTGGTAGACCTGATAACCAATGACGATGAGAGCCTGAGCTATTATATAACTGTGGTAGACCTGATAACCAACAACGATGAGAGCCTATAGGGAGCAGGTCAGAGACCTGGCAGTGTGGTGCCAGGACAACAACCTCTCCCTCAATGTCCCTCTGTAGCGCCTTATGGTCAGATGCTGAGCAGTTACCATACCAGGTGGTGATGCAAGAGGTCAGGGTGCTCTCGATGGTGCAGCTGTAGAACTTTTTTGAGGATCTCATGCCAATCTCCTGAGGGGGAAAAGGTTTTGTCGTGCCCTCTTCACGTCTGTCTTGGTGTGTTTGGACCATGATAGCTCGTTGGTGATGTGGACACCAAGGAACTTGAATCTCTCGACCTGCTGCACTGCAGCCCCGTTGTTGTTAATGGGGGCCTGTTCGGCCCACCTTTTCCTGTAGTCCACGATCAGCTCCTTTGTCTTGATCACATTGAGGGAGAGGTTGTTGTCCTGGCACCACACTGCCAGGTCTCTGACCTGCTCCCTAAGGGCTGTCTCATCGTTGTCAGTGATCAGACCTACCACTGTTTTGTCGTCATCAAACTTAATGATGATATTAGAGTCGTGTTTGGCCAAGCAGTCGTGGGTGAACAGGGAGTACAGGAGGGAATTGAGCACGAACCCCTGAGGGGCCCCCGTGTTGAGGATCAGCGTGGCAGATGTGTTGTTACCTGGGGGGCGGCTCGTCAGGAAGTCCAGGATCCAGTTGCAGAGGGAGGTGTTTAGTCCCAGGGTCCTTAGCATAGTGATGAGTTTTGAGGTCACTATGGTGTTGAACGCTGAGCTGTAGTCGATGAACAGCATTCTCACATAGGTGTTCCTTTTATCCAGGTGGGAAAAGGCAGTGTGGGGTGCAATAGAGACTGCATCACCTGTGGATCTGTTATGGTGGTATGTGAATTGGAGTGGGTCTAGGGTTTCTGGGATGATGGTGTTGATGTGAGCCATTACCAGCCTTTCAAAGCACTTCATGGCTACCGATGTGAGTGCAACAGGTCAGTAGTCATTTAGACAGGTTACCTTCGCTTGTTTGGTCACAGGGACTATGGTGGTCTACTTGAAACATGTAGGCATTACAGACTCGGACAGGGAGATGTTGAAGATGTCAGTGAAGACACTTGCCAGTTTTTATCTTATTTTGTATTTCACCTTTATTTAACCAGGTATTTATATATATAACCCTTTATTTAACCAGATATTTATATATATAACTCTTTATTTAACCAGGTATTTATATATATATATATAACCCTTTATTTAACCAGGTATTTATATATATATATATATATATAACCCTTTATTTAACCAGGTATTTATATATATTACCCTAACCCTTTATTTAACCAGGTGTTTATATATATAACCCTTTATTTAACCAGGTGTTTATATATATAACCCTTTATTTAACCAGGTATTTATATATATAACCCTAACCCTTTATTTAACCAGGTATTTATATATATAACCCTTTATTTAACCAGGTATTTATATATATAACCCTTTATTTAACCAGGTATTTATATATATATAACCCTTTATTTAACCAGGTATTTATATATATAACCCTTTATTTAACCAGGTATTTATATATATAACCCTAACCCTTTATTTAACCAGGTATTTATATATATAACCCTTTATTTAACCAGGTATTTATATATATAACCCTTTATTTAACCAGGTATTTATATATATAACCCTTTATTTAACCAGGTATTTATATATATAACCCTAACCCTTTATTTAACCAGGTATTTATATATATAACCCTTTATTTAACCAGGTATTTATATATATAACCCTTTATTTAACCAGGTATTTATATATATAACCCTTTATTTAACCAGGTATTTATATATATATAACCCTTTATTTAACCAGGTATTTATATATATATATAACCCTTTATTTAACCAGGTATTTATATATATATAACTCTAACCCTTTATTTAACCAGGTATATATATATATAACCCTTTATTTAACCAGGTATTTATATATATAACCCTAACCCTTTATTTAACCAGGTATTTATATATATAACCCTTTATTTAACCAGGTATTTATATATATAACCCTTTATTTAACCAGGTATTTATATATATAACCCTAACCCTTTATTTAACCAGGTATTTATATATATAACCATAACCCTTTATTTAACCAGGTATTATATATATATATATAACCCTTTATTTAACCAGGTATTTATATATATAACCCTTTATTTAACCAGGTATTTATATATATAACCCTTTATTTAACCAGGTATTTATATATATATAACCCTTTATTTAACCAGGTATTTATATATATAACCCTTTATTTAACCAGGTATTTATATATATAACCCTTTATTTAACCAGGTGTTTATATATATAACCCTTTATTTAACCAGGTGTTTATATATATAACCCTTTATTTAACCAGGTATTTATATATATAACCCTTTATTTAACCAGGTATTTATATATATAACCCTTTATTTAACCAGGTATTTATATATATAACCCTTTATTTAACCAGGTGTTTATATATATAACCCTTTATTTAACCAGGTATTTATATATATAACCCTTTATTTAACCAGGTATTTATATATATAACCCCAACCCTTTATTTAACCAGGTATTTATATATATAACCCTTTATTTAACCATGTATTTATATATATAACCCTAACCCTTTATTTAACCAGGTATTTATATATATAACCCTTTATTTAACCAGGTGTTTATATATATAACCCTTTATTTAACCAGGTGTTTATATATATAACCCTTTATTTAACCAGGTATTTATATATATAACCCTAACCCTTTATTTAACCAGGTATTTATATATATAACCCTTTATTTAACCAGGTGTTTATATATATATAACCCTTTATTTAACCAGGTGTTTATATATATAACCCTTTATTTAACCAGGTATTTATATATATAACCCTTTATTTAACCAGGTATTTATATATATAACCCTTTATTTAACCAGGTGTTTATATATATAACCCTTTATTTAACCAGGTATTTATATATATATATAACCCTAACCCTTTATTTAACCAGGTAGGCCAGTTGAGAACAATTCCTCATTTACAACTGTGACCTGGCCAAGATAAAGCAAAGTAGTTAGACAAAAACAACAACACAGAGTTACACATAATCAAATGTACAGTCAATAACACAATAGAAAATAAAAATAAAAGTATATATGTACAGTGTGTGCAAATGTAGAAGATTAGGGAGGTAAGGCAATAAATAGGCCATAGAGGTGAAAATAATTAAAATTTAGCATTAACACTGGAGTGATAGATGTGCAGATGACGATGTGCAAATAGAGATACTGGGGTGCAAAAGAGCAAGAGGGTAAGTAATAATATGGGATGAGGTAGTTGGGTGGTCTATTTACAGATGGGCTGTGTACAGCTTTAGAGATTTTTGCAATTCGTTCCAGTCATTGGCAACAGAGAACTGGAAGGAAATGCCAAAGGAAGTGTTGGCGGGGTGTTGCTATGGTCACCAGTGAGCTGAGATAAGGTGGGGCTTTACCTAGCAGAGACTTATAGATGACCTGGTGCCAGTGGGTTTGGCGACGGATATGTAGTGAGGGCCAGCCAACGAGAGCATACAGGTCGCAGTGGTGGGTAGTATATGGGGCTTTGGTGATAAAAACAGATGGCACTGTGACAGACTACATCCAGTTTGCTGAGCAGAGTGTTGGAGGCTATTTTATAGATGACATCACCGATGTCAAGGATTGGTAGGATAGTCTGTTTTATGAGGGTATGTTTGACAGCATGAGTGAAGGAGGCTTTGTTGCGAAATAGGAAGCCGATTCTAGATTTAATTTTGGATTGGAGATGCTTAATGTGAGTCTGGAAGGAGAGTTTACAGTCTAACCAGACACCTAGGTATTTGTAGTTGTCCACATATTCTAGGTCAGAACCGTCCGGAATAGTGATGCTTGTCGGGCTGGAGGGTGCGGGCAGCGATCGGTTGAACAGCATGCGTTTAGTTTTACTAGCGTTTAAGAGCAGTTGGAGGCCACGGAAGGAGAGTTGTATGGCATTGAAGCTCGTCTGGAGGTTAGTTAACACAGTGTCCAAAGAAGGACCAGATGTATACAGAATGGTGTCGTCTGCGTAGAGGTGGATCAGAGAATCACCAGCAGCAAGAGTGACATCATTGATATATACAGAGAAAAGAGTCGGCCCGAGAATTGAACCCTGTGGCACCCCCACAGAGACTGCCAGAGGTCCGGACAACAGGCCCTCCGATTTGACACACTGAGCTCTATCTGAGAAGTAGTTAGTGAACCAGGCCAGACAGTCATTTGAGAAATCAAGGTTATTGAGTCTGCCGATAAGAATGCGGTGATTGACTGAGTCGAAAGCCTTGGCCAGGTCGATGAAGACGGCTGCACAGTACACAGTCTTTTATCGATGGTGGTTATAATATTGTTTAGGACCTGAGCGTGGCTGAGGTGAACCCATGACCAGCTCGGAAACCAGATTGCATAATGGAGAAGGTACGGTGGGATTCGAAATGGTCAGTGATCTGTTTGTTAACTTGGCTTTCAAAGACTTTAGAACGGCAGGGCAGGATGGATATAGGTCTGTAATAGTTTGGGTCTAGAGGCAGGGCAGGATGGATATAGGTCTGTAATAGTTTGGGTCTAGAGGCAGGGCAGGATGGATATAGGTCTGTAACAGTTTGGGTCTAGAGGCAGGGCAGGATGGATATAGGTCTGTAATAGTTTGGGTCTAGAGGCAGGGCAGGATGGATATAGGTCTGTAATAGTTTGGGTCTAGAGGCAGGGCAGGATGGATATAGGTCTGTAACAGTTTGGGTCTAGAGGCAGGGCAGGATGGATATAGGTCTGTAATAGTTTGGGTCTAGAGGCAGGGCAGGATGGATATAGGTCTGTAATAGTTTGGGTCTAGAGGCAGGGCAGGATGGATATAGGTCTGTAACAGTTTGGGTCTAGAGTTTCTCCCCCTTTGAAGAGGGGTATGACCGCTGCAGCTTTCCAATCTTTGGGGATGAAAGAGAGGTTGAATAAGCTAGTAATAGGGGTTGCAACCATTTCTGCAGATAATTTTAGGAAGAGAGGGTTCTGATTGTCTAGCCCAGCTGATTTGTAGGGATCCATATTTTGCAGCTCTTTCAGAACATCGGGTGAAGGAGAAGCGGGGGGGCAAGTTGCTGCCGGGGGTGTTGAGATGTTGGCCGGGGTAGGGGTAACCAGGTGGAAAGCATGGCCAGCGGTGGAAGAATTGCTTATTGAAATGATCGATTATCGTAGATTTAACGGTGGTGACAGTGTTTCCTAGCCTCAGTGCAGTGGGCAGCTGAGAGGAGGTGCTCTTATTCTCCATGGACTTTACAGTGTCCCAAAACGTTTTGGAATTTGTGCTACAGGAAGCAAATTTCTGTTTGAAAAAGCTAGCCTTAGCTTTCCTATCTGACTGAGTGTATTAGTTCCTGACTTCCCTGAAAAGCTGCGAATCGCGGGGGCTGTTCGATGCTAATGCAGAACGCCACAGGATGTGTTTTGTGCTGTTCAAGGACAGTCAGGTCTGGAGTGAACCAAGGGCTATATCTGTTCCTGGTTCTACATTTTTTGAAAGGGGCTTGCTTATTTAAGATGGTGAGGAAAGCACTTTTAAAGAGCAACCAGGCATCCTCTACTGACGGGATGAGGTCAAAATCCTTCCAGGATACCCGGGCCAGGTCGATTAGAAAGGCCTGCTTACAGAAGTGTTTTAGGGAGCGTTTGACCGCGGACCCATTACGCACACAGGCAATGAGGCAGTAATCGCTGAGATCCTGGTTGAAGACAGCGGAGGTGTATTTGGAGGGTAAGTTGGTCAGGATAATATCTATGAGGGTGCCCATGTTTACGGATTTAGGGTTGTACCTGGTGGTTTCCTTGATAATTTGTGTGAGGTTGAGGGCATCTAGCTTAGATTGTAGGACTGCTGGGGTGTTAAGTATATTCCAGTTCAGGTCACCTAACAGAACGAACTCTGAAGATAGATGGGGGCAATCAATTCACATATGGTGTCCAGGGCACAGCTGGGAGCTGAGGGGGGTCTATAACAGGCGGCAACAGTGAGAGACTCACATATGGAATATATTGTTTGGCTACCCGGGGGATGGGCCTAGCTCAAGGCTAGTTCCAGGCTAACTGGTGCTTGCTTCGGGACAGAGACGATAGACAGGAGTAGCCACTCGGATAGCGAGCAGTATAAGGCCATAGGCAAATAAGAAAATGCTCATCCAGAGGCGGTGCTCCTAGTGGCCGGGAACCTTAAATTAGTTTTACCTCATTTCTGTGCAACCAGAGGAAAACAAATTGTAGACCACTTTCACTCACCCTCCATTTGGTAAATCTGACAATAGTTCTATCCTCCTGATTTCTGCTTACAAGTGAAAACTAAAGCAGGAAGTACCAGTGACTCGCTGGATACTGAAGTGGTCAGATGACGCAGATGCTAAGCTACACGACTGTTTTGCTAGCACAGGCTGGAATATGTTCTGGGATTCATCCCATGGCATCGAGGAGTATACTACCTCAGTATAGATCCAAACGGCTTAACAGTTTCTAGCCCCATAAGACTGCTGAACAGCTAATCAAATGGACTATTTACAATCAATTTACTCCTACCTACATGTACATATTACCTCAGTTACCTCGACTAATCTGTACCCTCGCACATTGACTCTGTACCGGTACCCCCTGAATATAGCCTCCACATTGACTCTGTACCGGTGCCCCCTGTATATAGCCTCCACATTGACTCTGTACCGGTACCCCCTGTATATAGCCTCCATATTGACTCGGTACCGGTACCCCCTGTATATAGCCTCCACATTGACTCTGTACCGGTACCCCCTGTATATAGCCTCCACATTGACTCTGTACCGGTACCCCCTGTATGTAGCCTCCACATTGACTCTGTACCGGTACCCCCTGTATATAGCCTCCACATTGACTCTGTACCGGTACCCCCTGTATATAGCCTCCACATTGACTCTGTACTGGTACCCCCTGTATATAGCCTCCACATTGACTCTGTACCGGTACCCCCTGTATATAGCCTCCACATTGACTCTGTACCGTAATACCCTGTATATAGCCTCCACATTGACTCTGTACCGGTACCCCCTGTATATAGCCTCCACATTGACTCTGTACCGTAATACCCTGTATATAGCCTCCACATTGACTCTGTACCGGTACCCCCTGTATATAGCCTCCACATTGACTCTGTACCGTAATACCCTGTATATAGCCTCCACATTGACTCTGTACCGGTACCCCCTGTATATAGCCTCCACATTGACTCTGTACCGTAATACCCTGTATATAGCCTCCACATTGACTCTGTACCAGTATCCCCTGTATATAGCCTCCACATTGACTCTGTACCGGTACCCCCTGTATATAGCCTCCATATTGACTCGGTACCGGTACCCCCTGTATATAGCCTCCACATTGACTCTGTACCGGTACCCCCTGTATATAGCCTCCACATTGACTCTGTACCGGTACCCCCTGTATGTAGCCTCCACATTGACTCTGTACCGGTACCCCCTGTATATAGCCTCCACATTGACTCTGTACCGGTACCCCCTGTATATAGCCTCCACATTGACTCTGTACCGGTACCCCCTGTATATAGCCTCCACATTGACTCTGTACCGTAATACCCTGTATATAGCCTCCACATTGACTCTGTACCGGTACCCCCTGTATATAGCCTCCACATTGACTCTGTACCGTAATACCCTGTATATAGCCTCCACATTGACTCTGTACCGGTACCCCCTGTATATAGCCTCCACATTGACTCTGTACCGTAATACCCTGTATATAGCCTCCACATTGACTCTGTACCGGTACCCCCTGTATATAGCCTCCACATTGACTCTGTACCGTAATACCCTGTATATAGCCTCCACATTGACTCTGTACCGGTACCCCCTGTATATAGCCTCCACATTGACTCTGTACCGTAATACCCTGTATATAGCCTCCACATTGACTCTGTACCGGTACCCCCTGTATATAGCCTCCACATTGACTCGGTTCCGGTACCCCCTGTATATAGCCTCCACATTGACTCGGTTCCGGTACCCCCTGTATATAGCCTCCACATTGACTCTGTACCGTAATACCCTGTATATAGCCTCCACATTGACTCTGTACCGGTACCCCCTGTATATAGTCTCCACATTGACTCTGTACCGGTACCCCCTGTATATAGCCTCCACATTGACTCTGTACCGGTACCCCCTGTATATAGCCTCCACATTGACTCTGTACTGGTACCCCCTGTATATAGCCTCCACATTGACTCTGTACCGGTACCCCCTGTATATAGCCTCCACATTGACTCTGTACCGGTACCCCCTGTATATAGCCTCCACATTGACTCTGTACCGTAATACCCTGTATATAGCCTCCACATTGACTCTGTACCGTAATACCCTGTATATAGCCTCCACATTGACTCTGTACCGTAATACCCTGTATATAGCCTCCACTTTGACTCTGTACCGGTACCCCCTGTATATAGCCTCCACATTGACTCTGTACCGGTACCCCCTGTATATAGCCTCCACATTGACTCTGTACCGGTACCCCCTGTATATAGCCTCCACATTGACTCGGTTCCGGTACCCCCTGTATATAGCCTCCACATTGACTCGGTTCCGGTACCCCCTGTATATAGCCTCCACATTGACTCGGTTCCGGTACCCCCTGTATATGGCCTTGTTATTGTTATTTCATTGTTGTTGTTATTTTTTTAACTTTAGTTTATTTACTACATTTATTTAGTTTTTTGTAAAACTGCATTGTTGGGCATGTAAGTAAGCATTGCACGTTGAGGTCTACACTTGTTGTATTCGGCGCATGTGACAACATGATAACATTTGATTGGAAAAGTAGTGCACTATGTAGGGAGTAGGGTGCCATTTCTCAATAACTATAATATTGCCATGTTGTGTTGTTGTCATGTTGTGTTGCTGCCATGTTGTGCTGCTGCCATGTTGTTGTCATGTTGTGTTGTTGTCATGTTGTGTTGCTGCCATGTTTTGCTGCTGCCATGTTGTTGTCATGTTGTGTTGTTGTCATGTTGTGTTGCTGCCATGTTGTGCTGCTGCCATGTTGTTGTCATGTTGTGTTGTTGTCATGTTGTGTTGCTGCCATGTTGTGCTGCTGCCATGTTGTTGTCATGTTGTGTTGTTGTCATGTTGTGTTGCTGCCATGTTGTGCTGCTACCATGGTGTTGTCATGTTGTGTTACTGTCATGCTGTGTTGTCATGTATTGCTGTCATGTTGTGTTGTCATGTGTTGCTGCCATGCTGTGTCGTCATGTGTTGCTGCCATGCTGTGTCGTCATGTGTTGCTGCCATGTTGTGTTGCCATGTGTTGCTGCCATGCTGTGTTGTCATGTGTTGCTGCCATGCTGTGTTGCCATGTGTTGCTGCCATGCTGTGTTGTCATGTGTTGCTGTCATGTTGTGTCGTCATGTGTTGCTGCCATGTTGTGTTGCCATGTGTTGCTGCCATGCTGTGTTGTCATGTGTTGCTGCCATGCTGTGTTGCCATGTGTTGCTGCCATGCTGTGTTGTCATGTGTTGCTGCCATGCTGTGTCGTCATGTGTTGCTGCCATGCTGTGTTGTCATGTATTGCTGCCATGCTGTGTTGTTGTCTTAGGTCTCTCTTTATGTAGTGTTGTGTTGTCTTAGGTCTCTCTTCATGTAGTGTTGTGTTGTCTCTCTTGTCGTGAAGTGTGTTTTGTCCTATATTTGTATTTTTAATCCCAGGCCCCCGTCTCCACAGGAGGCCTTTTGCCTTCTGGTGGGCCGTCATTGTAACTGACTTGCCTTGTTAAATAAAGATCAAATCAGATTGAGAATCTATTATATCTCCTCCCCACATTAATACAACTTCGTCTGACCGGTCTTAGATCTACTGCATTTTGGTAGATTGAGTTTTGGTGTGTATTCTTGTGTTAAAACTTGAAAAGTAATGATGATAACAGTAATGTAATAACGATAATCATCCTTGCTATGTGCTTCTCTAGATCAACTTTGTCCTGTTTGTTGGGATCATAGTCATTCTGGTCCAGAAGCTGCAGTCTCCTGACATCAGAGGGAATGAGTCCAGTATCTACCTGTAAGTACCTGGTCTTAGCCCATCCTCTGTGTCCAGTATCTACCTGTAAGTACCTGGTCTTAGCCCTACCTCTATGTCCAGTATCTACCTGTAAATACCTGGTCTTAGCTCCACCTCTATAGCCACATGTCTATGAAGGCTGCTGGAATCTTTAGCTCATCGACATAATGTGGTCTGTTTATATTAGCCGCGGTCTAGTCTTTTATAAGAAGAGGTGTTTAATGAGACTGTCTGATGTGCTGTATAGTTAAGACTTCTGTGTGTGACTGTGTGTGTTTTACTGGTGGTGTCTGTCTGTGTCTGTCCGTCTTTGGGTCTGTCTGTCTGTCTGTGTCTGTCCGTCTTTGGGTCTGTCTGTCTGTCTGTGTCTGTCCGTCTTTGGGTCTGTCTGTCTGTCTGTCTGTGTCTGTCCGTCTTTGGGTCTGTCTGTCTGTCTGTCTGTGTCTGTCCGTCTTTGGGTCTGTCTGTCTGTCTGTCTTTGGGTCTGTCTGTCTGTGTCTGTCTGTCTGTCTGTCTGTCTGTCTGTCTGTCTGTCTGTCTCTATTGTAGCAGCTGTGCTCAGAAATGCTTCAGTGAGCCCACTCAGGCTGTACAACATTCCTGCAGGATGTCAGAGCTATCAGTCATCACACTGTAAGTCTGTGTGTGTGTGTGTGTGTGTGTGTGTGTGTGTCTGTGTGTGTGTCTGTGTCTGTGTGTCTGTGAGTTTCCTCATATGTTAAAGTCTGAGTGTTATTCTTAGTCAGGTCAAATAAAATTGTATTTGTCGCATACACATGTTTAGCAGATGTTATAGCTAAATGTCTGTGTTCCTAGCTCCAACAGTGCAGTAATATCTAACAATTCACAACAAAACACACAAATCATAAAGAAAAATAATGGAATTAAGAAATATATAAATATTAGGACGAGCAATGTCGGAACCTACTCATTCAAATTTGTTTCTTTATTTTTACTATTTTCTACATTGTAGAATAATAATGAAGACATCAACACTATGAAATAACACATATGGAATCATGTAGTAACCAAAAAAAGTGTTAAACAAATCAAAATATATTAAATATATTTAGATATAAAATAGATTCTTCAAAGTAGCCACTCTTGGCATTCTCTCAACCAGCTTCACCTGGAATTATTTTTCAACCATCTTGAAGTTCCCACATATACTGAGCACTTGTTGGCTGCTTTTCCTTCACTCTGCGGTCAAAATACCATCTCAATTGGGTTGAGGTTGGATGATTGTGAAGGCCACGTCATCTGATGGAGCACTCCATCACTCTCCTTTTTGGTCAAATAGCCCTTACACAGTCTGGAGGTGTGTTGGGTCATTGTCCTGTTGAAAAACAAATGATAGTCCCACTAAGCGCAAACCAGATGGGATGGCATATCGCTGCAGAATGATGTGGTAGCCATGCTGGTTAAGTGTGCCTTGATTTCTAAATAAATCACAGACAGTGTAACCAACAAAGCACCATCACACTTCCTCCTCCATGCTTCATAGTGGGAACCACACATGCGGAGATCATCCGTTCACCTACTCTGCTTCTCACAAAGACACAGCGGTGGGAACCAAAAATCATCAGATCAAAGGACAGATGTCCTCCGGTCTAATGTCCATTTGCTCGTGTTTCAAGCAAGTCTCTTCTTCTATGTGTGTCCTTTAGTAGTGGTTTCTTTGCAGAAATTCAACCATGAAGGCCTGATTCACACAGTCTCCTCTGAACAGTTGATGTTGAGATGTGTCTGTTACTTGAACTCTGTGAACCATTTATTTGGGCTGTAATTTCTGAGGCTGGTATCTCTAATAAACTTATCCTCTGCAGCAGAGGTAACTCTGGGTCTTCCTTTCCTCTGGCGGTCCTCATGAGAGCCAGTTTCATCATAGCGCTTGATGGTTTTTGCGACTGCACTTGAAGAAACTTTCAAAGTTCATGACATTTTCCGTATTGACTGAACTTCATGTCTTAAAATAATGATGGACTGTTGTTTCTCTTTGCTTATTTAAGCTGTTCTTGCCATAATATGGACTTGGTCTTTTACCAAATAGGTCTATCTACTGTATACCACCCCTACCTTGTCACAACACAACTGATTGGCTCAAACATTTTAAGAAGGTGACTCCCTCATGAAGCTGGTTGGGAAATGCCAAGAGTTTGCAAAGCAGTCATCAAGGCAAAGGATCTCAAATATAAAATATATTGTGATTTGTTTAACACTTTTTTGGTTACCACATGATTCCATATGTGTTATTTCATAGTTTTGACATCTTCACTATTATTCTACAATGTTGAAAAATAGTATTTGGCGCTCCAATACCGCTTGCCGTGCAGTAGCAGAGAGAACAGTTTATGACCAGGGTGGCTGAAGTCTTTGACAATTTTTAGAGTCTTCCTCTGACACCGCCTGGTATAGAGGTCCTGGATGACAGGAAGCTTGGCCCCAGTGATGTACTGGGCAGTACGCACTACCCTCTGTAGTGCCTTCCGGTCGGAGGCCGAGCAGTTGCCATATGATGCAACCAGTCTGGATGCTCTCGATGGTGCAGCTGTAGAACCTTTTGAGGATCTGAGGACCCATGCCAAATATGTTCAGTCTCTTGAGGGGGAATAGATTTTGTATTTTCCTCTTCACGACTGTCTTGGTGTGTTTGTACCATGATTGTTTGTTGTTGATGTGGACACAAAGGAACTTGAAGCTCTCAACCTGCTCCACTACAGCCCTGTCGATGAGAATTGGAGCGTTCTTGGCCCTCCTTTTCCTGTAGTCCACGATCATCTCCTTTGTCTTGATCACATTGAGGTTGTTGTCCTGGTACCACACGGCCAGGTCTCTGACCTCCTCCCTATAGGCTATCTCGTTGTTGTTGTTGGTGATCAGACCTACTACTGTTGTGTTGTCTGAAAACTTAATGATTGAGTTGGAGGCGTGCCTGGCCATGCAGTCATGAGTGAACATGGATTACAGGAGTGGACTGAGCACGCACCCCTGAGGGGACCCGTGTTGAGGAATACCAAAGTGGACATGTTGAGTCCTGCCTTCACCACCTGGGGACGGCCCATCAGGAAGTCCAGGACCCAGTTGCAGAGGGCAGGGTTCAGACCCAGGGCCCCAAACTTAATGATGAGCTTGGAGGGGACTATGGTGTTGAAGGCTGAGCTGAAGTCAATGAACAGCATCTTACATTGGTATTCCTCTTGTCCAGATGGGATAGGGCAGTGTGCAGTGCGATGGCGATTGCATCATCTGTGGATCTATTGGGGCGGTATGCAAATTGAAGTGGGTCTAGGGTGCCTCTCAAAGCACTTCATGATAACAGAAGTGAGTGCTACGGGGCGATAGTCATTTAGTTCAGTTACCTTTGCTTTCTTGGGTACAGGAACAATGGTGGACATATTGAGGCAAGTGGGGACAGCAGACTGGGATTGGGAGAGAAGAGATTGAATATGTCCGCAAACACTCCAACCAGCTGGTCTGTGCATTCTCTGAGGATGCGGCTAGGGATGCCGTCAGGGCCGGCAGCCATGTGTGGGTTAACACGTTTAAACGTCTTACTCATTTTGGCCACGCAGAGCGAGAGCAGTCTTCGGGTGTGGCCCCCGTCGTTGGCACTGTGTTATTCTCAAAGCAGGCGAAGAAGGAGTTTAGCTTGCCTGGGAGCATGACGCCGGTGTCCGCAAAGTGGCTGGTTTTCCCTTTGTAATCCGTGATTGTCTGGAGTCTCTGCCACTTAGGTCTCGTGTCTGAGCCGTTGAATTGCCACTCCACTTTATCTCTATACTGACATTTTGCCTATTTTATTGCCTTACGGACTGTTTGTATTCAACCATGTTCTCAGTCACCGTGGTTAAATGCATTTGTTAGCGCTTTCAGTTTTGCGCGAATGCTGCCATCTATCCACAGCATATGGTTCAGGTGGATATTAATAGTCACAGAGGGAACAACATCTCCTATGCACTTCCTGATGAACTCAGTCACTGTGTCAGTGTATACGTCAATGTTATTCTCAGAAGCAACCCGAAATCTGAGTGTTAGTCTTAGTCAGGTTGTAGTGGTGTTGTTGTCAGGAGGATGTCGGAGTGTTTGTCTTAGTCAGGTTGTAGTAGTGTTGTTGTCAGGAGGATGTCTGAGTGTTTGTCTTAGTCAGGTTGTAGTAGTGTTGTTGTCAGGAGGATGTCTGAGTCTTAGTCAGGTTGTAGTGGTGTTGTTGTCGGGAGGATGTCTGAGTGTTTGTCTTAGTCAGGTTGTAGTAGTGTTGTTGTCAGGAGGATGTCTGAGTGTTTGTCTTAGTCAGGTTGTAGTAGTGTTGTTGTCAGGAGGATGTCTGAGTGTTAGTCAGGTTGTAGGAGTGTTGTTGTCAGGAGGATGTCTGAGTGTTAGTCAGGTTGTAGTAGTGTTGTTGTCAGGAGGATGTCTGAGTATTAGTCTTTGTCAGGTTGTAGTAGTGTTGTTGTCAGGAGGATGTCTGAGTCTTAGTCAGGTTGTAGTAGTGTTGTTGTCAGGAGGATGTCTGAGTGTTAGTCAGGTTGTAGTGGTGTTGTTGTCAGGAGGATGTCTGAGTGTTTGTCTTAGTCAGGTTGTAGTAGTGTTGTTGTCAGGAGGATGTCTGAGTGTTAGTCAGGTTGTAGTAGTGTTGTTGTCAGGAGGATGTCTGAGTGTTTGTCTTAGTCAGGTTGTAGTAGTGTTGTTGTCAGGAGGATGTCTGAGTGTTTGTCTTAGTCAGGTTGTAGTAGTGTCGTTGTCAGGAGGATGTCTGAGTCTTAGTCAGGTTGTAGTGGTGTTGTTGTCAGGAGGATGTCTGAGTGTTAGTCAGGTTGTAGTAGTGTTGTTGTCAGGAGAATGTCTGAGTATTAGTCAGGTTGTAGTGGTGTTGTTGTCAGGAGGATGTCTGAGTGTTAGTCAGGTTGTAGTAGTGTTGTTGTCAGGAGAATGTCTGAGTATTAGTCAGGTTGTAGTAGTGTTGTTGTCAGGAGGATGTCTGAGTCTTAGTCAGGTTGTAGTAGTGTTGTTGTCAGGAGGATGTCTGAGTCTTAGTCAGGTTGTAGTAGTGTTGTTGTCAGGAGGATGTCTGAGTCTTAGTCAGGTTGTAGTGGTGTTCATGTCTGAGTATTAGTCTTAGTCAGGTTGTAGTAGTGTTGTTATTAGGAGGATATATAATGTTGCCTGTTAGTTGTTTTTGTTGTGTGTTTGTTTCTCTTAGGTTGTGACAGGAATGTATTGGTTGTTCGACGGTTGTAAGAGTGTTGTATGGTTGTTGTTCTAAGATTGTTACAGTGTAATGTTGTGTATTAGTTGTTCTAAGGTTTCTGCTGTAATGTGTATGTTGTGTATTTGTTGTTCTAAGCTTGTAACAGTGATGTGTGTTCATTTTATTATAGTTGTATTAGTTGTGCTAAGATTGAAACAGTGCAATATTGTGTATTGGTTTTTCTAAGGTTGAAACAGTATAACGTTGTGTATTTGTTGTTCTAAGGTTGTGACAATGTTGTGTTGTGTATTGGTTTTGTATAAGTAGTAACAATATGATGTGTTGTTGTCAGGCGTCTGGCTCGGTCCACCCTTTTACTCATCCCCCTCTTCGGGATCCACTACACTGTGTTTGCCTTCTCACCAGAGGACGTCAGCAAGAAGGAGAGGCTGGTGTTTGAGCTGGGCCTGGGATCTTTCCAGGTAACACACTCCTTCTAAGACGGTGGGTTAGTGGAATAGCAGTAACTCTGAGAGCATTGTTGAAAAGTGCAATCGAACTCATCTCTCTTCTTCTTTCCCTTTCCAGGGTTTTGTTGTGGCTGTCCTCTACTGTTTCCTCAATGGAGAGGTAGGAGGCTTCTTTACCCTCTCTAGACATGGTATCTGATGTGAATGGCATCTGATGATAGCATCAGCTGATTATAGCCCAGTGTCATTATGAATAACTGCCTGCAGTATTATACTAAGTAGTAGTGTTACTTACCACCTAGTGGACTAGACTGTTACATTATAACTATGTTATTGTTTAGTAAACACCTAGTGGACTAGACTGTTACATTATAACTCTGTTATTGTTTAGTAAACACCTAATGGACTAGACTGTTACATTATAACTCTGTTATTGTTTAGTAAACACCTAGTGGACTAGACTGTTACATTATAACTCTGTTATTGTTTAGTAACCACCTAGTGGACTAGACTGTTACATTATAACTCTGTTATTGTTTAGTAACCACCTAGTGGACTAGACTGTTACATTATAACTCTGTTATTGTTTAGTAACCACCTAATGGACTAGACTGTTACATTGTAACTCTGTTATTGTTTAGTAAACACCTAGTGGACTAGACTGTTACATTATAACTCTGTTATTGTTTAGTAACCACCTAATGGACTAGACTGTTACATTATAACTCTGTTATTGTTTAGTAACCACCTAGTGGACTAGACTGTTACATTATAACTCTGTTATTGTTTAGTAAACACCTAATGGACTAGACTGTTACATTATAACTATGTTATTGTTTAGTAAACACCTAGTGGACTAGACTGTTACATTATAACTCTGTTATTGTTTAGTAAACACCTAATGGACTAGACTGTTACATTATAACTATGTTATTGTTTAGTAAACACCTAGTGGACTAGACTGTTACATTATAATTCTGTTATTGTTTAGTAACCACCTAATGGACTAGACTGTTACATTATAACTCTGTTATTGTTTAGTAACCACCTAGTGGACTAGACTGTTACATTGTAACTCTGTTGTTGTCTGTTATTCCAGGTGCAGTCTGAGATCAAGAGGAAGTGGCGTAGCTGGAGGGTGAACCGGTACTTTACCGTGGATCTGAAGCATCAGCAGCGCCACCCATCCCTGGTCAGCAGCGGTGTCAACGGAGGAACACAGCTCTCCATGCTCAGTTCCAAGAGCTCCTCCGCCTTACAGATACGCATGGTGGGCCCCCTGGCCGAGACACCGTCCACACTCAACCTGCCCACCTGATTGGCTGAGACACCATCCACACTCAACCTGCCCACCTGATTGTCTCAAACCCCTGGCCGAGACACCGTCCACACTCAACCTGCCCACCTGATTGTCTCAAACCCCTGGCCGAGACACTGTCCACACTCAACCTGCCCACCTGATTGGCTGAGACACCGTCCACACTCAACCTGCCCACCTGATTGTCTCAAACCCCTGGCCGAGACACCGTCCACACTCAACCTGCCCACCTGATTGTCTCAAACCCCTGGCCGAGACACCGTCCACACTCAACCTGCCCACCTGATTGTCTCAAACCCCTGGCCGAGACACCGTCCACACTCAACCTGCCCACCTGATTGTCTCAAACCCCTGGCCGAGACACTGTCCACACTCAACCTGCCCACCTGATTGGCTGAGACACCTAGCTGAGACCTCGCCCTCCCTTAAACAGAATACCTGAATTGGCTCGCCCCCCGGATTGTGTAATTGGCTCAGACCCCTCACCAACCACTTATCTTCCCAGACAATGCAGATACATGTCCTTTAGTTATCTTCAGGCCCTCTTCTTCCCAGACAATTCAGATTCATGTTATTTAGTTATCTTTAGAAAATAAGAAGAGTTGATGCTCTCTTACAAATAATATGTTCAAACATAGAGTAACTAACTCCTCCCACTAGCCAGGCTCTCTAATAGAGTAACTAACTCCTCCCACTAGCCAGGCTCTCTCGTAGAGTAACTCCTCCCACTAGCCAGGCTCTCTAATAGAGTAACTAACTCCTCCCACTAGCCAGGCTCTCTCGTAGAGTAACTAACTCCTCCCACTAGCCAGGCTCTCTCGTAGAGTAACTAACTCCTCCCACTAGCCAGGCTCTCTCGTAGAGTAACTAACTCCTCCCACTAGCCAGGCTCTCTCGTAGAGTAACTAACTCCTCCCACTAGCCAGGCTCTCTCATAGAGTAACTAACTCCTCCCACTAGCCAGGCTCTCTCGTAGAGTAACTAACTCCTCCCGCTAGCCAGGCTCTCTAATAGAGTAACTAACTCCTCCCACTAGCCAGGCTCTCTCATAGAGTAACTAACTCCTCCCACTAGCCAGGCTCTCTCGTAGAGTAACTAACTCCTCCCACTAGCCAGGCTCTCTAATAGAGTAACTAACTCCTCCCACTAGCCAGGCTCTCTCGTAGAGTAACTAACTCCTCCCACTAGCCAGGCTCTCTCATAGAGTAACTAACTCCTCCCACTAGCCAGGCTCTCTCGTAGAGTAACTCCTCCCACTAGCCAGGCTCTCTAATAGAGTAACTAACTCCTCCCACTAGCCAGGCTCTCTCATAGAGTAACTAACTCCTCCCACTAGCCAGGCTCTCTCGTAGAGTAACTAACTCCTCCCACTAGCCAGGCTCTCTCATATAGTAACTAACTCCTCCCACTAGCCAGGCTCTCTAATAGAGTAACTAACTCCTCCCACTAGCCAGGCTCTCTCATAGAGTAACTCTCCTCCCACTAGCCAGGCTCTCTCATAGAGTAACTAACTCCTCCAACTAGCCAGGCTCTCTAATAGAGTAACTAACTCCTCCCACTAGCCAGGCTCTCTCATATAGTAACTAACTCCTCCCACTAGCCAGGCTCTCTCATATAGTAACTAACTCCTCCCACTAGCCAGGCTCTCTCGTAGAGTAACTAACTCCTCCCACTAGCCAGGCTCTCTAATAGAGTAACTAACTCCTCCCACTAGCCAGGCTCTCTCATATAGTAACTAACTCCTCCCACTAGCCAGGCTCTCTCATATAGTAACTAACTCCTCCCACTAGCCAGGCTCTCTTATAGAGTAACTAACTCCTCCACTAGCCAGGCTCTCTCATAGAGTAACTAACTCCTCCCACTAGCCAGGCTCTCTAATAGAGTAACTAACTCCTCCCACGAGCCAGGCTCTCTCATAGAGTAACTAACTCCTCCCACTAGCCAGGCTCTCTCATAAAGTAACTAACTCCTCCCACTAGCCAGGCTCTCTCATAGAGTAACTAACTCCTCCCACTAGCCAGGCTCTCTGAAAGAGTAACTAACTCCTCCCACTAGCCAGGCTCTCTCATATAGTAACTAACTCCTCCCACTAGCCAGGCTCTCTGATAGAATAACTAACTCCTCCCACTAGCCAGGCTCTCTGATAGAGTAACTAACTCCTCCCACTAGCCAGGCTCTCTCATAGAGTAACTAACTCCTCCCACTAGCCAGGCTCTCTCATGGAGAAACTAACTCCTCCCACTAGCCAGGCTCTCTCATAGAGTAACTAACTCCTCCCACTAGCCATACTCTCTCATAGAGTAACTAACTCCTCCCACTAGCCAGGCTCTTTAATAGAGTAACTAACTCCTCCCACTAGCCAGGCTCTCTCATAGAGTAACTAACTCCTCCCACTAGCCAGGCTCTCTAATAGAGTAACTAACTCCTCCCATTAGCCAGACTCTCTAATAGAGTAACTAACTCCTCCCACTAGCCAGACTCTCTCATAGAGTAACTAACTCCTCCCACTAGCCAGACTCTCTCATAGAGTAACTAACTCCTCCCACTAGCCAGGCTCTCTCATAGAGTAACTAACTCCTCCCACTAGCCAGGCTCTCTCATAGAGTAACTAACTCCTCCCACTAGCCAGGCTCTCTCATAGAGTAACTAACTCCTCCCACTAGCCAGGCTCTCTCATAGAGTAACTAACTCCTCCCACTAGCCAGGCTCTCTCATATAGTAACTAACTCCTCCCACTAGCCAGGCTCTCTCGTAGAGTAACTAACTCCTCCCACTAGCCAGGCTCTCTAATAGAGTAACTAACTCCTCCCACTAGCCAGGCTCTCTCATATAGTAACTAACTCCTCCCACTAGCCAGGCTCTCTCATATAGTAACTAACTCCTCCCACTAGCCAGGCTCTCTTATAGAGTAACTAACTCCTCCACTAGCCAGGCTCTCTCATAGAGTAACTAACTCCTCCCACTAGCCAGGCTCTCTAATAGAGTAACTAACTCCTCCCACGAGCCAGGCTCTCTCATAGAGTAACTAACTCCTCCCACTAGCCAGGCTCTCTCATAAAGTAACTAACTCCTCCCACTAGCCAGGCTCTCTCATAGAGTAACTAACTCCTCCCACTAGCCAGGCTCTCTGAAAGAGTAACTAACTCCTCCCACTAGCCAGGCTCTCTCATATAGTAACTAACTCCTCCCACTAGCCAGGCTCTCTGATAGAATAACTAACTCCTCCCACTAGCCAGGCTCTCTGATAGAGTAACTAACTCCTCCCACTAGCCAGGCTCTCTCATAGAGTAACTAACTCCTCCCACTAGCCAGGCTCTCTCATGGAGAAACTAACTCCTCCCACTAGCCAGGCTCTCTCATAGAGTAACTAACTCCTCCCACTAGCCATACTCTCTCATAGAGTAACTAACTCCTCCCACTAGCCAGGCTCTTTAATAGAGTAACTAACTCCTCCCACTAGCCAGGCTCTCTCATAGAGTAACTAACTCCTCCCACTAGCCAGGCTCTCTAATAGAGTAACTAACTCCTCCCATTAGCCAGACTCTCTAATAGAGTAACTAACTCCTCCCACTAGCCAGACTCTCTCATAGAGTAACTAACTCCTCCCACTAGCCAGACTCTCTCATAGAGTAACTAACTCCTCCCACTAGCCAGGCTCTCTCATAGAGTAACTAACTCCTCCCACTAGCCAGGCTCTCTCATAGAGTAACTAACTCCTCCCACTAGCCAGGCTCTCTCATAGAGTAACTAACTCCTCCCACTAGCCAGGCTCTCTCATAGAGTAACTAACTCCTCCCACTAGCCAGGCTCTCTCATAGAGTAACTAACTCCTCCCACTAGCCAGGCTCTCTCATAGAGTAACGAACTCCTCCCACTAGCCAGGCTCTCTCATAGAGTAACTAACTCCTCCCACTAGCCAGGCTCTCTCATAGAGTAACTAACTCCTCCCACTAGCCAGGCTCTCTCGTAGAGTAACTAACTCCTCCCACTAGCCAGGCTCTCTTATAGAGTAACTAACTCCTCCCACTAGCCAGGCTGTCTCATATAATGTGATATAAATGTATTCTTTGACATGAACAATATATTCACCAAATAATTACAATATTGTGGGGGAAAAAAATGTAAAATGTGATGCCATATTGCTGACTTTTGCTGTTATTCTACATCATGTAGTGCCATACAGGTTGTCTCCTCTGAGGTCGTGACCTGACACAGAGCCATATATAGAGAGAGAGACCAACCAGATATCTATAGCTCTGATATGACCAGGATCCAGAGAGAGAGACCAACCAGATCTCTATAGCTCTGATATGACCAGGATCCAGAGAGAGACCAACCAGATATCTATAGCTCTGATATGACCAGGATCCAGAGAGAGAGACCAACCAGATCTCTATAGCTCTGATATGACCAGGATCCAGAGAGAGACAAACCAGATCTCTCTAGCTCTGATATGACCAGGATCCAGAGAGAGACCAACCAGATCTCTATAGCTCTGATATGACCAGGATCCAGAGAGAGACCAACCAGATCTCTATAGCTCTGATATGACCAGGATCCAGAGAGAGACCAACCAGATCTCTATAGCTCTGATATGACCAGGATCCAGAGAGAGAGACCAACCAGATCTCTATAGCTCTGATATGACCAGGATCCAGAGAGAGAGACCAACCAGATCTCAGACATGTCTGTAAAACGCTTCAGTAACTATTTTAACGTAGATGTTTTATGTCTTTGAAAAATAAGGTGGTGAAATGTGGTCCTTTATTTTCTATATCAGCCATCGGTACACAGTATGTCAACACAATGAAAACAGCTCATGGTTCAATGTGGACAAAATATTAGGAACACCTGCTCTTTCCATGACAGACTGACCAGGTGAATCCAGGTGAAAACTGTGATCCCTTATTGATGTCACTTGTTAAATCCACTTCAAATCAGTGTAGATGAAGGGGAGGAGATGGGTTAAAGGAGGATTTCTAAGCCTTGAGACAAGGATTGTGTGTGTGTGCCTTCCAGAGGGTGAATGATTAGGACAACATATTGAAATGCATTAGAACGGGGTATGGTAGTAGGTACCAGGCGCACCAGTTTGTGTGTCAAGAACTGCAGCGCTGTTGGGTTTTTCACGCTCAACAGTTTCCTGTGTGTGTCAAGAAAGGTCAACCACCCCAAAGGACATCCAGCCAACTTGACAACTGTGGGAAGCATTGGAGTCAACATGGGCCAGCATCCCTGTGGAATGATTTCAACACCTTGTAGAGTCAACATGGGCCAGCATCCCTGTGGAACGATTTCAACACCTTGTAGAGTCCACGCCCGGATATATTGAGGCTGTTCTGAGGGGAAAAAGAGGTGCAACTCAATATTAGGGCGTGTTCTTAATGTTTGATATACTCAGTGTAGTATGTAATAACTGGTTTTGCTTCTTTGTTTTTTATTTTTACAATTTGAGCAGTGTTGATATGTAATGATATGGTGTTATCATATGGTGTAATGATATGGTGTTATCATATGGTGTGATGATATGGTGTTATGATGCGGTGTTATCATATGCTGTTATCATATGGTGTAATAATATGGTGTTATCATATGGTGTGATGATATGGTGTTACCATATGGTGTTATCATATGGTGTTATGATGCGGTGTTATCATATGCTGTTATCATATGGTGTAATAATATGGTGTTATCATATGGTGTTATCATATGCTGTTATCATATGGTGTAATAATATGCTGTTATCATATGCTGTTATCATATGCTGTTATCATATGGTGTTATCATATGGTGTTATATAGTGTAATAATATGGTGTTCTCATATGGTGTTATCATATGGTGTAATGATATAGTGTTATCAAAGGGTGTTATGATGCGGTGTTATCATATGGTGTAATAATATGCTGTTATCATATGCTGTTATCATATGCTGTTATCATAGGGTGTAATAATATGGTGTTATCATATGCTGTTATCATATGGTGTTATCATAGGGTGTAATAATATGGTGTTATCATATGCTGTTATCATATGCTGTTATCATATGGTGTTATCATAGGGTGTAATAATATGGTGTTATCATATGCTGTTATCATATGCTGTTATCATATGGTGTTATCATAGGGTGTTATGATGCGGTGTTATCATATGCTGTTATCATATGGTGTAATGATATGGTGTTATCATATGGTGTTATCATAGGGTGTTATGATGCGCTGTTATCATATGCTGTCATCATATGGTGTTATCATATGCTGTTATCATATGGTGTTATCATATGGTGTAATGATATGGTGTAATGATATGGTGTTATCATATGGTATTATGATGATATTAATAAGCAGTGTTAATAAGGACAAAACAGACCTCGTCGACAAACGGTTGAAAGCAGATGGCTGTGTTAATTTTCTGGTAATTTTCAGACGATTCTCCATGTTGAATCACCAGCTTTTATCGCCACCCAGATCTGCACAGCCGCCGTCCGTTATGTTGTGTATTGTCCTTCAGGATGACATTTCATCTGAGGATCTGGAGTCGTGAGATATAAATAAGATATAAATATAAAACATCCTCTCTTTCTCTTCTACTCTCAAATAGATGTATTGGCTAGAAATATGGTTTTAACATTGTATTTTATAATAACAAGCTTATAAAGGCTCTTTCTTTAAAAAAAAACTATTATTGAGGAGACCAGGTTGTCCAAATGTCTTTTCTTTAATTCTACATTTATAGATTCCCATTCCAAAGTGCCTGTTGGTCACCATACGACAGAAGGCTCCTAGATGTATCTATTTGCTTTATTTCTGCAAAGAACGTGAGGAGTGGAATAGGTTCCTTTCAAATAATGTTTTTTTCTGAAATGATTCCAAAATGTCTGCCAATAAAAAGGACAAAATCTAGAATGGAAATCATAGATCACTGCCCTGTATATAATCGTTGTGTCCCAAAATTATTTATTTTCTCTGTATATGAATGTAAAAAATATCTTTATGAACTGAAAAGATATGCTTGTCTGAACTGATGTCATGAAACATGTCTGAACTTGTAGTAGTATTTTATATACTAACCTGTAGTAGTATTATATATACTAACCTGTAGTAATATAATATATACTAACCTGTAGTATTATTATGTATATATATATACACTAACCTGCAGTATTATTATATATACTAACCTGTAGTAGTATTTTATATATATATATATATATATATATACTAACCTGCAGTATTATTATATATACTAACCTGTAGTATATATATATATATATATATATATATATATATATATATATATATATATATATATATATATACACACTAACCTGCAGTATTATTATATATATATATATATACTAACCTGTAGTAGTATTATATATATACACATATATATACTAACCTGTAGTAGTATTATATATACTAATCTGTAGTAGTATTATATATACTAACCTGCAGTATTATTATGTATACTAACATGTAGTATTATATATACTAATCTGTAGTAGTATTATATATACACTAACCTGCAGTATTATTATATATACTAACCTGTAGTATTATTATATATATACTAACCTGTCATATTATATATACTAACCTGTTGTGGTATTATATATACTAACCTGTAGTATTATTATTATATATATATATATATATATATATATATATATATATATACTAACCTGTAGTATTATATATACTAACCTGTAGTATTATATATATATATATATATACTAACCTGTAGTATTATTATATATATATACTATCCTGTAGTATTATATATACTAACCTGTAGTATTGTTTTATATATATATATATATATATATATATATATATATATATATATACTAACCTGCAGTATTGTTTTATATATATATATATATATATATATATACTAACCTGCAGTATTGTTTTATATATATATATATATATATATATATACTAACCTGTAGGATTCAAATCGAATCAAACTTTATCACGTGCTGAATACAACAGGTGTAGTAGACCTTACCGTGAAATGCTTACTTACAAGCCCTTATTTATATTTCTTGAACTGAATTGTTGGTTAAGAAGATAATAAAAAGTAACACAATAAAAGAGCAATAATGAGGCTATATACAGGGTATTACGGTACAGAGTCAATGTGGAGGCTATATACAGGGTATTACGGTACAGAGTCAATGTGGAGGCTATATACAGGGGGTACCGGTACAGAGTCAATGTGGAGGCTATATACAGGGGGTACCGGTACCGAGTCAATGTGGAGGCTATATACAGGGGGTACCGGTACAGAGTCAATGTGCGGGGGTACAGGTTAGCCGAGGTAATTTGTACATATAGGAAGGGGTAAGGCATAAATAATTAACAGCGAGAAGCAGCAGTGTAAAAACAAAAGGGAGGAGGGAGGGTCAATGTAAATAGTCCAGTGGCCATTTGATTAGTTGTTCAGCAGTCTTATGACTTGGGGGTAGAAGCTGTTAAAGAACCTTTTGGACCGAGACTTGGTGCTCCGGTACCGCTTGCCGTGCGGTAGCAGAGAGAACAGTCTATGACTTGGGTGACTTGAGTTTTTGACAATTTTATGGGGCCTTTCTCTGACACCACCTGGTATAGAGGTCCTGGATGGCATGAAGCTTGGCCCCAGGATGCTCTCGATGGTGTAGCTGTAGAACTTTTTGAGGATCTGGGGACCCATGACAAATCTTTTCAGTCTCCTGAGAGGGGAAAGGTTTTGTCGTGCCCTCTTCACAACTGTCTTGGTGTGTTTGGACTATGATAGTTTGTTGGTGATGTGGACACCAAGGAACTTGAAACTCTCGACCCGCTCCACTACAGCCCCGTCGATGTTAATGGGGGCCTGTTCAGCCCTTCTTTTCCTGTAGTCCACGATCAGCTCCTTTGTCTTGCTCACATTGAGGAAGAGGTTGTTGTCCTGGTACCACACTGTCAGATCTATGAGCTATTGCACATGAAAATGTACATGTTCCAAAAGGAATTGCTGACCAAAAAACGCATTTTGATACAAATAATTTGAATAAACATTCAAATGTCTCTCCTGTGAAGAGGCGACATACACCTAGTTTCATGAAACAAGTCACATATTTTGTACTGAACAATATAAGTATATTCTATTGATTTCAGATATGCAGCTGTTGGTCACAGATACGTTTAAAAAAGTAAGGGTGTGGATCAGAAAACCAGTCAGTATCTAGTGTGACCACCATTAGCCTCATGCAGCATGACAGCTCCTTCACATTGAGTCGGTCAGGCTGTTGATTGTGGCGTGTGGAATGTGTTAGAGAAATGCGGCTTATGTTAGAGAAATGAACATTAAATTCTCTAGCAACAGCTCTGGTGGACATTCCTGCAGTCAGCATGCCAAATGCACATTCCCTCAAAACTTGTGGCATTGTGTGAAAAAACTGCACATTTTAGAGTGACCATTTATTGTCCCCAGCATAAGGTGCACCTGTGTAATGATCATCTTGTAGAACAGTACTGATCTACTAACAGATGGGACCAGGTTACATGTAGAACAGTACTGATGATCTAGTAACAGATGGGACCAGGTTACATGTAGAACAGTACTGATGATCTAGTAACAGGTGGGACCAGGTTACATGTAGAACAGTACTGATGATCTAGTAACAGATGGGACCAGGTTACATGTAGAACAGTACTGATGATCTACTAACAGATGGGACCAGGTTACATGTAGAACAGTACTGATGATCTAGTAACAGATGGGACCAGGTTACATGTAGAACAGTACTGATCTAGTAACAGATGGGACCAGGTTACATGTAGAACAGTACTGATGATCTAATAACAGATGGGACCAGGTTACATGTAGAACAGTACTGATGATCTAGTAACAGATGGGACCAGGTTACATGTAGAACAGTACTGATGATCTACTAACAGATGGGACCAGGTTACATGTAGAACTGTACTAATGATCTACTAACAGATGGGACCAGGTTACATGTAGAACAGTACTGATCTACTAACAGATGGGACCAGGTTACATGTAGAACAGTACTGATGATCTAGTAACAGATGGGACCAGGTTACATGTAGAACAGTACTGATGATCTACTAACAGATGGGACCAGGTTACATGTAGAACAGTACTGATGATCTACTAACAGATGGGACCAGGTTACATGTAGAACAGTACTGATCTACTAACAGATGGGACCAGGTTACATGTAGAACAGTACTGATGATCTAGTAACAGATGGGACCAGGTTACATGTAGAACAGTACTGATGATCTAGTAACAGGTGGGACCAGGTTACATGTAGAACAGTACTGATCTACTAACAGATGGGACCAGGTTACATGTAGAACTGTACTAATGATCTACTAACAGATGGGACCAGGTTACATGTAGAACAGTACTGATCTAGTAACAGATGGGACCAGGTTACATGTAGAACAGTACTGATGATCTACTAACAGATGGGACCAGGTTACATGTAGAACAGTACTGATCTACTAACAGATGGGACCAGGTTACATGTAGAACTGTACTAATGATCTACTAACAGATGGGACCAGGTTACATGTAGAACAGTACTGATCTAGTAACAGATGGGACCAGGTTACATGTAGAACAGTACTGATCTACTAACAGATGGGACCAGGTTACATGTAGAACAGTACTGATGATCTAGTAACAGATGGGACCAGGTTACATGTAGAACAGTACTGATGATCTACTAACAGATGGGACCAGGTTACATGTAGAACAGTACTGATCTACTAACAGATGGGACCAGGTTACATGTAGAACAGTACTGATGATCTACTAACAGATGGGACCAGGTTACATGTAGAACAGTACTGATGATCTAGTAACAGATGGGACCAGGTTACATGTAGAACAGTACTGATCTAGTAACAGATGGGACCAGGTTACATGTAGAACAGTACTGATGATCTACTAACAGATGGGACCAGGTTACATGTAGAACAGTACTGATCTAGTAACAGATGGGACCAGGTTACATGTAGAACAGTACTGATCTACTAACAGATGGGACCAGGTTACATGTAGAACAGTACTGATGATCTAGTAACAGATGGGACCAGGTTACATGTAGAACAGTACTGATCTAGTAACAGATGGGACCAGGTTACATGTAGAACAGTACTGATCTAGTAACAGATGGGACCAGGTTACATGTAGAACAGTACTGATCTACTAACAGATGGGACCAGGTTACATGTAGAACAGTACTGATGATCTAGTAACAGGTGGGACCAGGTTACATGTAGAACAGTACTGATGATCTAGTAACAGATGGGACCAGGTTACATGTAGAACAGTACTGATGATCTACTAACAGATGGGACCAGGTTACATGTAGAACAGTACTGATGATCTAGTAACAGATGGGACCAGGTTACATGTAGAACAGTACTGATCTAGTAACAGATGGGACCAGGTTACATGTAGAACAGTACTGATGATCTAATAACAGATGGGACCAGGTTACATGTAGAACAGTACTGATGATCTAGTAACAGATGGGACCAGGTTACATGTAGAACAGTACTGATGATCTACTAACAGATGGGACCAGGTTACATGTAGAACTGTACTAATGATCTACTAACAGATGGGACCAGGTTACATGTAGAACAGTACTGATCTACTAACAGATGGGACCAGGTTACATGTAGAACAGTACTGATGATCTAGTAACAGATGGGACCAGGTTACATGTAGAACAGTACTGATGATCTACTAACAGATGGGACCAGGTTACATGTAGAACAGTACTGATGATCTACTAACAGATGGGACCAGGTTACATGTAGAACAGTACTGATCTACTAACAGATGGGACCAGGTTACATGTAGAACAGTACTGATGATCTAGTAACAGATGGGACCAGGTTACATGTAGAACAGTACTGATGATCTAGTAACAGGTGGGACCAGGTTACATGTAGAACAGTACTGATCTACTAACAGATGGGACCAGGTTACATGTAGAACTGTACTAATGATCTACTAACAGATGGGACCAGGTTACATGTAGAACAGTACTGATCTAGTAACAGATGGGACCAGGTTACATGTAGAACAGTACTGATGATCTACTAACAGATGGGACCAGGTTACATGTAGAACAGTACTGATCTACTAACAGATGGGACCAGGTTACATGTAGAACTGTACTAATGATCTACTAACAGATGGGACCAGGTTACATGTAGAACAGTACTGATCTAGTAACAGATGGGACCAGGTTACATGTAGAACAGTACTGATCTACTAACAGATGGGACCAGGTTACATGTAGAACAGTACTGATGATCTAGTAACAGATGGGACCAGGTTACATGTAGAACAGTACTGATGATCTACTAACAGATGGGACCAGGTTACATGTAGAACAGTACTGATCTACTAACAGATGGGACCAGGTTACATGTAGAACAGTACTGATGATCTACTAACAGATGGGACCAGGTTACATGTAGAACAGTACTGATGATCTAGTAACAGATGGGACCAGGTTACATGTAGAACAGTACTGATCTAGTAACAGATGGGACCAGGTTACATGTAGAACAGTACTGATGATCTACTAACAGATGGGACCAGGTTACATGTAGAACAGTACTGATCTAGTAACAGATGGGACCAGGTTACATGTAGAACAGTACTGATCTACTAACAGATGGGACCAGGTTACATGTAGAACAGTACTGATGATCTAGTAACAGATGGGACCAGGTTACATGTAGAACAGTACTGATCTAGTAACAGATGGGACCAGGTTACATGTAGAACAGTACTGATCTAGTAACAGATGGGACCAGGTTACATGTAGAACAGTACTGATCTACTAACAGATGGGACCAGGTTACATGTAGAACAGTACTGATCTACTAACAGATGGGACCAGGTTACATGTAGAACAGTACTGATGATCTAGTAACAGATGGGACCAGGTTACATGTAGAACAGTACTGATCTAGTAACAGATGGGACCAGGTTACATGTAGAACAGTACTGATGATCTAGTAACAGATGGGACCAGGTTACATGTAGAACAGTACTGATGATCTAGTAACAGATGGGACCAGGTTACATGTAGAACAGTACTGATCTAGTAACAGATGGGACCAGGTTACATGTAGAACAGTACTGATGATCTAGTAACAGATGGGACCAGGTTACATGTAGAACAGTACTGATGATCTAGTAACAGATGGGACCAGGTTACATGTAGAACAGTACTGATCTAGTAACAGATGGGACCAGGTTACATGTAGAACAGTACTGATCTAGTAACAGATGGGACCAGGTTACATGTAGAACAGTACTGATGATCTAATAACAGATGGGACCAGGTTACATGTAGAACAGTACTGATGATCTAGTAACAGATGGGACCAGGTTACATGTAGAACAGTACTGATCTAGTAACAGATGGGACCAGGTTACATGTAGAACAGTACTGATGATCTACTAACAGATGGGACCAGGTTACATGTAGAACAGTACTGATGATCTAGTAACAGATGGGACCAGGTTACATGTAGAACAGTACTGATGATCTAGTAACAGATGGGACCAGGTTACATGTAGAACAGTACTGATGATCTAGTAACAGATGGGACCAGGTTACATGTAGAACAGTACTGATCTAGTAACAGATGGGACCAGGTTACATGTAGAACAGTACTGATGATCTAGTAACAGATGGGACCAGGTTACATGTAGAACAGTACTGATCTAGTAACAGGTGGGACCAGGTTACATGTAGAACAGTACTGATGATCTAGTAACAGATGGGACCAGGTTACATGTAGAACAGTACTGATCTAGAAAACAGATGGGACCAGGTTACATGTAGAACAGTACTGATGATCTAGTAACAGATGGGACCAGGTTACATGTAGAACAGTACTGATGATCTAGTAACAGATGGGACCAGGTTACATGTAGAACAGTACTGATCTAATAACAGATGGGACCAGGTTACATGTAGAACAGTACTGATGATCTAGTAACAGATGGGACCAGGTTACATGTAGAACAGTACTGATCTACTAACAGATGGGACCAGGTTACATGTAGAACAGTACTGATGATCTAGTAACAGATGGGACCAGGTTACATGTAGAACAGTACTGATGATCTAGTAACAGATGGGACCAGGTTACATGTAGAACAGTACTGATCTAGTAACAGATGGGACCAGGTTACATGTAGAACAGTACTGATCTAGTAACAGATGGGACCAGGTTACATGTAGAACAGTACTGATGATCTAATAACAGATGGGACCAGGTTACATGTAGAACAGTACTGATCTAGTAACAGATGGGACCAGGTTACATGTAGAACAGTACTGATGATCTAGTAACAGGTGGGACCAGGTTACATGTAGAACAGTACTGATGATCTACTAACAGATGGGACCAGGTTACATGTAGAACAGTACTGATCTAGTAACAGGTGGGACCAGGTTACATGTAGAACAGTACTGATCTACTAACAGATGGGACCAGGTTACATGTAGAACAGTACTGATGATCTAGTAACAGATGGGACCAGGTTACATGTAGAACAGTACTGATGATCTAGTAACAGATGGGACCAGGTTACATGTAGAACAGTACTGATGATCTAGTAACAGATGGGACCAGGTTACATGTAGAACAGTACTGATCTAGTAACAGGTGGGACCAGGTTACATGTAGAACAGTACTGATGATCTAGTAACAGATGGGACCAGGTTACATGTAGAACAGTACTGATCTAGAAAACAGATGGGACCAGGTTACATGTAGAACAGTACTGATGATCTAGTAACAGATGGGACCAGGTTACATGTAGAACAGTACTGATGATCTAGTAACAGATGGGACCAGGTTACATGTAGAACAGTACTGATCTAATAACAGATGGGACCAGGTTACATGTAGAACAGTACTGATGATCTAGTAACAGATGGGACCAGGTTACATGTAGAACAGTACTGATCTACTAACAGATGGGACCAGGTTACATGTAGAACAGTACTGATGATCTAGTAACAGATGGGACCAGGTTACATGTAGAACAGTACTGATGATCTAGTAACAGATGGGACCAGGTTACATGTAGAACAGTACTGATCTAGTAACAGATGGGACCAGGTTACATGTAGAACAGTACTGATCTAGTAACAGATGGGACCAGGTTACATGTAGAACAGTACTGATGATCTAATAACAGATGGGACCAGGTTACATGTAGAACAGTACTGATCTAGTAACAGATGGGACCAGGTTACATGTAGAACAGTACTGATGATCTAGTAACAGGTGGGACCAGGTTACATGTAGAACAGTACTGATGATCTACTAACAGATGGGACCAGGTTACATGTAGAACAGTACTGATCTAGTAACAGGTGGGACCAGGTTACATGTAGAACAGTACTGATCTACTAACAGATGGGACCAGGTTACATGTAGAACAGTACTGATGATCTAGTAACAGATGGGACCAGGTTACATGTAGAACAGTACTGATGATCTAGTAACAGATGGGACCAGGTTACATGTAGAACAGTACTGATGATCTAGTAACAGATGGGACCAGGTTACATGTAGAACAGTACTGATGATCTACTAACAGATGGGACCAGGTTACATGTAGAACAGTACTGATCTAGTAACAGGTGGGACCAGGTTACATGTAGAACAGTACTGATCTACTAACAGATGGGACCAGGTTACATGTAGAACAGTACTGATGATCTAGTAACAGATGGGACCAGGTTACATGTAGAACAGTACTGATGATCTAGTAACAGATGGGACCAGGTTACATGTAGAACAGTACTGATGATCTAGTAGCAGATGGGACCAGGTTACATGTAGAACAGTACTGATGATCTAGTAACAGATGGGACCAGGTTACATGTAGAACAGTACTGATGATCTACTAACAGATGGGACCAGGTTACATGTAGAACAGTACTGATCTAGTAACAGGTGGGACCAGGTTACATGTAGAACAGTACTGATCTAGTAACAGATGGGACCAGGTTACATGTAGAACAGTACTGATGATCTAGTAACAGATGGGACCAGGTTACATGTAGAACAGTACTGATGATCTAGTAACAGATGGGACCAGGTTACATGTAGAACAGTACTGATGATCTAGTAACAGATGGGACCAGGTTACATGTAGAACAGTACTGATCTAGTAACAGATGGGACCAGGTTACATGTAGAACAGTACTGATCTACTAACAGATGGGACCAGGTTACATGTAGAACAGTACTGATGATCTAGTAACAGATGGGACCAGGTTACATGTAGAACAGTACTGATGATCTAGTAACAGATGGGACCAGGTTACATGTAGAACAGTACTGATCTACTAACAGATGGGACCAGGTTACATGTAGAACAGTACTGATGATCTAGTAACAGATGGGACCAGGTTACATGTAGAACAGTACTGATCTAGTAACAGATGGGACCAGGTTACATGTAGAACAGTACTGATCTAGTAACAGATGGGACCAGGTTACATGTAGAACAGTACTGATCTACTAACAGATGGGACCAGGTTACATGTAGAACAGTACTGATCTACTAACAGATGGGACCAGGTTACATGTAGAACAGTACTGATGATCTAGTAACAGATGGGACCAGGTTACATGTAGAACAGTACTGATCTAGTAACAGATGGGACCAGGTTACATGTAGAACAGTACTGATGATCTAGTAACAGATGGGACCAGGTTACATGTAGAACAGTACTGATGATCTAGTAACAGATGGGACCAGGTTACATGTAGAACAGTACTGATCTAGTAACAGATGGGACCAGGTTACATGTAGAACAGTACTGATGATCTAGTAACAGATGGGACCAGGTTACATGTAGAACAGTACTGATGATCTAGTAACAGATGGGACCAGGTTACATGTAGAACAGTACTGATCTAGTAACAGATGGGACCAGGTTACATGTAGAACAGTACTGATGATCTAATAACAGATGGGACCAGGTTACATGTAGAACAGTACTGATCTAGTAACAGATGGGACCAGGTTACATGTAGAACAGTACTGATCTACTAACAGATGGGACCAGGTTACATGTAGAACAGTACTGATGATCTAGTAACAGATGGGACCAGGTTACATGTAGAACAGTACTGATGATCTAGTAACAGATGGGACCAGGTTACATGTAGAACAGTACTGATCTAGTAACAGATGGGACCAGGTTACATGTAGAACAGTACTGATGATCTACTAACAGATGGGACCAGGTTACATGTAGAACAGTACTGATGATCTAGTAACAGATGGGACCAGGTTACATGTAGAACAGTACTGATGATCTAGTAACAGATGGGACCAGGTTACATGTAGAACAGTACTGATGATCTAGTAACAGATGGGACCAGGTTACATGTAGAACAGTACTGATCTAGTAACAGATGGGACCAGGTTACATGTAGAACAGTACTGATGATCTAGTAACAGATGGGACCAGGTTACATGTAGAACAGTACTGATCTAGTAACAGGTGGGACCAGGTTACATGTAGAACAGTACTGATGATCTAGTAACAGATGGGACCAGGTTACATGTAGAACAGTACTGATCTAGTAACAGATGGGACCAGGTTACATGTAGAACAGTACTGATGATCTAGTAACAGATGGGACCAGGTTACATGTAGAACAGTACTGATGATCTAGTAACAGATGGGACCAGGTTACATGTAGAACAGTACTGATCTAATAACAGATGGGACCAGGTTACATGTAGAACAGTACTGATGATCTAGTAACAGATGGGACCAGGTTACATGTAGAACAGTACTGATCTACTAACAGATGGGACCAGGTTACATGTAGAACAGTACTGATGATCTAGTAACAGATGGGACCAGGTTACATGTAGAACAGTACTGATGATCTAGTAACAGATGGGACCAGGTTACATGTAGAACAGTACTGATCTAGTAACAGATGGGACCAGGTTACATGTAGAACAGTACTGATCTAGTAACAGATGGGACCAGGTTACATGTAGAACAGTACTGATGATCTAATAACAGATGGGACCAGGTTACATGTAGAACAGTACTGATCTAGTAACAGATGGGACCAGGTTACATGTAGAACAGTACTGATGATCTAGTAACAGGTGGGACCAGGTTACATGTAGAACAGTACTGATGATCTACTAACAGATGGGACCAGGTTACATGTAGAACAGTACTGATCTAGTAACAGGTGGGACCAGGTTACATGTAGAACAGTACTGATCTACTAACAGATGGGACCAGGTTACATGTAGAACAGTACTGATGATCTAGTAACAGATGGGACCAGGTTACATGTAGAACAGTACTGATGATCTAGTAACAGATGGGACCAGGTTACATGTAGAACAGTACTGATGATCTAGTAACAGATGGGACCAGGTTACATGTAGAACAGTACTGATGATCTAGTAACAGATGGGACCAGGTTACATGTAGAACAGTACTGATGATCTACTAACAGATGGGACCAGGTTACATGTAGAACAGTACTGATCTAGTAACAGGTGGGACCAGGTTACATGTAGAACAGTACTGATCTACTAACAGATGGGACCAGGTTACATGTAGAACAGTACTGATGATCTAGTAACAGATGGGACCAGGTTACATGTAGAACAGTACTGATGATCTAGTAACAGATGGGACCAGGTTACATGTAGAACAGTACTGATGATCTACTAACAGATGGGACCAGGTTACATGTAGAACAGTACTGATCTAGTAACAGGTGGGACCAGGTTACATGTAGAACAGTACTGATCTAGTAACAGATGGGACCAGGTTACATGTAGAACAGTACTGATGATCTAGTAACAGATGGGACCAGGTTACATGTAGAACAGTACTGATGATCTAGTAACAGATGGGACCAGGTTACATGTAGAACAGTACTGATGATCTAGTAACAGATGGGACCAGGTTACATGTAGAACAGTACTGATCTAGTAACAGATGGGACCAGGTTACATGTAGAACAGTACTGATCTACTAACAGATGGGACCAGGTTACATGTAGAACAGTACTGATGATCTAGTAACAGATGGGACCAGGTTACATGTAGAACAGTACTGATCTAGTAACAGATGGGACCAGGTTACATGTAGAACAGTACTGATCTAGTAACAGATGGGACCAGGTTACATGTAGAACAGTACTGATCTACTAACAGATGGGACCAGGTTACATGTAGAACAGTACTGATCTACTAACAGATGGGACCAGGTTACATGTAGAACAGTACTGATCTAGTAACAGGTGGGACCAGGTTACATGTAGAACAGTACTGATCTAGTAACAGATGGGACCAGGTTACATGTAGAACTGTACTGATCTACTATATACTTTACTTTCATTCATTTTTACAATAAACAAACAATAGACAACTTAACATTTACACCTTAATGACCTTAATGACATTCCCACCGTTTACACACCCAATGCTGTTTGTAATGCTTTTGAGATTTTGCCCCCGTATGGATTCAAATTGTGTTATGTTGTAGCCAGACAAACAATTACTTTTCCATTAATGACTAGTCTGGTTAACACCTCCTGACTTCAGAGTCTGGAATGGCTCTTTGATGTGGTTGGCACAATGCGTTGATAATGAAGGGGGCTGGGCTTTTACTGGTTGGCCACACACAGCCCCTGAGCCCCGCCCCCTTTCTATTACAACGTTTGGATTTTCTAATCTAAACAATAAGAGATCTCCTCTGAGTGAACCAATGAAACCTCGTTGCACAATTTATCAGCAAATAATGCATTAATGAACAACCTCCTTTCTGGACCAATGTGGTCACAGCTCTCCCTACGCTGTGAGTCACGTGGGTCGCGTAAGACAGGCAAACAGAATCAAATTCAAGTCTAATGTTTTTGTTAAAAAACTACCCACCATGCCTGGAGTATCCAGCAGACGCGGATACAGACGCTCTCTTGACTGTCCCATTCTGTCTGGTCCACTGAGACCTCTGGATCACGGTCTCCATGTCCTCTGCATCCTGGTTGGTCGGCCAGCTGTTGTTCAGCCACTTGGTCATCTGGGCTGCTCTCTCACATTTGACACTGTTGTGAGCACAAAGTATTCAATTCATTATAAATTCCTTTTAACAATCAGTTTTTAAAATACACAAATCTCTCAACATGTACCTGGCAAGACTTGGCTACTGCTCAAGCTTGTTGTGTCGCTTGGTGTGTCCACAGTCCTATGTGTGTGTCTTGAGGACCTTTCCTCGTGTATAAAAAAGGTGATGTTTACAGAATACTCACTGCGTGTAAGTCTTTCATGTTCTTCTTTAACTTCAGGCTATAGTGTGGGGCGGCAGGTAGCCTAGTGGTTAGAGCGTTGGACTAGTAACCGAAAGGTTGCAAAATCGAATCCCCGAGCCGACAAGGTAAAAATGTATTGTTCTGCCCCTGAACTGACTTGCCTAGTTATATAAAGGTAAAAAATAAAAAAGTAAAAGTGTTTCCTGGTCTATCACTTCCTGGTCTATCACTTCCTGGTCTATCACTTCCTGGTCTATCACTTCCTGGTCTATCACTTCCTGGTCTATCACTTCCATGTCTATCACTTCCTGGTCTATCACTTCCTGGTCTATCACTTCTGATGCAAAAGAGAAAGGGGGACACCTTGTCAGATGCACGACTGAATGCAGTCAACTAAAATGTGTTTTCCGCATTTAACCCAACCCCTCTGAATCAGAGAGGTGTGAGGGGCTGCTTAATCGACATCCACGGCGCTCGGGGAGCAGTTGTTGTTGGGGGTTAACTGCATTGCTCAAGGGTAGAATGGCAGGTTTTTCCACCTTGATGGCTCTGGGATTTGAACCAGCGACCTTTCAGTCACTGGCCCAATGCTCTTAACAGCTAGGGGGGAGATCTTAAGAGATAATTTCACCCACATTTCTAAATGAAATACTTTGAGGGGAGGGTTGATACGGCAGCTACATCATCTCTGTTCCCCTAAATGCCCATGAGCTGACCCCAGCCTGTGATGTGTGTTGTGTGTTAGGTTGGTCACTGTGACAGAATATCTGTGCAAATAAAGCAAGTATGGTGAAATGAAGGCCAGACTATCTCTGGTAGCTGTGTATGTAATGTATCTAGTCCCAAAGTGGCTGCAGGGTTCTAAGAGGATCTGATGAAGTTTAGTCTTTCAAGGTTACATTAAGGTTGTTCTATTGGTTATCGATGACAATCTGGAAGACCTAGATGCTGTTTTACACAGGGTCAATGAAAATCAGTGCCACCCCCCCTCCCAAAAGCTCTGTCCCCACTCTCAAAAAGTAATTTATCAATTTTACTTACCCTCCAACTTTGGAATCAAAGAGGCCAGGTTAGAAAGCTATTCTAGCTTGGCTACATCAAATTTAAGGTAAACTAATGTTAGTCAGCTAACAGAATTTGCATCTATCCTCCTAAACTTCACAAGTCCGACTAAAGCTGCCACTGTCAAAAACCATTGAAAACCAGTACAGTAACACTTGCTAACACAATAAATCACCATGCAAGCATGAGATAAGCCTGCCATATAGCTTGGTTAAATTAACCCAGATGGAGAATGAGTCAAATCTAACTATGGTAACTTAACTAACGAGTGAAACAGTGTCCGAGACAGTCCAGCTACATTGACATAGTTAGCTAAGCAAACATTGACAAAAATCGTACATTTAGTTATTTTCCGCTAGCTTACTAGTGTTGCGAGGCTAACATTATCTAGCTAGCTTACCTTATCCTTGGCCAGAGATATTTGCACAGAAAATGGCTGCTAGCTAACAATTGTTAGCTAACACTCAAGATAACATTAGCTGGCTACCAACATTTTAAAACGTTGATTTAACCCTTATTTTACTACCAGGTAAGTAGAATGAGAAAACATTCTTATTTACAGCAACAACCTGGGTAATAGTTACAGGGGAGAGGAGGTGGGATGAATGAGCCAATTGTAAGCTGGGCTGATTAGGTGACCATGATGGTATGAGGACCAGATTGGGAATTTAGCCAAGACACCGGGGTTAACACCCCTACTCTTATGATAAGTGCCATGGGATCTTTAGTGACCACAGAGAGTCAGGCCACCCGTTTAACGTCCCATCCGAAAGACAGCCCCCTTACACAGGGCAATGTGGCTCCCAAGTGGCCCAGTGGTCTCAGTGCTAGAGGCGTCACTACAACCTGGTTTGAATCCAGTGTCACGACTTTGAATCCAGTGTCCCCCGAAGTCGGTCCCTCTCCTTGTTCGGGCGGCCTTCGGCGGTCAACGTTACTGGTCTTCTAGCCATCGCCGCTCCACCATCCATTTTCCATTTGTTTTGTCTTGTTTTCCCGCACACCTGGTTCACATTCCCTCATCAGACTAAATGTATATTACCCTCTGTTTCCCCCATGTCTGTGTATGGAATTGTTCTTTGTGTAGGGTGTTACACTACAGGCTGGCTTGCGCTAGGTTTGTGTTGTTTAATCCGGTTCATGTTACCGTGGCTGTGCTTTGTGCTGCCTCGCCTGTACCTTTGGGCCAGGGTGTATATTAAAGTTCTCCTGTTATCACCCATCTCTGCTCTCCTGCGCCTGACTTCCTGGAAACCAGTCACTCACCCCGCTACATCCAGACTGTATCACAACCGGGCCGTGATTGGGAGTCCCATTGGGCGGCGCACAATTGGCTCAGCGTCGTCCAAGTTTGGCCGGTGTAGGCCGTCATTGTAAATAAGAAATTGTTCTTACCTGTCTTGCCTAGTTAAAAAAAGGGTACATTGTCACCAATCACTTCTCTGGGGTATTGGGATATTTTTGTAGACCAGAGGAAAGGGTGCCTACTTCCTGCCCTCCAACACCATCTGGTCTCCCATCCAGGGACCGACCAGGACCAACCCTGCAGAGCTTCAGAAGCAAGCCAGCAATGGGATGCATGGTGATATGCTGCTGGCCTTGTGATAGGACAACCTATTTGACCTGAATGACCATCAAATTCATAATGCATAACATTTGTTAATTATCTACCGTTTTTACGGTTGTCATAGGGCCAAAACACCCTTAGTCTGTCAAAAGAACCGTAGACGTTTTCCACTCAGTCAGTCGCAAGAGAACTAGAAGTTTTCACATCTCAACACTTTCTCACGTTCTGGTAGACTCACGCACTGGTGGCGGGAGAATTAACTCACAGGCTGGTTCGAATATCCAACCTTAATGACCCAGCACCAACAGCCCAACCTTAATGACCCAGCACCAACAACCCAACCTTAATGACCCAGCACCAACAGCCCAACCTTAATGACCCAGCACCAACAGCCCAACCTTAATGACCCAGCACCAACAGCCCAACCTTAATGACCCAACCTTAATGACCCAGCACCAACAACGCAACCTTAATGACCCAGCACCAACAACCCAACCTTAATGACCCAGCACCAACAGCCCAACCTTAATGACCCAACCTTAATGACCCAGCACCAACAACCCAACCTTAATGACCCAGCACCAACAACCCAACCTTAATGACCCAGCACCAACAGCCCAACCTTAATGACCCAACCTTAATGACCCAGCACCAACAGCCCAACCTTAATGACCCAACCTTAATGACCCAGCACCAACAGCCCAACCTTAATGACCCAACCTTAATGACCCAGCACCAACAACCCAACTTTAACGACCCAGCACCAACAACCCAACCTTAATGACCCAGCACCAACAACCCAACCTTAATGACCCAGCACCAACAACCTAACCTTAACAACCCAACCTTAATGACCCAGCACCAACAACCCAACTTTAACGACCCAGCACCAACAACCCAACCTTAATGACCCAGCACCAACAACCCAACCTTAACGACCCAGCACCAACAACCCAACCTTAATGACCCAGCACCAACAACCTAACCTTAACAACCCAACCTTAATGACCCAGCACCAACAACCTAACCTTAACAACCCAACCTTAATGACCCAGCACCAACAACCCAACCTTAACGACCCAGCACCAACAACCCAACCTTAACAACCCAACATATTTTTGAGCGTAACTAACATCTCAAATCCATTCATGCACAAAGCCTTGACCTGTCTAGTGTATATGTCTGGTGTATATGTCTAGTGTATATTTCTGGTGTATATGTCTAGTGTATATGTCTGGTGTATATGTCTGGTGTATATGTCTAGTGTATATGTCTGGTGTATATGTCTAGTGTATATGTCTAGTGTATATGTCTAGTGTATATTTCTGGTGTATATGTCTAGTGTATATGTCTGGTGTATATGTCTAGTGTATATGTCTAGTGTATATGTCTGGTGTATATGTCTAGTGTATATGTCTGGTGTATATGTCTGGTGTATATGTCTAGTGTATATGTCTGGTGTATATGTCTAGTGTATATGTCTAGTGTATATGTCTAGTGTATATGTCTGGTGTATATGTATATGTCTAGTGTATATGTCTAGTGTCTATGTCTAGTGTATATGTCTAGTGTATATGTCTGGTGTATATGTGTAGTGTATATGTCTAGTGTATATGTATATGTCTAGTGTATATGTCTGGTGTATATGTCTAGTGTATATGTCTAGTGTCTATGTCTGGTGTATATGTCTAGTGTATATGTCTGGTGTATATGTCTAGTGTATATGTCTAGTGTATATGTCTAGTGTATATGTCTGGTGTATATGTCTAGTGTATATGTCTAGTGTATATGTCTAGTGTATATGTCTGGTGTATATGTCTAGTGTATATGTCTAGTGTCTATGTCTGGTGTATATGTCTAGTGTATATGTCTGGTGTATATGTCTGGTGTATATGTCTAGTGTATATGTCTAGGTATATGTCTGGTGTATATGTGTAGTGTATATGTCTAGTGTATATGTCTGGTGTATATGTGTAGTGTATATGTCTAGTGTATATGTATATGTCTAGTGTATATGTCTGGTGTATATGTCTAGTGTCTATGTCTGGTGTATATGTCTAGTGTATATGTCTGGTGTATATGTCTGGTGTATATGTCTAGTGTATATGTCTGGTGTATATGTCTGGTGTATATGTCTAGTGTATATGTCTAGTGTATATGTCTGGTGTATATGTGTAGTGTATATGTCTGGTGTATATGTGTAGTGTATATGTCTAGTGTATATGTATATGTCTAGTGTATATGTCTGGTGTATATGTCTGGTGTATATGTCTAGTGTATATGTATATGTCTAGTGTATATGTCTAGTGTATATGTCTAGTGTATATGTCTAGGTATATGTCTAGTGTCTATGTCTAGTGTATATGTCTGGTGTATATGTCTGGTGTATATGTGTAGTGTATATGTCTAGTGTATATGTATATGTCTAGTGTATATGTCTGGTGTATATGTCTAGTGTATATGTCTGGTGTATATGTCTAGTGTATATGTCTGGTGTATATGTCTAGTGTATATGTCTGGTGTATATGTCTAGTGTATATGTCTAGTGTATATGTCTAGTGTATATGTCTAGTGTATATGTATATGTCTAGTGTATATGTCTAGTGTATATGTCTAGTGTATATGTCTAGTGTATATGTCTGGTGTATATGTGTAGTGTATATGTCTAGTGTATATGTATATGTCTAGTGTATATGTCTAGTGTATATGTCTGGTGTATATGTCTGGTGTATATGTGTAGTGTATATGTCTAGTGTATATGTATATGTCTAGTGTATATGTATATGTCTGGTGTATATGTCTAGTGTATATGTCTGGTGTATATGTCTGGTGTATATGTCTGGTGTATATGTCTAGTGTATATGTCTGGTGTATATGTCTGGTGTATATGTCTAGTGTATATGTCTGGTGTATATGTCTGGTGTATATGTATATGTCTAGTGTCTATGTCTGGTGTATATGTCTGGTGTATATGTCTAGTGTATATGTCTGGTGTATATGTCTGGTGTATATGTCTAGTGTATATGTCTAGGTATATGTCTGGTGTATATGTCTGGTGTATATGTATATGTCTAGTGTATATGTCTAGTGTATATGTCTAGTGTAAATGTATAGTGTATATGTCTAGTGTATATGCCTGGTGTATATGTCTGGTGTATATGTCTAGTGTATATGTCTAGTGTATATGTCTAGTGTATATGTCTAGTGTATATGTCTAGTGTATATGCCTGGTGTATATGTCTGGTGTATATGTATATGTCTAGTGTATATGTCTAGTGTATATGTCTAGTGTATATGTTTCTGTCCTCAGTTTGAAGATATGCTTGCCTTGTAACTGATGTCTTGCAGAGAGAAGGAACAACACACGGTCAAGATGAGCTACTAGTTTAAAGCAATGAAAATCTAATCATTACAAAGAATGAATGTATGGGCTACATGTATGAGAATAATACAGGCATTAACTTCCCTCATCTATCTTGTTTATGTATTTTATTTCACCTTTATTTAACCAGGTAGGCCAGTTGAGAACAAGTTTTAATTTACACCTGCTGGGTCGTTAAGGTTGGGGATGAGGTAGTTGGATGGGCTATTTACAGATTGACTATGTACAGGTGCAATGATCTCTGAGCTGCTCTGACAGCTGATGCTTAAAGTTAGTGAGGGAGAAATGAGTCTCCAACTTCAGTGATTTTTGCAATTCGTTCCAGTCATTGGCAGCCGAGAACTGGAAGGAAAGGCGGCCAAAGTAGGAATTGGCTTTGGGGGTGACCTGTGAAATGTACCTGCTGGGTGTTGCTATGGTGACCAGTGAGCTGAGTTAAGGCGGGGCTTTACCTAGCAAAGACTTGTAGATGACTTGGAGCCAGTGGGTTTGGCGACGACTATGAAGCAAGGGACAGCCTACGAGAGCATACAGGTCGCAGTGGTGGGTAGTATATGGGGCTTTGGTGACAAAACGGATGGCACTGTAATAGACTGCATCCAATTTGTTGAGTAGAGTGTTGGAGGCTATTTTGTAAAAGACATCACCGAAGTCGAGGATCGGCAGGATAGTCAGTTTTATGCGGGTATGTTAGGCAGCATGAGTGAAGGAGGCTTTGTTGCGAAATAGGAAGCCGATTCCAGATTTAATTTTGGATTGGAGATGCTTAATGTGAGTCTGTAAGGAGAGTTTACAGTCTAACCAGACACCTAGGTATTTGTAGTTGTCCACATATTTGAAGTCAGAGCCGTCCAGAGTAGTGATGCTGGACAGGCGGGCAGGTGCTGGTTGCGATCGGTTGAAGAGCATGCATTTAGTTTTACTTGCATTTAAGAGCAGTTTGAGGCCACGGAAGGAGAGTTGTGTGGCATTGAAGCTCGTCTGGAGGTTAGTTAACACAGTGTCCAAGGGAGGGCCAGAAGTATACAGAATGGTGTCGTCTGCGTAGAGGTGGATCAGAGAATCGCCAGCAGCAAGAGCGACATCATTGATGCTTACAGAGAAGAGAGTCGGCCCGAGAATTGAACCCTGTGGCACCCCCATAGAGACTGCCAGAGGCCCGGACAACAGGCCCTCTGATTTGACATAGTGAACTCTATCAGAGAAGTAGTTGGTGAACCAGGCGAGGCAATCATTTGAGAAACCAAGGCTATTGAGTCTGCCGATAAGAATACTGTGATTGACAGAGTCGATGGAACCAACCTGTATTGTTGTGTCTAGCTGTAAGGGACCAACTTGTATTGTTGTGTCTAGCTGTAAGGGACCAAGCTGTATTGTTGTGTCTGGCTGTATGGAACCAACCTGTATTGTTGTGTCTGGCTGAAAGGGACCAACCTGTATTGTTGTGTCTGGCTGTATGGAACCAACCTGTATTGTTGTGTCTGGCTGTATGGGACCAACCTGTTTTGTTGTGTCTGGCTGTATGGAACCAACCTATATTGTTGTGTCTGGCTGTATGGGACCAACCTGTATTGTTGTGTCTGGCTGTAAGGGACCAACCTGTATTGTGTCTAGCTGTAAGGGACCAACCTGTAATGTGTCTAGCTGTAAGGGACCAACCTGTATTGTTGTGTCTGGCTGTAAGGGACCAACCTGTATTGTGTCTAGCTGTAAGGGACCAACCTGTATTGTTGTGTCTGGCTGTAAGGGACCAACCTGTATTGTTGTGTCTGGCTGTATGGAACCAACCTGTATTGTTGTGTCTGGCTGTATGGGACCAACCTGTATTGTTGTGTCTGACTGTATGGAACCAACCTGCATTGTTGTGTCTGGCTGTATGGGACCAACCTGTATTGTTGTGTCTGGCTGTAAGGGACCAACCTGTATTGGTGTGTCTGGCTGTATGAGACCAACCTGTATTGTTGTGTCTAGCTGTAAGGGACCAACCTGTATTGTTGTGTCTAGCTGTAAGGGACCAACCTGTATTGTTATGTCTGGCTGTATGGGACCAACCTGTATTGTTGTGTCTGGCTGTATGGGACCAACCTGTATTGTTGTGTCTGGCTGTATGGGACCAACCTGTATTGTTGTGTCTGGCTGTATGGGACCAACCTGTATTGTTGTGTCTGACTGTATGGAACCAACCTGTATTGTTGTGTCTGGCTGTAAGGGACCAACCTGTATTGTGTCTAGCTGTAAGGGACCAACCTGTATTGTGTCTAGCTGTAAGGGACCAACCTGTATTGTTGTGTCTGGCTGTAAGGGACCAACCTGTATTGTGTCTAGCTGTAAGGGACCAACCTGTATTGTTGTGTCTGGCTGTAAGGGACCAACCTGTATTGTTGTGTCTGGCTGTAAGGAACCAACCTGGATTGTTGTGTCTGGCTGTATGGGACCAACCTGTATTGTTGTGTCTGGCTGTAAGGGACCAACCTGTATTGTTGTGTCTGGCTGTAAGGGACCCACCTGTATTGTTGTGTCTGGCTGTAAGGAACCAACCTGTACTGTTGTGTCTGGCTGTAAGGAACCAACCTGGATTGTTGTGTCTGGCTGTATGGGACCAACCTGTATTGTTGTGTCTGGCTGTATGGGACCAACCTGTATTGTTGTGTCTGGCTGTAAGGGACCAACCTGTATTGTTGTGTCTAGCTGTAAGGGACCAACCTGTATTGTTATGTCTGGCTGTATGGGACCAACCTGTATTGTTGTGTCTGGCTGTATGGGACCAACCTGTATTGTTGTGTCTGGCTGTATGGGACCAACCTGTATTGTTGTGTCTGGCTGTATGGGACCAACCTGTATTGTTGTGTCTGACTGTATGGAACCAACCTGTATTGTTGTGTCTGGCTGTAAGGGACCAACCTGTATTGTGTCTAGCTGTAAGGGACCAACCTGTATTGTGTCTAGCTGTAAGGGACCAACCTGTATTGTTGTGTCTGGCTGTAAGGGACCAACCTGTATTGTGTCTAGCTGTAAGGGACCAACCTGTATTGTTGTGTCTGGCTGTAAGGGACCAACCTGTATTGTTGTGTCTGGCTGTAAGGAACCAACCTGTATTGTTGTGTCTGGCTGTAAGGAACCAACCTGGATTGTTGTGTCTGGCTGTATGGGACCAACCTGTATTGTTGTGTCTGGCTGTAAGGGACCAACCTGTATTGTTGTGTCTGGCTGTAAGGAACCAACCTGTACTGTTGTGTCTGGCTGTAAGGAACCAACCTGGATTGTTGTGTCTGGCTGTATGGGACCAACCTGTATTGTTGTGTCTGGCATTATGGGACCAACCTGTATTGTTGTGTCTAGCTGTAAGGGACCAACCTGTATTGTTGTGTCTGGCTGTATGGGACCAACCTGTATTGTTGTGTCTGGCTGTAAGGAACCAACCTGTACTGTTGTGTCTGGCTGTAAGGAACCAACCTGGATTGTTGTGTCTGGCTGTATGGGACCAACCTGTATTGTTGTGTCTGGCTGTATGGGACCAACCTGTATTGTTGTGTCTAGCTGTAAGGGACCAACCTGTATTGTTGTGTCTGGCTGTATGGGACCAACCTGTATTGTTGTGTCTGGCTGTATGGGACCAACCTGTATTGTTGTGTCTGGCTGTATGGGACCAACCTGTATTGTTGTGTCTGGCTGAAAGTGACCAACCTGTATTGTGTCGATAGAAGTGCTTTTTAGATTCCAGGAACCTTAGCCACTACAGGATCATTTACTGACATTGGTTTGTTTTGTCCTTAAGGTCTGTGTCACTATATCAGCCTAACACACGCCTGTTATAGTGTAGACTGGTTAGTCTGGGGTTTAACACGCCTGTTATAGTGTAGACTGGGTCTAACACACGCCTGTTATAGTGTGGACTGGGTCTAACACATGCCTGTTATAGTGTGGACTGGTTAGTCTGGGGTTTAACACGCCTGTTATAGTGTGGACTGGTTAGTCAGGGGTCTAACACACGCCTGTTATAGTGTGGACTGGTTAATCTGGGGTCTAACACACGCCTGTTATAGTGTGGACTGGTTAGTCTGGGGTCTAACACACGCCTGTTATAGTGTAGACTGGTTACTCTGGGGTCTAACACACGCCTGTTATAGTGTGGACTGGTTAGTCTGGTTTCAGAGAGGTCAGCCTATTATAGGCAGACCCCAGAGTAACCAGTCCACACTATAACAGGCGTGTGTTAGACCCCAGACTAACCAGTCCACACTATAACAGGTGTGTGTTAGACCCCAGACTAACCAGTCCACACTATAACAGGCGTGTGTTAGACCCCAGAGTAACCAGTCTACACTATAACAGGCGTGTTAGACCCCAGACTAACCAGTCTACACTATAACAGGCGTGTTAGACCCCACTATAACAGGCGTGTGTTAGACCCCAGACTAACCATGGTTACCATGGAGACAAGGACAGGTAGACATTCCCGCATACGTTGTGAAACGGCACGTGAACCTGTTCTCCAACTACATGCTAACCCGAACACATCGCTCCAACTTTTGTTAAAGTGTAGTTAACACGCTCAGTGATTTATTCTCTGTGGGACAGGACACTGCCCGCATTGTTCAGGAACTTCCTCCATAGGCCTGTGTTTGTGTTGTGATGCCAGCTATAGGACTAGGAAGCAAACAGACGTAAACATTTAGCAACAGTGTCCCACTAATGAATACACCACCAGAATGAAGAAGCACGACAGACGAGTTTAAAAGCAGATCTGTGTATTTATTTCATCGTGTCACTTAAAAGCATTCATTACAGACTGATTTATTATAATTAAATATGTCTGAGAAAAAAAAACAACATAATTGTAAATCATGTCTTTAAAAAGTTATACTGTATCACTGTTGAAAGCAACAGGTGCTGATTCATCAGGTGAATGAATACATTATGTCTGACAAGAGAGAGGTCCCGTCTGGTTCTCTCCAACCGGTCGTCCCACAGTCACAACCTCTGCTTGGGCATCCCCTCTCCCTCTCTTCAGCAAAACCGTTCTCTCTGCCTGAGTCACAGCTTCCTGCGTGACTTCCGCTGCATCATCCTCTGTCTGGAGCCGTTGGAGGAGGAGAGCTTGGATCCTGAGACGACAGAACAGTTAGTCAGCACACCTCTAGGAAGACCTGGGACACAGCTGTATAGTGACGTGTCTTCACTTTACTGTAAAACTAGATACAACCTGGGACAGAGGTCGGGCTGTTGGGGGGGACTGGATCACTGGAGTTGGGCTGTGGAGGGGAGACCGGAGTTGGGCTGTTGGGGGGGACTGGATCACTGGAGTTGGGCTGTGGAGGGGAGACCGGAGTTGGGCTGTTGAGGGGGACTGGAGTTGGGCTGTGGGGGGGGGGGGGGGGGGGGGGGGGGGGGGGGGAGTTGGGCTGTGGAGGGGGCGGAGTTGGGCCGTTGAGGGGAATCGGAGTTGGGCTATTGAGGGGGACTGGAGTTGGGCTATTGAGGGGGACCGGAGTTGTGCTATTGAGGAGGATCGGAGTCGGGCTGTTGAGGGGAACTGGAGTTGGGCTGTTGAGGGGGACCGGAGTTACGCTGTTGAGGGAGACTGGAGTTGGGGGGGCGGAGTTGGGCAGTGGGAAGTGGGACCGGAGTTGGGCTGCGGGGGGTGTCCGGAGTTGGGCTATTGAGGGAGACCGGAGTTGGGCTATTGAAGGGGACCGGAGTAGGGCTATTGAGGGGGACCGGAGTTGTGCTATTGAGGGGGACCGGAGTTGTGCTGTTGAGGGAACCGGAGTTGGGCTGTTGAGGGGAACCGGAGTTGGGCTGTTGAGGGGAACCGGAGTTGGGCTGTTGAGGGGAACCGGAGTTGGGCTGTTGAGGGGAACCGGAGTTGGGCTGTTGAGGGGAACCGGAGTTACGCTGTTGAGGGAGACTGGAGTTGGGGGGGCGGAGTTGGGCTGTGGGAAGTGGGACCGGAGTTGGGCTGTTGAGGGGGACTGGAGTTGGGCTGTTGAGGGGGACTGGAGTTGGGCTGTTGAGGGGTACAGGAGTTGGGCTGTTGAGGGGGACCGGAGTTGGGCTGTGGCGGCGGGGGGCGGGGGGGGGGGGGGGGGCGGAGTCTGACTGTGGCAGGGGGGGCGGAGTTGTGCTATTGAGGGGGACCGGAGTTACGCTGTTGAGGGGGACCGGAGTTACGCTGTTGAGGGGAACCGGAGTTGTGCTATTGAGGGGGAACGGAGTTACGCTGTTGAAGGGGACGGAGTTGGGCTGTTTAGGGGGACCGGAGTTACGCTGTTGAGGGGGACCGGAGTTACGCTGTTGAGGGGGGGCGGAGTTGGGCTGTGGAGGGGGCGGAGTCTGACTGTGGAGGGGGCGGAGTTGGGCTGTTGAGGGGAACCGGAGTTGAGCTGTTGAGGGGGACCGGAGTTGAGCTGTTGAGGGGGACCGGAGTTGGGGGGGAGCGGAGTTGGGCTGTTTAGGGGGACTCAAGTTGGGCTGTGGGAAGGGGGACCGGAGTTGGGCTGTTGGGGGGGTGTCCGGAGTTGGGCTATTGAGGGTAACCGGAGTTGTGCAATTGAGGGGGACCGGAGTTGTGCTATTGAGGGGGACCGGAGTTGTGCTATTGAGGGGGACCGGAGTTGTGCTATTGAGGGGGACCGGAGTTGTGCTGTTGAGGGGAACCGGAGTTGGGATGTTGAGGGGGACCGGAGTTGGGCTGTGGCGGGGGGGGGGGGGGGGGGGGGGGGCGGAGTCTGACTGTGGCGGGGGGGCGGAGTTGGGCTATTGAGGGGAACCGGAGTTGTGCTATTGAGGGGGACCGGAGTTACGCTGTTGAGGGGGACTGGAGTTACGCTGTTGAGGGGGACTGGAGTTACGCTGTTGAGGGGGACCGGAGTTACGCTGTTGAGGGGAACCGGAGTTGTGCTGTTGAGGGGAACCGGAGTTACGCTGTTGAGGGGGACCGGAGTTACGCTGTTGAGGGGGACCGGAGTTACGCTGTTGAGGGGGACCGGAGTTACGCTGTTGAGGGGGACCGGAGTTACGCTGTTGAGGGGAACCGGAGTTGTGCTATTGAGGGGGACCGGAGTTACGCTGTTGAGGGGGACTGGAGTTGGGGGGGGCGGAGTTCGGCTGTTTAGGGGGACTGGAGTTGGGCTGTTGAGGGGGACCGGAGTTACGCTGTTGAGGGGGAATGGAGTTGGGGGGGGGGGGGGGAAATCGGAGTTGGGCTGTTTAGGGGGACTGAAGTTGGGCTGTTGAGGGGAACCGGAGTTGGGCTGTGGGGGGTGTCCGGAGTTGGGCTGTCGAGGGGGACCGGAGTTGGGCTGTGGGGGGTGTCCGGAGTTAGGCTGTCGAGGGGGACCGGAGTTTGGCTGTCGAGGGGTACCGGAGTTTGGCTGTGGGGGGTGTCCGGAGTTGGGCTGCGGGGGGTGTCCGGAGTTGGGCTGCGGGGGGTGTCCGGAGTTGGGCTGTTGAGGGGGAATGGAGTTGGGCTATTGAGGGGGACCGGAGTTGGGCTATTGAGGGGGACCGGAGTTGGGCTGTGGCGGGGGGGGGGCGGAGTCTGACTGTGGCGGGGGGGGGGGGGGCGGAGTTGTGCTATTGAGGGGGACCAGAGTTACGCTGTTGAGGGGGACCGGAGTTACGCTGTTGAGGGGGACCGGAGTTACGCTGTTGAGGGGGACCGGAGTTACGCTGTTGAGGGGGACCGGAGTTATGCTGTTGAGGGGGACCGGAGTTGTGCTATTGAGGGGGACCGGAGTTACGCTGTTGAGGGGGACTGGAGTTGGGGGGGGGGCGGAGTTGGCCTGTTGAGGGGGGGCGGAGTTGGGCTGTGGAGGGGGCGGAGTCTGACTGTGGAGGGGGCGGAGTCTGACTGTGGAGGGGGCAGAGTCTGACTGTGGAGGGGGCAGAGTTGGGCCGTTGAGGGGAACCGGAGTTGGGCTATTGAGGGGGACCGGAGTTGTGCTATTGAGGGGGACCGGAGTTGGGCTGTTGAGGGGAACCGGAGTTGTGCTATTGAGGGGGACCGGAGTTACGCTGTTGAGGGAGACTGGAGTTGGGCTGTGGGGGGGACTGGAGTTGGGCTGTGGGAAGGGGGACCGGAGTTGGGCTGTGGGGGGGTGTCCGGAGTTGGGCTGTCGAGGGGGACCGGAGTTGGGCTGTCGAGGGGGACCGGAGTTGAGCTGTGAAGGGGGACCGGAGTTGAGCTGTGAAGGGGGACCGGAGTTGAGCTATTGAGGGGGACCGGAGTTGAGCTGTTGAGGGGGGCGGAGTTGAGCTGTTGAGGGGGGCGGAGTTGAGCTGTTTAGAGGGACTGGAGTTGGGCTGTTGAGGGGAACCGGAGTTCGGCTGTGGCGGGGGGGGGGCGGAGTCTGACTGTGGCGGGGGGGGGGGGCGGAGTTGGACTATTGAGGGGAACCGGCGTTGTGCTATTGAGGGGGACCGGAGTCGTGCTGTTGAGGGGGACCGGAGTTGGGCTGTTGAGGGGGACCGGAGTTGGGATGTTGAGGGGGACCGGAGTTGAGCTGTTGAGGGGGACCGGAGTTGAGCTGTTGAGGGGGACTGGAGTTTAGGGGGGCGGAGTTGGGCTGTTTAGGGGAACCGGAGTTGGGCTGTTGAGGGGGACCGGAGTTGGACTGTGGCGGGGGGGACGGAGTTGGACTGTGGCGGGGGGGGGGGGGGGGGGCGGAGTCTGACTGTGGCGGGGGGGGGGGAGGGGGGGGGGGCGGAGTTGGGCTATTGAGGGGAACCGGAGTTGTGCTATTGAGGGGGACCGGAGTTACGCTGTTGAGGGGAACCGGAGTCGTGCTGTTGAGGGGGACCGGAGTTGGGCTGTTGAGGGGAACCGGAGTTGAGCTGTTGAGGGGGACCGGAGTTGAGCTGTTGAGGGGGACTGGAGTTGAGGGGGGCGGAGTTGGGCTGTTTAGGGGGACTGAAGTTGGGCTGTGGGAAGGGGGACCGGAGTTGGGCTGTGGGGGGGGTGTCCGGAGTTGGGCTATTGAGGGGAACCGGAGTCGGGCTATTGAGGGGAACCGGAGTCGGGCTATTGAGGGGGACCAGAGTTATGCTGTTGAGGGGGACTGGAGTTGGGGGGGGAAGGGGGACTGGAGTTGGGCTGTTGAGGGGGACCGGAGTTGGACTGTTGAGGGGGACCGGAGTTGAGCTGTTGAGGGGGACCGGAGTTGAGCTGTTGAGGGGGACCGGAGTTGAGCTGTTGAGGGGGACCGGAGTTGAGCTGTTGAGGGGGACTGGAGTTTAGGGGGGTGGAGTTGGGCTGTTTAGGGGAACCGGAGTTGGGCTGTTTAGGGGAACCGGAGTTGGGCTGTTGAGGGGGACCGGAGTTGGACTGTGGCGGGGGGGGGGCGGAGTTGGGCTATTGAGGGGAACCGGAGTTGTGCTATTGAGGGGGACCGGAGTTACGCTGTTGAGGGGAACCGGAGTCGTGCTGTTGAGGGGGACCGGAGTTGGGCTGTTGAGGGGAACCGGAGTTGAGCTGTTGAGGGGGACTGGAGTTGAGGGGGGCGGAGTTGGGCTGTTTAGGGGGACTGAAGTTGGGCTGTGGGAAGGGGGACCGGAGTTGGGCTGTGGGGGGGGTGTCCGGAGTTGGGCTGTTGAGGGGAACCGGAGTTGAGCTGTTGAGGGGGACTGGAGTTGAGGGGGGCGGAGTTGGGCTGTTTAGGGGGACTGAAGTTGGGCTGTGGGAAGGGGGACCGGAGTTGGGCTGTGGGGGGGGGTGTCCGGAGTTGGGCTATTGAGGGGAACCGGAGTTGGGGGGGGAAGGGGGACTGGAGTTGGGCACTGGGGGGGGAGTGGGGCTGTGGGGGGGGGGGGGGACCGGAGTTGGGCTGTGGGGGGGGGGGTGTCTGGAGTTGGGCTGTCGAGGGGGACCGGAGTTGGGCTGTCGAGGGGGACCAGAGTTGAGCTGTTGAGGGGGACTGGAGTTGAGGGGGGCGGAGTTGGGCTGTTTAGGGGGACTGGAGTTGGGCTGTGGGAAGGGGGACCGGAGTTGGGCTGTGGGGGGGGGGTGTCCGGAGTTGGGCTATTGAGGGGAACCGGAGTCGGGCTATTGAGGGGGACCAGAGTTACGCTGTTGAGGGGGACTGGAGTTGGGGGGGAAGGGGGACTGGAGTTGGGCACTGGGGGGGGAGTGGGGCTGTGGGGGGGGGGGGGGGGGTACCGGAGTTGGGCTGTGGGGGGGGGTGTCTGGAGTTGGGCTGTCGAGGGGGACCGGAGTTGGGCTGTCGAGGGGGACCAGAGTTGAGCTGTTGAGGGGGACTGGAGTTGAGGGGGGCGGAGTTGGGCTGTTTAGGGGGACTGGAGTTGGGCTGTGGGAAGGGGGACCGGAGTTGGGCTGTGGGGGGGAGTGTCCGGAGTTGGGCTATTGAGGGGAACCGGAGTCGGGCTATTGAGGGGGACCAGAGTTACGCTGTTGAGGGGGACTGGAGTTGGGGGGGGAAGGGGGACTGGAGTTGGGCACTGGGGGGGGAGTGGGGCTGTGGGGGCGGGGGGGGGACCGGAGTTGGGCTGTGGGGGGGTGTCTGGAGTTGGGCTGTCGAGGGGGCCCGGAGTTGGGCTGTCGAGGGGGACCAGAGTTGAGCTGTTGAGGGGGACTGGAGTTGAGGGGGGCGGAGTTGGGCTGTTTAGGGGGACAGGAGTTGAGCAACACTGCTGTAGGGGATGGCTGAGCCATGTTAAAGTACAACTAGCTCCTACACCTACCTTTCAGGTTGATCCGACAGGTCTCCCTCAAAACAACAGGTAGAGCAAGTCTCCACATCAGACTAAAACCCAACTATCATCGTCTAGTACTGGATTTGACCAATAGAGTTGTAGAGTTGGTTTCAGCATTATCTACTATTAGGTTTCTACTTACCGAAGGGTGAGAACGCGAAGCCCCCGAATGTGGGGACTGCAGCTCCCGGGCTGAGGAACGGGTTGAGACCCCCCCCACTGGAGCTCTGCTCTACTGCAGCCAGAGCTGGCGGAGGAGCCACCACTAGGTAGGAGGAGACAGAACGGGTCAGAACATAGGCAATGCCCACAAACAACTGCTAGGCCCGGTCCCAAACAAACTCTAGTCCAGAAACAACTCCTAGGCCCAGTGCCAGAAACACAGAACCAACTGACCTAAATTAAATAAAGGCTAAATACATTTTAAAAAGCACTGCAATGGATGAGAAAGGGTTGAATCATTACATTAGAGATATGAGGTAGATAGGAGGTAGATTAGAGGTAGATAGGAGGTAGATAGAAGGTAGAGTAGAGGTAGGAGGTAGAGGTAGATAGGAGGTAGAGTAGAGACATGAGGTAGATAGGAGGTAGAGTAGAGGTAGATTAGAGGTAGAGTAGAGGTAGAGTAGAGGTAGAGTAGAGGTGGATTAGAGGTGGATTAGAGGTAGAGTAGAGGTGGATTAGAGGTAGAGTAGAGGTAGGAGGTAGAGTAGAGGTAGGAGGTAGATTAGAGGTAGATTAGAGGTAGGAGGTAGATTAGAGGTAGATGGGAGGTAGAGGTAGAGTAGAGGTAGATTAGAGGTAGAGTAGAGATAGGAGGTAGATAGGAGGTAGATTAGAGGTAGATTAGAGGTAGATTAGAGGTAGAGTAGAGGTAGAGTAGAGGTAGAGGTAGAGTAGAGATAGATTAGAGGTGCACAGTAACTCACATGCTGTTGGATCAGTCTGGAAACAGCTGGGGGGTTCTGGTGACTCTACTATAGACACCTCTCTCACTGGGGAGGAACACAGACAGTCTGCTGTATTTACTCAAGGTACTGTATGGATCCTGCCTAGTTCTCAGAGGAATAAATAAATCAAATCAGGCCTTTTGAGGACAGGCGCTGACTATTTTTGTTTAACTTCCAGTATCAAATGGTTTTGGTGTCTGAATTTTTTTTAAATTAAATGATATACATATTTTAAGAAGTCCCACTTTAACTTTTAACTTGAGAGAAGAGTAAAGAAGAGGTTCTCAGGAGATAAATGGTTCTGTCACCTTTCTTAGGAGATAAATGGTTCTGTACCTCAGGAGATAAATGGTTCTGTACCTTTCTCGTAGATGCTGATGAAGCTCCCCTGACACACCTCCTCCAGGAGCCCTCTGAAGTCAGCTACCGATGACATCACCATGTTAAAGGTGAAGTTGGGGTCGAAGGTCACAGCTGGCAGGCCTCCAATCACAGGAGAGGAGCTCAGAGACTGACAGCTCTACAACAACACAGAGACAGATGGGTTAGAGAGACATCAGAGAGACATAGCCTGGCCAGGAGAGAGAGACATAGCCTGGCCAGGAGAGGGAGAAATAGCCTGGCCAGGAGAGATGGATACCTACTCTACATCAGTCACCTCAGGCTGAGGATGGTATTGACAGGACCTACTCTACATCAGTCACCTGTAGGAAGAAGATGTGGTCCTCAGTGTGTGAAAGCTGCTCCAACTCTGCATCTCTCCTCCTCAACTCAGACATCTCCTGCTCCAGTTTGGCCAGCAGTCCTTCAGCTTGGCTGACAGCAGTCTTCTCCTGGGCTTTGATCAACTCCCTCACCTCAAACCTCTTCAGCTCCATGGAGCGGATCAGCTCTGTAAACACCCTCTCAGTGTCCTCCACGGCCGACCGAGCTGAACGCTGGAGGGGGACACAGACACACAGCAGATGTCTATATAGGTCCTGAATATATCTAAAGTACTAATGCAATATTGTGTACGGCTGAAGCCGTGTTACATATTTTAATGATCAAATAAGTTCAATGAATACCAAACAGAAACAGACAGAGGTTTAGTATCAGGACTAGTGTGGCCCAGTCCATTCCTCATATTGCTACTCACAATTGGAGAATCTGCAACTGCAAGACCTTCTCCCATCGTTAGACAGACAGATACTCACAGTTAGAGAGCTGATGGCCTGTCTCAGCTCCTGCACGTCCTTCTCCCTCTCCTGGATCCTCTGCTGAGACCTCCTCTTCAGCTCCCCCAGCTGGCTCTGAAGAGAAATGTACAGACGGACAGAAGAGACAGGCAGACAGACAGATCATTAACATTGCTTCATGACATAAACATTGACTTCAGCTATAACTTTAAAGGGTAGTCTGGGGCTGATAATCATTTTCCAGGACTTTTAAATCATGCTATCATGCTATTAAAGCCACTGTCTTCACAAAAATGTTGCCATCATCTCTCAGCTCTTTGACATACCGTGTGTAGGTCTGACACAAAATGCATTATTTGACACAATATCATCACAGTACTGGTAAACCTAGCTATCTAATGCTCTAGGCAGCACTCTGCCTTCTCGCTGCAGTTCTCAGCCATTAGCTTCACCCACGACTGACTCTTGTTAACTACAAACCTGTGTTTTAACGTTTAGAAACATCAAACGATAATCACACGTAATACCGCTTTCGAAACATATGGCCCTTATCTTTAATCAGCGAGAAAAAAAACCTTTAACTAAAATATGATACAATCATCTGTCACAGATCCATACAGCTATGGAGCCATCATCCTACTAAACTACACTGTAGTAGTTACAGATCCATACAGCTATGGAGCCATCATCCTACTAAACTACACTGTAGCAGTTACAGACCCATACAGCCTCCATCCTACTAAACTACACTGTAGCAGTTACAGATCCATACAGCCTCCATCCTACTAAACTACACTGTAGTAGTTACAGATCCATACAGCTATGGAGCCTCCATCCTACTAAACTACACTGTAGCAGTTACAGATCCATACAGCCTCCATCCTACTAAACTACACTGTAGTAGTTACAGATCCATACAGCTATGGAGCCATCATCCTACTAAACTACACTGTAGCAGTTACAGATCCATACAGCCTCCATCCTACTAAACTACACTGTAGTAGTTACAGATCCATACAGCCTCCATCCTACTAAACTACACTGTAGCAGTTACAGATCCATACAGCTATGGAGCCTCCATCCTACTAAACTACACTGTAGTAGTTACAGATCCATACAGCCTCCATCCTACTAAACTACACTGTAGTAGTTACAGATCCATACAGCCTCCACCCTACTAACCTACACTATAGCAGTTACAGATCCATACAGCCTCCATCCTACTAAACTACACTGTAGTAGTTACAGATCCATACAGCCTCAATCCTACTAAACTACACTGTAGTAGGTACAGATCCATACAGCCTCCATCCTACTAAACTACACTATAGCAGTTACAGATCCATACAGCCTCCATCCTACTAAACTACACTGTAGCAGTTACAGATCCATACAGCCTCCATCCTACTAAACTACACTGTAGCAGTTACAGATCCATACAGCCTCCATCCTACTAAACTACACTGTAGTAGTTACAGACCCATACAGCCTCCATCCTACTAAACTGCACTGTAGTAGTTACAGATCCATACAGCTATGGAGCCTCCATCCTACTAAACTGCACTGTAGTAGTTACAGATCCATACAGCTATGGAGCCTCCATCCTACTAAACTACACTGTAGTAGTTACAGATCCATACAGCCTCCATCCTACTAAACTACACTGTAGCAGTTACAGACCCATACAGCTATGGAGCCTCCATCCTACTAAACTACACTGTAGTAGTTACAGACCCATACAGCCTCCATCCTACTAAACTACACTGTAGTAGTTACAGATCCATACAGCCTCCATCCTACTAAACTACACTGTAGTAGTTACAGACCCATACAGCCTCCATCCTACTAAACTACACTGTAGTAGGTACAGATCCATACAGCCTCCATCCTACTAAACTACACTGTAGCAGTTACAGATCCATACAGCCTCCATCCTACTAAACTACACTGTAGCAGTTACAGATCCATACAGCCTCCATCCTACTAAACTACACTGTAGTAGGTACAGATCCATACAGCCTCCATCCTACTAAACTACACTGTAGTAGCTACAGATCCATACAGCTATGGAGCCTCCATCCTACTAAACTACACTGTAGTAGTTACAGACCCATACAGCCTCCATCCTACTAAACTACACTGTAGTAGGTACAGATCCATACAGCCTCCATCCTACTAAACTACACTGTAGCAGTTACAGACCCATACAGCCTCCATCCTACTAAACTACACTGTAGTAGTTACAGATCCATACAGCATCCCTCCTACTAAACTACACTGTAGTAGTTACAGATCCATACAGCCTCCATCCTACTAAACTGCACTGTAGTAGTTACAGATCCATACAGCTATGGAGCCTCCATCCTACTAAACTGCACTGTAGTAGTTACAGATCCATACAGCTATGGAGCCTCCATCCTACTAAACTGCACTGTAGTAGTTACAGATCCATACAGCTATGGAGCCTCCATCCTACTAAACTACACTGTAGCAGTTACAGATCCATACAGCATCCCTCCTACTAAACTACACTGTAGTAGTTACAGATCCATACAGCCTCCATCCTACTAAACTGCACTGTAGTAGTTACAGATCCATACAGCTATGGAGCCTCCATCCTACTAAACTGCACTGTAGTAGTTACAGATCCATACAGCTATGGAGCCTCCATCCTACTAAACTACACTGTAGTAGTTACAGATCCATACAGCCTCCATCCTACTAAACTACACTGTAGTAGTTACAGACCCATACAGCTATGGAGCCTCCATTCTACTAAACTACACTGTAGTAGTTACAGACCCATACAGCCTCCATCCTACTAAACTACAATGTAGTAGTTACAGATCCATACAGCCTCCATCCTACTAAACTACACTGTAGTAGTTACAGACCCATACAGCTATGGAGCCTCCATCCTACTAAACTACACTGTAGTAGTTACAGATCCATACAGCCTCCATCCTACTAAACTACACTGTAGTAGTTACAGACCCATACAGCTATGGAGCCTCCATCCTACACTATAGAGGTTACAGACCCATACAGCCTCCATCCTACTAAACTACACTATAGAGGTTACAGACCCATACAGCCTCCATCCTACTAAACTACACTATAGAGGTTACAGATCCATACAGCCTCCATCCTACTAAACTACACTGTAGTAGTTACAGATCCATACAGCTATGGAGCCTCCATCCTACTAAACTACACTGTAGCAGTTACAGATCCATACAGCCTCCATCCTACTAAACTACACTGTAGTAGTTACAGATCCATACAGCTATGGAGCCATCATCCTACTAAACTACACTGTAGCAGTTACAGATCCATACAGCCTCCATCCTACTAAACTACACTGTAGTAGTTACAGATCCATACAGCCTCCATCCTACTAAACTACACTGTAGCAGTTACAGATCCATACAGCTATGGAGCCTCCATCCTACTAAACTACACTGTAGTAGTTACAGATCCATACAGCCTCCATCCTACTAAACTACACTGTAGTAGTTACAGATCCATACAGCCTCCACCCTACTAACCTACACTATAGCAGTTACAGATCCATACAGCCTCCATCCTACTAAACTACACTGTAGTAGTTACAGATCCATACAGCCTCAATCCTACTAAACTACACTGTAGTAGGTACAGATCCATACAGCCTCCATCCTACTAAACTACACTATAGCAGTTACAGATCCATACAGCCTCCATCCTACTAAACTACACTGTAGCAGTTACAGATCCATACAGCCTCCATCCTACTAAACTACACTGTAGCAGTTACAGATCCATACAGCCTCCATCCTACTAAACTACACTGTAGTAGTTACAGACCCATACAGCCTCCATCCTACTAAACTGCACTGTAGTAGTTACAGATCCATACAGCTATGGAGCCTCCATCCTACTAAACTGCACTGTAGTAGTTACAGATCCATACAGCTATGGAGCCTCCATCCTACTAAACTACACTGTAGTAGTTACAGATCCATACAGCCTCCATCCTACTAAACTACACTGTAGCAGTTACAGACCCATACAGCTATGGAGCCTCCATCCTACTAAACTACACTGTAGTAGTTACAGACCCATACAGCCTCCATCCTACTAAACTACACTGTAGTAGTTACAGATCCATACAGCCTCCATCCTACTAAACTACACTGTAGTAGTTACAGACCCATACAGCCTCCATCCTACTAAACTACACTGTAGTAGGTACAGATCCATACAGCCTCCATCCTACTAAACTACACTGTAGCAGTTACAGATCCATACAGCCTCCATCCTACTAAACTACACTGTAGCAGTTACAGATCCATACAGCCTCCATCCTACTAAACTACACTGTAGTAGGTACAGATCCATACAGCCTCCATCCTACTAAACTACACTGTAGTAGCTACAGATCCATACAGCTATGGAGCCTCCATCCTACTAAACTACACTGTAGTAGTTACAGACCCATACAGCCTCCATCCTACTAAACTACACTGTAGTAGGTACAGATCCATACAGCCTCCATCCTACTAAACTACACTGTAGCAGTTACAGACCCATACAGCCTCCATCCTACTAAACTACACTGTAGTAGTTACAGATCCATACAGCATCCCTCCTACTAAACTACACTGTAGTAGTTACAGATCCATACAGCCTCCATCCTACTAAACTGCACTGTAGTAGTTACAGATCCATACAGCTATGGAGCCTCCATCCTACTAAACTGCACTGTAGTAGTTACAGATCCATACAGCTATGGAGCCTCCATCCTACTAAACTGCACTGTAGTAGTTACAGATCCATACAGCTATGGAGCCTCCATCCTACTAAACTACACTGTAGCAGTTACAGATCCATACAGCATCCCTCCTACTAAACTACACTGTAGTAGTTACAGATCCATACAGCCTCCATCCTACTAAACTGCACTGTAGTAGTTACAGATCCATACAGCTATGGAGCCTCCATCCTACTAAACTGCACTGTAGTAGTTACAGATCCATACAGCTATGGAGCCTCCATCCTACTAAACTACACTGTAGTAGTTACAGATCCATACAGCCTCCATCCTACTAAACTACACTGTAGTAGTTACAGACCCATACAGCTATGGAGCCTCCATTCTACTAAACTACACTGTAGTAGTTACAGACCCATACAGCCTCCATCCTACTAAACTACAATGTAGTAGTTACAGATCCATACAGCCTCCATCCTACTAAACTACACTGTAGTAGTTACAGACCCATACAGCTATGGAGCCTCCATCCTACTAAACTACACTGTAGTAGTTACAGATCCATACAGCCTCCATCCTACTAAACTACACTGTAGTAGTTACAGACCCATACAGCTATGGAGCCTCCATCCTACTAAACTACACTATAGAGGTTACAGACCCATACAGCCTCCATCCTACTAAACTACACTATAGAGGTTACAGACCCATACAGCCTCCATCCTACTAAACTACACTATAGAGGTTACAGACCCATACAGCCTCCATCCTACTAAACTATGCCGCACGGCCATCGCTCATCCATATATTTCTATGTTGGTTATTACTGCATTGTCGGAACTAGAAGCACAAGCATTTCGCTACACTCACATTAACATCTGCTAACCATGTGTATGTGACCATTAACATCTGCTAACCATGTGTATGTGACCATTAACATCTGCTAACCATGTGTATGTGACCATTAACATTTGATGTTATTTTAATGGATAGCTTTTCTTCCAAAAACAAGGTATTTTCTAAGTGACCCCACACTTTTGAATGGTAGTGTGTACACACACACACACACGGCTGGGAAACTCCACAAACTCTGATTTCAAGAGAGAATACTATTATGAAGAAAGAACCAGACTAGCTGAACTGTTTATGAACTGCTCTGGTGTGTATTAGTTACAACTGTCCCCACACATCCTGTGAACTAACATCATAACTGTTTAGAGCAGGCAGGTACGGTGGCTCCCATAGGACAGAAGGTGAGCCAAAAGGTACACACAACAATAATGCATAAGGGCTACATAGCGAACATAACAAACACAACAGTTTATTATGGATTCCCATGACAACTAAATTGCCATGTGCGACGCAGTGTATGTGAATTGACACTCTACTCTTCCACGCAAATCCCGACCCCCGTCTCTCGGTGTGATTTAAGGCTTCATGTGTAATGTAACGGAACAGAGTCATTATTCATAAGGGCAATGGTTGACCAAAATGTCTGACCTTTTATCACGACAAAAAAAAGGTCAATGTCCATTAGAAATATTCTAATTTCTACTTCTATGGTTAGATCAATCCTATAAGTTTGTCTTGGGTGACAACGAGCAGTTAATCATCAATAGAGAACGGCCGTGCCGATATCCTACCTGTTTTTGCTGGATCTCAGTCTCCACCAGGACCGTGTCATGGCCCTTATGCTCCGCCGTCATACACAGGTAACATATACAGTGTTGGTCGGTCCGACAGTACACCTCCAGCAGTTTGTCGTGATGCGGACAGATCGTCTCCTGTAGTTTCTTGGAGGCCTGGACCAACTTGTGTTTCTTAAACGGAGCTGATTCGTAGTGAGGCAGGAGGTGGGTGTCGCAGTAAGAGGCCAGACACACCAGACAGGATTTAACGGCTCGGTTCTTCCTCCCGGTGCACACGTCACATTCCACGTCCTCCGGTCCGGCGTAGCACTGTTCCGGGGGAGCAGCTTGAAGTCCTGTCTTCTTGAACTTGTCCACCACCTCGGATAGCATGGTGTTTCTGCCCAGGAGAGGCCTCGGGTTGAAGCTCTGGCGGCACTGCGGACAGCAGTAAAAACCCAGAAAATCGTCCTGGTCCCAGTAGCCTTTAATACAGACCGAACAGTAGCTATGACCACACGGGATGGTCACAGGATCCCTCAGCACATCCAGACATATGGAACAGTTGAATTGGTCTTGGTCGAGGAAGAGTCCAGCTTGAGCCATTTTGTGAACACAAACAGCGAGTTAAAGAGACGAGCTTTGTTTACAGGAAGTGGAGGGTGTGTGTTGTGGGGATGTCGTCGGAAGAAGAAGGCAGACGCCGACGGTCCGCAAACCAACGTTAAAGGTACATGTCGCCACCTACCGTGCTGGAGTGTGTGGTCAATCCCGGGTTACAACATCAGCTCCACATTTCTTAATCCTCCTAACTAACTCAGTACTTCTGAGAAAATAAAAAAGAGCCCTACTAACTTATAATAGACCCTCCCCCAAATCTCTTCCAACCCTAAACTTCAATTTAATAAAAACTCTGTTGCTGCTTCCACAAATGATCTTCAATTTGGCAGTTCTTTCCACAAATGCAGTCAGGTTGATAACCTTTCCAATGAAGGCTATGAAGTCAATCTGATTAACTATCCAGGTGTCCTTCGACAAGACACAAAGACTTTTGCAATTGGCTCAGAACAGGGCAGTACGGCTGGCCCTTGGATGTACAGATAGCTAATATTAATAATATGCATGTCAATCTCTCCTGGCTCAAAGTGGAGGAGAGATTGACTTCATCATTACTTGTATTTATGAGAGGTTTTGACATGTTGAATGCATCGAGCTGTCTGTTTAAACTACTGGCACACAGCTCGGACACCCTACATACCCCACAAGACATGCCACCAGAGATCTCTTCACAGTCCCCAAGTCCAGAACAGACTATGGGAGGTGCACAGTACTACATAGAGCCATGACTACATGGAACTCTATTCCACATCAAGCCACTGATGCAAATTAGATTTTTTTTTAAACCTTATGGAACAACGGTGACTGTGAAGCAACACAAACATATACACAGACACATGCACACACACACGATAGCATACACACTATACACACACACACACACTCGATAACATACACACTATACACACACACACACACACACACTATAACATACACACTATACACACAATAGCATACACACTATAACATACACACTATACACACGATAACATACACACTATACACACACACAAACACTAAAACATACACAATATACACACACACACACACTATAACATACACACTATAGACACACACACACAGTATAACATACACACTATACACACACACACAGTATAACATACACACTATACACACACACACACACTATAACATACACACTATAGACACACACACACACACACACACTATAACATACACACTATACACACACACACACACACACTATAACATACACACTATACACACGATAACATACACACTATAACATACACACTATACACACACACACACGATAACATATACACTATACACACACACACACACACGATAACATACACACTATACACACACACACACACGATAACATACACACTATATACACACACACTATAACATACACACTATACACACGATAACATACACACACACACACGATAACATACACACTATATACACACACACACGATAACATACACACTATACACACACACACACTATAACATACACACTATACACACACACACACTATAACATACACACTATACACACGATAACATACACACTATACACACACACACACACTATAACATACACACTATACACACACAACACTATAACATACACACTATACACACACAACACTATAACATACACACTATACACACACACACACACTATAACATACACACTATACACACACACACACACACACACTATAACACACACACACACACACACACTATAACATACACACTATACACACACACGATAACATACACACTACACACACACACACACACACTATAACATACACACTATACACACACACACTATAACATACACACTATACACACACACACACACACTATAACATACACACTATACACACACACACACTATAACATACACACTATACACACACACGATAACATACACACTATACACACACACACACGATAACATACACACTATACACACACACACACACTATAACATACATACTATACACACACTCACACACTACAACATACACACTATACGTACACATAGATTTAGTAATGTAGATATGTGTTAGTGGTGGAGGGCACACAGTGTGTTGTGAAATCTGTGAATGTATTGTAATGTTTTTCAAATTGTATAAACTGCCTTCATTTTGATGGACCCCAGGAAGGTAGCAGCTAATGGGGATCCATAATAAACCCCAGGAAGACAGCAGCTAATGGGGATCCATAATAAACCCCAGGAAGACAGCAGCTAATGGGGATCCATAATAAACCCCAGGAAGACAGCAGCTAATGGGGAACCATAATAAACCCCAGGAAGACAGCAGCTAATGGGGATCCATAATAAACCCCAGGAAGACAGCAGCTAATGGGGATCCATAATAAACCCCAGGAAGACAGCAGCTAATGGGGATCCATAATAAACCCCAGGAAGACAGCAGCTAATGGGGAACCATAATAGACAGTAGTTATATAGGATGGTGTGAATAGACAGTATAGACAGAAGTTATTTAGGTTGGTGTGTATAGACAGTAGTTATATAGGATGGTGTGTATAGACAGAAGTTATATAGGATGGTGTGTATAGACAGTAGTTATATAGGATGGTGTGTATAGACAGTAGTTATATAGGATGATGTGTATAGACAGTAGTTATATAGGATGGTGTGTATAGACAGTAGTTATATAGGATGGTGTGTATAGACAGTATAGACAGTAGTTATAATAGGATGGTTTTTATAGACAGTAGTTATATAGGATGGTGTCTATAGACAGTAGGTATATGGGATGGTGTGTATAGACAGTATAGACAGTAGTTATATAGGATGGTGTGTATAGACAGTAGTTATAATAGGATGGTGTCTATAGACAGTAGGTATATGGGATGGTGTGTATAGACAGTATAGACAGTAGTTATAATAGGATGGTGTGTATAGACAGTAGTTATAATAGGATGGTGTCTATAGACAGTAGTTATAATAGGATGGTGTGTATAGACAGTAGTTATATAGGATGGTGTGTATAGACAGTATAGACAGTAGTTATAATAGAATGGTGTCTGTAGACAGTAGTTATAATAGGATGGTGTGTATAGACAGTAGTTATGTGGGATGGTGTGTATAGACAGTATAGACAGTAGTTATATAGGATGGTGTGTATTGACAGTATAGACAGTAGTTATATAGGATGGTGTGTATAGACAGTAGTTATATAGGATGGTGTGTATAGACAGTAGATATATAGGATGGTGTGTATAGACAGTAGTTATAATAGGATAGTGTGTATAGACAGTAGTTATATAGGATGGTGTGTATAGACAGTAGTTATAATAGGATGGTGTGTATAGACAGTAGTTATATAGGATGGTGTGTATAGACAGTATAGACAGTAGTTATAATAGAATGGTGTCTGTAGACAGTAGTTATAATAGGATGGTGTGTATAGACAGTAGTTATGTGGGATGGTGTGTATATACAGTAGTTATATAGGATGGTGTGTATAGACAGTAGTTATAATAGGATGGTGTCTATAGACAGTAGTTATATAGGATGGTGTGTATAGACAGTAGTTATAATAGGATGGTGTCTATAGACAGTAGGTATATGGGATGGTGTGTATAGACAGTATAGACAGTAGTTATATAGGATGGTGTGTATAGACAGTAGTTATAATAGGATGGTGTCTATAGACAGTAGTTATAATAGGATGGTGTGTATAGACAGTAGTTATATAGGATGGTGTGTATAGACAGTATAGACAGTAGTTATAATAGAATGGTGTCTGTAGACAGTAGTTATAATAGGATGGTGTGTATAGACAGTAGTTATGTGGGATGGTGTGTATAGACAGTATAGACAGTAGTTAATAGGATGGTGTGTATAGACAGTAGTTATATAGGATGGTGTGTATAGACAGTAGTTATATAGGATGGTGTGTATAGACAGTAGTTATAATAGGATGGTGTCTATAGACAGTAGTTATAATAGGATGGTGTGTATAGACAGTAGTTATATAGGATGGTGTGTATAGATAGTATAGACAGTAGTTATATAGGATGGTGTGTATAGACAGTAGTTATATAGGATGGTGTGTATAGACAGTAGTTATATAGGATGGTGTGTATAGACAGTAGTTATATAGGATGGTGTGTATAGACAGTAGTTATATAGGATGGTGTGTATAGACAGTAGTTATATAGGATGGTGTGTATAGACAGTATAGACAGTAGTTATATAGGATGGTGTGTATAGACAGTAGTTATAATAGGATGGTGTCTATAGACAGTAGTTATAATAGGATGGTGTCTATAGACAGTAGTTATATAGGATGGTGTGTATAGACAGTAGTTATAATAGGATGGTGTCTATAGACAGTAGGTATATGGGATGGTGTGTATAGACAGTATAGACTGTAGTTATATAGGATGGTGTGTATAGACAGTAGTTATAATAGGATGGTGTCTGTAGACAGTAGTTATAATAGGATGGTGTGTATAGACAGTAGTTATATAGGATGGTTTGTATAGACAGTAGTTATATAGGATGCTGTGTATAGACAGTAGTTATATAGGATGGTGTCTATAGACAGTAGTTATAATAGGATGGTGTGTATAGACAGTAGTTATATAGGATGGTGTGTATAGACAGTAGTTATATAGGATGGTGTCTATAGACAGTAGTTATATAGGATGGTGTCTATAGACAGTAGTTATATAGGATGGTGTGTATAGACAGTAGTTATATAGGATGGTGTGTATAGACAGTAGTTATATAGGATGGTGTGTATAGACAGTATAGACAGTAGTTATATTGGATGGTGTGTATAGACAGTAGTTATATAGGATGGTGTGTATAGACAGTAGTTATATAGGATGGTGTGTATAGACAGTAGTTATATAGGATGGTGTGTATAGACAGTATAGACAGTAGTTATATAGGCTGGTGTGTATAGACAGTAGTTATATAGGATGGTGTCTATAGACAGTAGTTATATAGGATGGTGTCTATAGACAGTAGTTATATAGGATGGTGTGTATAGACAGTAGTTATATAGGATGGTGTCTATAGACAGTATAGACAGTAGTTATATAGGATGGTGTGTATAGACAGTAGTTATATAGGATGGTGTATATAGACAGTAGTTATATAGGATGGTGTGTATAGACAGTAGTTATAGAGGATGGTGTGTATAGACAGTAGTTATAGAGGATGGTGTGTATAGACAGTAGTTATATAGGATGGTGTATATAGACAGTAGTTTTATAGGATGGTGTGTATAGACAGTAGTTATAATAGGATGGTGTGTATTGACAGTAGTTATATAGGATGGTGTGTATAGACAGTATAGACAGTAGTTATAATAGGATGTTGTGTATAGACAGTAGTTATATAGGATGGTGTGTATAGACAGTATAGACAGTAGTTATATAGGATGGTGTGTATAGACAGTAGTTATATAGGATGGTGTGTATAGACAGTATAGACAGTAGTTATAATAGGATGGTGTGTATAGACATTAGTTATATAGGATGGTGTGTATAGACAGTAGTTATATAGGATGGTGTGTATAGACAGTAGTTATATAGGATGGTGTGTATAGACAGTAGTTATATAGGATGGTGTCTATAGACAGTAGTTATATAAGATGGTGTGTCTATAGACAGTATAGACAGTAGTTATAATAGGATGGTTTTTATAGACAGTAGTTATATAGGATGGTGTCTATAGACAGTATTTATATAGGATGGTGTGTATAGACAGTATAGACAGTAGTTATAATAGGATGGTGTGTATAGACAGTAGTTATATAGGATGGTGTGTATAGACAGTATAGACAGTAGTTATAATAGGGTGGTGTGTATAGACAGTAGTTATAATAGGATGGTGTGTATAGACAGTAGTTATATAGGATGGTGTGTATAGACAGTATAGACAGTAGTTATAATAGGATGGTGTGTATAGACAGTAGTTATATAGGATGGTGTGTATAGACAGTAGTTATATAGGATGGTGTGTATAGACAGTAGTTATATAGGATGGTGTGTATAGACAGTATAGACAGTAGTTATATTGGATGGTGTGTATAGACAGTAGTTATATAGGATGGTGTGTATAGACAGTAGTTATATAGGATGGTGTGTATAGACAGTAGTTATATAGGATGGTGTGTATAGACAGTATAGACAGTAGTTATATAGGATGGTGTGTATAGACAGTAGTTATATAGGATGGTGTCTATAGACAGTAGTTATATAGGATGGTGTCTATAGACAGTAGTTATATAGGATGGTGTGTATAGACAGTAGTTATATAGGATGGTGTCTATAGACAGTATAGACAGTAGTTATATAGGATGGTGTGTATAGACAGTAGTTATATAGGATGGTGTATATAGACAGTAGTTATATAGGATGGTGTGTATAGACAGTAGTTATAGAGGATGGTGTGTATAGACAGTAGTTATAGAGGATGGTGTGTATAGACAGTAGTTATATAGGATGGTGTATATAGACAGTAGTTTTATAGGATGGTGTGTATAGACAGTAGTTATAATAGGATGGTGTGTATTGACAGTAGTTATATAGGATGGTGTGTATAGACAGTATAGACAGTAGTTATAATAGGATGTTGTGTATAGACAGTAGTTATATAGGATGGTGTGTATAGACAGTATAGACAGTAGTTAATAGGATGGTGTGTATAGACAGTAGTTATATAGGATGGTGTGTATAGACAGTAGTTATATAGGATGGTGTGTATAGACAGTAGTTATAATAGGATGGTGTCTATAGACAGTAGTTATAATAGGATGGTGTGTATAGACAGTAGTTATATAGGATGGTGTGTATAGATAGTATAGACAGTAGTTATATAGGATGGTGTGTATAGACAGTAGTTATATAGGATGGTGTGTATAGACAGTAGTTATATAGGATGGTGTGTATAGACAGTAGTTATATAGGATGGTGTGTATAGACAGTAGTTATATAGGATGGTGTGTATAGACAGTAGTTATATAGGATGGTGTGTATAGACAGTATAGACAGTAGTTATATAGGATGGTGTGTATAGACAGTAGTTATAATAGGATGGTGTCTATAGACAGTAGTTATAATAGGATGGTGTGTATTGACAGTAGTTATATAGGATGGTGTGTATAGACAGTATAGACAGTAGTTATAATAGGATGTTGTGTATAGACAGTAGTTATATAGGATGGTGTGTATAGACAGTATAGACAGTAGTTAATAGGATGGTGTGTATAGACAGTAGTTATATAGGATGGTGTGTATAGACAGTAGTTATATAGGATGGTGTGTATAGACAGTAGTTATAATAGGATGGTGTCTATAGACAGTAGTTATAATAGGATGGTGTGTATAGACAGTAGTTATATAGGATGGTGTGTATAGATAGTATAGACAGTAGTTATATAGGATGGTGTGTATAGACAGTAGTTATATAGGATGGTGTGTATAGACAGTAGTTATATAGGATGGTGTGTATAGACAGTAGTTATATAGGATGGTGTGTATAGACAGTAGTTATATAGGATGGTGTGTATAGACAGTAGTTATATAGGATGGTGTGTATAGACAGTATAGACAGTAGTTATATAGGATGGTGTGTATAGACAGTAGTTATAATAGGATGGTGTCTATAGACAGTAGTTATAATAGGATGGTGTCTATAGACAGTAGTTATATAGGATGGTGTGTATAGACAGTAGTTATAATAGGATGGTGTCTATAGACAGTAGGTATATGGGATGGTGTGTATAGACAGTATAGACTGTAGTTATATAGGATGGTGTGTATAGACAGTAGTTATAATAGGATGGTGTCTGTAGACAGTAGTTATAATAGGATGGTGTGTATAGACAGTAGTTATATAGGATGGTTTGTATAGACAGTAGTTATATAGGATGCTGTGTATAGACAGTAGTTATATAGGATGGTGTCTATAGACAGTAGTTATAATAGGATGGTGTGTATAGACAGTAGTTATAATAGGATGGTGTGTATAGACAGTAGTTATATAGGATGGTGTCTATAGACAGTAGTTATATAGGATGGTGTCTATAGACAGTAGTTATATAGGATGGTGTGTATAGACAGTAGTTATATAGGATGGTGTGTATAGACAGTAGTTATATAGGATGGTGTCTATAGACAGTAGTTATATAGGATGGTGTCTATAGACAGTAGTTATATAGGATGGTGTGTATAGACAGTAGTTATATAGGATGGTGTGTATAGACAGTAGTTATATAGGATGGTGTGTATAGACAGTATAGACAGTAGTTATATTGGATGGTGTGTATAGACAGTAGTTATATAGGATGGTGTGTATAGACAGTAGTTATATAGGATGGTGTGTATAGACAGTAGTTATATAGGATGGTGTGTATAGACAGTATAGACAGTAGTTATATAGGATGGTGTGTATAGACAGTAGTTATATAGGATGGTGTCTATAGACAGTAGTTATATAGGATGGTGTCTATAGACAGTAGTTATATAGGATGGTGTGTATAGACAGTAGTTATATAGGATGGTGTCTATAGACAGTATAGACAGTAGTTATATAGGATGGTGTGTATAGACAGTAGTTATATAGGATGGTGTATATAGACAGTAGTTATATAGGATGGTGTGTATAGACAGTAGTTATAGAGGATGGTGTGTATAGACAGTAGTTATAGAGGATGGTGTGTATAGACAGTAGTTATATAGGATGCTGTATATAGACAGTAGTTTTATAGGATGGTGTGTATAGACAGTAGTTATAATAGGATGGTGTGTATTGACAGTAGTTATATAGGATGGTGTGTATAGACAGTATAGACAGTAGTTATAATAGGATGTTGTGTATAGACAGTAGTTATATAGGATGGTGTGTATAGACAGTATAGACAGTAGTTATATAGGATGGTGTGTATAGACAGTAGTTATATAGGATGGTGTGTATAGACAGTATAGACAGTAGTTATAATAGGATGGTGTGTATAGACAGTAGTTATTTAGGATGGTGTGTATAGACAGTAGTTATATAGGATGGTGTGTATAGACAGTAGTTATATAGGATGGTGTGTATAGACAGTAGTTATATAGGATGGTGTCTATAGACAGTAGTTATATAAGATGGTGTGTCTATAGACAGTATAGACAGTAGTTATAATAGGATGGTTTTTATAGACAGTAGTTATATAGGATGGTGTCTATAGACAGTATTTATATAGGATGGTGTGTATAGACAGTATAGACAGTAGTTATAATAGGATGGTGTGTATAGACAGTAGTTATATAGGATGGTGTGTATAGACAGTATAGACAGTAGTTATAATAGGGTGGTGTGTATAGACAGTAGTTATAATAGGATGGTGTGTATAGACAGTAGTTATATAGGATGGTGTGTATAGACAGTATAGACAGTAGTTATAATAGGATGGTGTGTATAGACAGTAGTTATATAGGATGGTGTGTATAGACAGTAGTTATATAGGATGGTGTGTATAGACAGTAGTTATATAGGATGGTGTGTATAGACAGTATAGACAGTAGTTATAATAGGATGGTGTGTATAGACAGTAGTTATATAGGATGGTGTGTATAGACAGTAGTTATATAGGATGGTGTGTATAGACAGTAGTTATATAGGATGGTGTGTATAGACAGTATAGACAGTAGTTATATTGGATGGTGTGTATAGACAGTAGTTATAATAGGATGGTGTGTATAGACAGTAGTTATATAGGATGGTGTGTATAGACAGTAGTTATATAGGATGGTGTGTATAGACAGTAGTTATATAGGATGGTGTGTATAGACAGTATAGACAGTAGTTATATTGGATGGTGTGTATAGACAGTAGTTATATAGGATGGTGTGTATAGACAGTAGTTATATAGGATGGTGTGTATAGACAGTAGTTATATAGGATGGTGTGTATAGACAGTATAGACAGTAGTTATATAGGATGGTGTGTATAGACAGTAGTTATATAGGATGGTGTCTATAGACAGTAGTTATATAGGATGGTGTCTATAGACAGTAGTTATATAGGATGGTGTGTATAGACAGTAGTTATATAGGATGGTGTCTATAGACAGTATAGACAGTAGTTATATAGGATGGTGTGTATAGACAGTAGTTATATAGGATGGTGTATATAGACAGTAGTTATATAGGATGGTGTGTATAGACAGTAGTTATAGAGGATGGTGTGTATAGACAGTAGTTATAGAGGATGGTGTGTATAGACAGTAGTTATATAGGATGGTGTATATAGACAGTAGTTTTATAGGATGGTGTGTATAGACAGTAGTTATAATAGGATGGTGTGTATTGACAGTAGTTATATAGGATGGTGTGTATAGACAGTATAGACAGTAGTTATAATAGGATGTTGTGTATAGACAGTAGTTATATAGGATGGTGTGTATAGACAGTATAGACAGTAGTTAATAGGATGGTGTGTATAGACAGTAGTTATATAGGATGGTGTGTATAGACAGTAGTTATATAGGATGGTTTGTATAGACAGTAGTTATAATAGGATGGTGTCTATAGACAGTAGTTATAATAGGATGGTGTGTATAGACAGTAGTTATATAGGATGGTGTGTATAGATAGTATAGACAGTAGTTATATAGGATGGTGTGTATAGACAGTAGTTATATAGGATGGTGTGTATAGACAGTAGTTATATAGGATGGTGTGTATAGACAGTAGTTATATAGGATGGTGTGTATAGACAGTAGTTATATAGGATGGTGTGTATAGACAGTATAGACAGTAGTTATATAGGATGGTGTGTATAGACAGTAGTTATAATAGGATGGTGTCTATAGACAGTAGTTATAATAGGATGGTGTCTATAGACAGTAGTTATATAGGATGGTGTGTATAGACAGTAGTTATAATAGGATGGTGTCTATAGACAGTAGGTATATGGGATGGTGTGTATAGACAGTATAGACTGTAGTTATATAGGATGGTGTGTATAGACAGTAGTTATAATAGGATGGTGTCTGTAGACAGTAGTTATAATAGGATGGTGTGTATAGACAGTAGTTATATAGGATGGTTTGTATAGACAGTAGTTATATAGGATGCTGTGTATAGACAGTAGTTATATAGGATGGTGTCTATAGACAGTAGTTATAATAGGATGGTGTGTATAGACAGTAGTTATATAGGATGGTGTGTATAGACAGTAGTTATATAGGATGGTGTCTATAGACAGTAGTTATATAGGATGGTGTCTATAGACAGTAGTTATATAGGATGGTGTGTATAGACAGTAGTTATATAGGATGGTGTGTATAGACAGTAGTTATATAGGATGGTGTGTATAGACAGTATAGACAGTAGTTATATTGGATGGTGTGTATAGACAGTAGTTATATAGGATGGTGTGTATAGACAGTAGTTATATAGGATGGTGTGTATAGACAGTATAGACAGTAGTTATATAGGATGGTGTGTATAGACAGTAGTTATATAGGATGGTGTCTATAGACAGTAGTTATATAGGATGGTGTCTATAGACAGTAGTTATATAGGATGGTGTGTATAGACAGTAGTTATATAGGATGGTGTCTATAGACAGTATAGACAGTAGTTATATAGGATGGTGTGTATAGACAGTAGTTATATAGGATGGTGTATATAGACAGTAGTTATATAGGATGGTGTGTATAGACAGTAGTTATAGAGGATGGTGTGTATAGACAGTAGTTATAGAGGATGGTGTGTATAGACAGTAGTTATATAGGATGGTGTATATAGACAGTAGTTTTATAGGATGGTGTGTATAGACAGTAGTTATAATAGGATGGTGTGTATTGACAGTAGTTATATAGGATGGTGTGTATAGACAGTATAGACAGTAGTTATAATAGGATGTTGTGTATAGACAGTAGTTATATAGGATGGTGTGTATAGACAGTATAGACAGTAGTTATATAGGATGGTGTGTATAGACAGTAGTTATATAGGATGGTGTGTATAGACAGTATAGACAGTAGTTATAATAGGATGGTGTGTATAGACAGTAGTTATATAGGATGGTGTGTATAGACAGTAGTTATATAGGATGGTGTGTATAGACAGTAGTTATATAGGATGGTGTGTATAGACAGTAGTTATATAGGATGGTGTCTATAGACAGTAGTTATATAAGATGGTGTGTCTATAGACAGTATAGACAGTAGTTATAATAGGATGGTTTTTATAGACAGTAGTTATATAGGATGGTGTCTATAGACAGTATTTATATAGGATGGTGTGTATAGACAGTATAGACAGTAGTTATAATAGGATGGTGTGTATAGACAGTAGTTATATAGGATGGTGTGTATAGACAGTATAGACAGTAGTTATAATAGGGTGGTGTGTATAGACAGTAGTTATAATAGGATGGTGTGTATAGACAGTAGTTATATAGGATGGTGTGTATAGACAGTATAGACAGTAGTTATAATAGGATGGTGTGTATAGACAGTAGTTATATAGGATGGTGTGTATAGACAGTAGTTATATAGGATGGTGTGTATAGACAGTAGTTATATAGGATGGTGTGTATAGACAGTATAGACAGTAGTTATATTGGATGGTGTGTATAGACAGTAGTTATATAGGATGGTGTGTATAGACAGTAGTTATATAGGATGGTGTGTATAGACAGTAGTTATATAGGATGGTGTGTATAGACAGTATAGACAGTAGTTATATAGGATGGTGTGTATAGACAGTAGTTATATAGGATGGTGTCTATAGACAGTAGTTATATAGGATGGTGTCTATAGACAGTAGTTATATAGGATGGTGTGTATAGACAGTAGTTATATAGGATGGTGTCTATAGACAGTATAGACAGTAGTTATATAGGATGGTGTGTATAGACAGTAGTTATATAGGATGGTGTATATAGACAATAGTTATATAGGATGGTGTGTATAGACAGTAGTTATAGAGGATGGTGTGTATAGACAGTAGTTATAGAGGATGGTGTTTATAGACAGTAGTTATATAGGATGGTGTATATAGACAGTAGTTTTATAGGATGGTGTGTATAGACAGTAGTTATAATAGGATGGTGTGTATTGACAGTAGTTATATAGGATGGTGTGTATAGACAGTATAGACAGTAGTTATAATAGGATGTTGTGTATAGACAGTAGTTATATAGGATGGTGTGTATAGACAGTATAGACAGTAGTTATATAGGATGGTGTGTATAGACAGTAGTTATATAGGATGGTGTGTATAGACAGTATAGACAGTAGTTATAATAGGATGGTGTGTATAGACAGTAGTTATATAGGATGGTGTGTATAGACAGTAGTTATATAGGATGGTGTGTATAGACAGTAGTTATATAGGATGGTGTGTATAGACAGTAGTTATATAGGATGGTGTCTATAGACAGTAGTTATATAAGATGGTGTGTCTATAGACAGTATAGACAGTAGTTATGATAGGATGGTTTTTATAGACAGTAGTTATATAGGATGGTGTCTATAGACAGTATTTATATAGGATGGTGTGTATAGACAGTATAGACAGTAGTTATAATAGGATGGTGTGTATAGACAGTAGTTATATAGGATGGTGTGTATAGACAGTATAGACAGTAGTTATAATAGGGTGGTGTGTATAGACAGTAGTTATAATAGGATGGTGTGTATAGACAGTAGTTATATAGGATGGTGTGTATAGACAGTATAGACAGTAGTTATAATAGGATGGTGTGTATAGACAGTAGTTATAATAGGATGGTGTGTATAGACAGTAGTTATATAGGATGGTGTGTATAGACAGTAGTTATGTAGGATGGTGTCTGTAGACAGTAGTTATAATAGGATGGTGTGTATAGAAGGTGTCGTGTCTTTGGCTATGCCGGATTATGTGATATGACACGCTATTCTATACAATTATTTCTCTGTAATATTTCCAGGTCACGCTACTCAGGTGAATGTAATTAACTAGAAAGTCGGGGCACCACGAAATAATGTTTATAGAGCTGTTATCTTCCAAATAAACTCTTAAAGACCTAGTAAACTTTTACATCAATAGCAGTCAATATTTAATCGTCACCTTATTCAGTCTCATCTGAAAGTTGTAAATTCTTGGTCTTCACAAACCCTGGCTAACAAGTTGAATCAGCAATACAAAATTTGGTTTAAATATTTATTTACTAAATACCTAAATAATCACACAGAATTACATCTACACCGAATGGATTATACATTGATTACAAATTATGTCATAAAGGAAAATGTCCCTAGTGGACGGAACAGATATGACAGTTGGTTACACAAAGAAAGGGTTTTGAGTGAAAGAGCGGGAAGACTGAGAAACAAAGGGAGGAGCCATGCTATCGTAAATACAGTATCTTATGCATTCTAAATAACCGCCCATTTGGAAAAGGAAAATGCAAGAAATATTTACTCTAAGCTGCGCTTCAATACGTTGGTCGTAGATGGAAGGCTGGTTTGCCCAGCAGGGATTTCTTGTCCTCTGAAGAATGTCTCTGGTGGTAAACTGGATACGTTGTAGTATCGTTGTATGTGTGTTAGACTCAATACATCGTCCGTCCTTTCCTAGCCCATGTTTACAGCGGCTGTTGCTAACTCAACGGCTAGGAGGTATCACTTCTGGAGTGAATAAGAGTTCAAAGTTCATACCAAGTTGCCATACTTTTAAGCTTGTGCTATATTCTGGCTGGTATAGTCGCAATTCATCCTTTCGGCGTGTCGATCGTCACCTTCACATTGAACACAATGCTAATTTCGTTAGGTTATTATCTGAGCCCTTTCAACGTAGGACCGTCGTCCTCACGTCCTTGGAACAGGAAGTTGAATTTTCGTTAACGGGTTTATATAGTGGTGAAAGATGGGCGTGTTTCATAGTTTACAACTAAAGTCTGTTCACTTGGGCCTCTGAGTGAGCAGAGTTTCTCTATGACAAACCGTTCTCTCATTTAAGAAGCTACAATTACATTTAATCTTTTCACAAATAGTTTCATATTTAAACATTTAAATTGCACAATAATTCCATGTGAATCTGATAACTAGAATGTGTAGACTTTCCAAGATACAGTTGATGTCCTATCATCAGTAATGTCTCAGGCACCAACTGATCTGACATCATATTCATTAAGTACCAACGCATATTTTCAACTGGTTGGATTACCGAAATAGGTTTGATGTCACCAGACTCTCTATGTTAACAAAATTATTTTCAATAGTCACATTGGTAGAGTAGAGAGAGGAAAATGGAGAAAGGTATTTATGGGGGTCATAAACCTCCCCCAACAGGCCAACGTCATGACAACTGTATAGACAGTAGTTATATAGGATGGTGTGTATAGACAGTAGTTATATAGGATGATGTGTATTGACAGTATAGACAGTATTTATATAGGATGGTGTGTATTGACAGTATAGACAGTAGTTATGTAGGATGGTGTGTATAAATAGTAATTATATAGGATGGTGTCTATAGACAGTAGTTATATAGAATGGTGTGTATAGACAGTAGTTATATAGGATGGTGTGTCTATAGACAGTGGTTATATAGGATGGTGTGTATAGACAGTAGTTATATAGGATGGTGTGTCTATAGACAGTGGTTATATAGGATGGTGTGTGTATAGACAGTAGTTATATAGGATAGTAGTTATATAGGATGGTGTGTGTAGACGGTAGAGCATAAACCATCCTCGGCTTCAGAGTATATTATTCACTAACGTCCAGTCCCTGGACAATAAAGCAGATCTCAGGACGAGAATCTCCTTCCAGAGCAACATCAGGGACTGTAACATACTATGTTTAACGGAATCATGGCCCTCTCGGGATATATTCTCCCCATCCATTCAGCCAGCGGGGTTCAGTGTGCAGACAGGAAGAAAGAACTCTCCGGGGGGAAAAAGGTGGAGGGGTATGTCTCATGATTAACTAGTGACGGTGTGATTAACGTACAGGAACTCGAGTCCTTTTGTTCTCCCAATCTGGATTACCTCACCATTAAATGCCGACTGCATTACCCTCCAATATAATTTTCTTTGGTGATTGTAAAAACTGCAACTGCATATCCTGAGGCTGCATTTATTTATTCTGTGGAGTTAACCATTATTTATTCTGTGGAGTTAACCATTATATATTCTGTGGAGTTAACCATTATTTATTCTGTGGAGTTAACCATTATTTATTCTGTGGAGTTAACCATTATTTATTCTGTGGAGTTAAACCATTATTTATTCTGTGGAGTTAACCATTATTTATTCTGTGGAGTTAACCATTATTTATTCTGTGGAGTTAAACCATTATTTATTCTGTGGAGTTAACCATTATTTATTCTGTGGAGTTAAACCATTATTTATTCTGTGGAGTTAACCATTATTTATTCTGTGGAGTTAACCATTATTTATTCTGTGGAGTTAACCATTATTTATTCTGTGGAGTTAACCATTATTTATTCTGTGGAGTTAACCATTATTTATTCTGTGGAGTTAACCATTATTTATTCTGTGGAGTTAAACCATTATTTATTCTGTGGAGTTAAACCATTATTTATTCTGTGGAGTTAACCATTATTTATTCTGTGGAGTTAACCATTATTTATTCTGTGGAGTTAAACCATTATTTATTCTGTGGAGTTAACCATTATTTATTCTGTGGAGTTAACCATTATTTATTCTGTGGAGTTAACCATTATTTATTCTGTGGAGTTAACCATTATTTATTCTGTGGAGTTAACCATTATTTATTCTGTGGAGTTAACCATTATTTATTCTGTGGAGTTAACCATTATTTATTCTGTGGAGTTAACCATTATTTATTCTGTGGAGTTAACCATTATTTATTCTGTGGAGTTAACCATTATTTATTCTGTGGAGTTAACCATTATTTATTCTGTGGAGTTAACCATTATTTATTCTGTGGAGTTAACCATTATTTATTCTGTGGAGTTAACCATTATTTATTCTGTGGAGTTAACCATTATTTATTCTGTGGAGTTAACCATTATTTATTCTGTGGAGTTAACCATTATTTATTCTGTGGAGTTAACCATTATTTATTCTGTGGAGTTAACCATTATTTATTCTGTGGAGTTAACCATTATTTATTCTGTGGAGTTAACCATTATTTATTCTGTGGAGTTAACCATTATTTATTCTGTGGAGTTAACCATTATTTATTCTGTGGAGTTAACCATTATTTATTCTGTGGAGTTAACCATTATTTATTCTGTGGAGTTAACCATTATTTATTCTGTGGAGTTAACCATTATATATTCTGTGGAGTTAACCATTATTTATTCTGTGGAGTTAACCATTATTTATTCTGTGGAGTTAACCATTATTTATTCTGTGGAGTTAACCATTATTTATTCTGTGGAGTTAACCATTATTTATTCTGTGGAGTTAACCATTATTTATTCTGTGGAGTTAACCATTATTTATTCTGTGGAGTTAACCATTATTTATTCTGTGGAGTTAACCATTATTTATTCTGTGGAGTTAACCATTATTTATTCTGTGGAGTTAACCATTATTTATTCTGTGGAGTTAACCATTATTTATTCTGTGGAGTTAACCATTATTTATTCTGTGGAGTTAACCATTATATATTCTGTGGAGTTAACCATTCTTCAGGGTGTGTTTAGAGAGAAACCGTCTCTTTAAAAATCTACTCTCAGCACTATATATATTCCTCTTAACTATCCCTTTCCATTGATCTCTCCCCTCAGTGGATCTCCTCTCAGCAGTGGATCTCCTCTCAGCAGTGGATCTCCTCTCAGCAGTGGATCTCTCCCCTCAGTGGATCTCCTCTCAGCAGTGGATCTCTCCCCTCAGTGGATCTCCTCTCAGCAGTGGATCTCTCCCCTCAGTGGATCTCCTCTCAGCAGTGGATCTCTCCCCTCAGTGGATCTCCTCTCAGCAGTGGATCTCTCCCCTCAGTGGATCTCCTCTCAGTAGTGGATCTCTCCCCTCAGTGGATCTCCTCTCAGCAGTGGATCTCTCCCCTCAGTGGATCTCCTCTCAGCAGTGGATCTCTCCCCTCAGTGGATCTCCTCTCAGCAGTGGATCTCTCCCCTCAGTGGATCTCCTCTCAGTAGTGGATCTCTCCCCTCAGTGGATCTCCTCTCAGCAGTGGATCTCTCCCCTCAGTGGATCTCCTCTCAGCAGTGGATCTCTCCCCTCAGTGGATCTCCTCTCAGCAGTGGATCTCTCCCCTCAGTGAATCTCCTCTCAGTAGTGGATCTCTCCCCTCAGTGGATCTCATCTCAGCAGTGGATCTCTCCCCTCAGTGGATCTCCTCTCAGCAGTGAATCTCGTAGGCCATCTGTTTGTGGTAGAGGAAACTGTGGGTCTCTAGTCCCTTTAAAAATAATCATGAACAAATTGTGAATAATGATGAGTGAGAAAGTTACATAGGGGGAACTGTGTAGCCTGAGCCTACATTGTTACCATGACATTCAAACCCAAAAGGTGGAGAGGACAGTGTTTCTCTGTCACAGGTGAACACTCTTTTAAACAAACAAAAATTATTTCTAAAAGCAGTTGTTACAACAACAGGAAAATAGCTTCTAAAGTTTTGTCCAAATACTGGTGGACTCAACTAATTAAAGAACAGACGATCTGACCAGAGATGTCCAGGACCTGAAGAACAGTGTGCAGTTCTCCCAGGGAGAGGTGGATGTCCTCAAAGACACTTACAGCAAGATGACGACAAACTGTAAGTGCTGCCAAGCACTCTCTGTGAATCGTTATTACAGATGACTGAGAAAACGCAGAAGGACAATCCAGGAGGAATATCATCGTTGTAGATGTCATAGCATAGTTTTTATATAATAACTGGGCCGAGTCTGAGGAGAAAGTAAGAAACATGTTCACTGAGGAGCTTCAGATAAAATCATACCAAGATTGAGGTGTAGCACGCCCACAGGTCTGGGAAACAAGATGGCTGTTCTGGAGAGAGCCAATAACTTGAGAGGAACCAACATCTTCCTCAACAAGGACTTCTCTGAAGCTGTGCACCAGAGGAGGAAAATCAATTATCCCAGCTATGAAAGCTGTCAGAGAGCATGGGAACATTGCTTACATCAGCTTTGATAGGCTTATTGTCCACTCTCCTTCCCAAAATACCGGGAGGAATGAGAGAGGGTCAGTGGCTGCAGCCCAACAACACACACACACACACACACACACACACACTCAGCTACACAGGAAAGGGCTGGAAACAGCCCATATTAATGTATGTAGCCGTAGAAATAAGGTTAATGAAATCAATAACTTGCTAACGTCTGTTGGATTCGGGGTTAAACTTGGAACATGGTTTTACTCAGAAGTATAGGAACATTAGTTACAAAGGAGACATGAGGGGTGGAGCCATAATGAAGCTTGGGAGGGGCTGAGTGCAGGGAAACAATCTACTATCCTTCTGACCCTATGTAGCCAGGTCCATCTACTATCCTTCTGACCCTATGTAGCCAGGTCCCATCTACTATCCTTCTGACCCTATGTAGCCAGGTCCATCTACTATCCTTCTGACCCTATGTAGCCAGGTCCATCTACTATCCTTCTGACCCTATGCAGCCAGGTCCCATCTACTTTTTAAATCCTCATAAGTGTGGCTTGTCTGGTAAAGTGAAGGAATACCACAACAAGTCAACTACTTGATTGATGAAGGTCATCCAGCAAAGGCAGCAGCACAGTCATCTTCATGTACCATTTCTTCACCAACTACGGAGTTGGGGAAACACGTGTGGACCTGAATAGTGATAACTGCAGAGGCCCAAACAAGAACAAGTTTGTGCTCCTGTATTGTGCCTGGTGGACCATGCACAAACTCCACAACAGTCTGGACCTTCACTTCCTGATCACAAGCCACACCACGCCACCGACTGGTGAAATCCATAGATGTGGGTCTAATGGATTTATTGAAATGGACTGATTTCCTTGTATGAACTGTAACTCAGTAAAATCCTGGAAATTGTTGCATGTTGCGTTTATATTTTTCTTCAGTATATTATTCTGAGAAAAATTTAACTACCTACTTTCAGCGTGCATATAGAGAAGGGCAATCAACTTGCACTCAGATGACTGATGACTAGTTAAAATAAACGGATAATAAGATGATATTTGGAGCTGTATTGTTAGATTTCAGTTCAGCCTTTGATATTATTGATCATAAATTGTTCTTCAATAGAAGCTTCTCTAACATCAGATATATCCAGTGCGGCGTCCCTCAAGGCAGTTGCTTTGGGCCGTTACTCTTATCAATTATTTATTTTTTTACAAATGATTTGCCACTGGTCTTACACAAAGCTAGAATTACTATGTAGGCGGATGATTCCCCAATCTACATGTTAGTACCAAAAGTCAGTGAGCTCACTGAAATTCTAAATGTGGAGTTAGTCAGTTAGACCTAAACTTCAACTGGAGTTGTGCATAAAGGATATGACCATTGATGAAGTTGAGGAAGCTAAACTGCTAGGTATAACATTGGATGATCAATCATCAGTCATATTGACAAAGTTGTTGTGAAGATGGGGGAGAGGTATGTCAGCTATTAAAAGATGTTTTGTGTTTTTGACACAAAAATCAACAGTGCTCGTTGTTCAGACTCTGGTCTTGTCCCATCTTGATTATTGTTTGGTAATATGGTCAGGTGCAGCAAAGAAAGACCTAGCAAAGCTGCTGCTGGCTCAGAACAGAGCAGCACGCCTGGCCCTTAACTGCACACACAGAAGTCATCAACAACATGAATCATAGTCTTTCCTGGTTGACGAGAAATGAGCTGCTTCTCTGCTAGACTTTATGAGAAATATTACTGTGATGAAAATTCCAGATTGTCAGCATAATTAGATAACATTCAGCTGAGACACCCATACATACCCCACTAGACATACCACCAGGGGTCTCTTCAGACACCCATACATACCCCACTAGACATACCACCAGGGGTCTCTTCAGACACCCATACATACCCCACTAGACATATCACCAGGGGTCTCTTCAGACACCCACACATTTAAACTACTGGCACACAGCTCAGACACCCATACATACCCCACTAGACATACCACCAGGGGTCTCTTCAGACACCCATACATACACCATCCACCGCTTCCAAGTATATTACCCACTAATGTTCAGTCTTTGGACAATAAAGTCTATGAGGTCAAGGCGAGGATCTCCTTCCATCTGTGACTAACATACTCTGTTTCATGGAATCATGTCTCTTTCCGGATATACTGTCCCCATCCATACAGCCAGCTGGGTTCTCAGTACATTGTGCAGACAGGAAGAAGAATAGTGGTGGTGTATGTTTCATGATGTTACCATGGTTACGCATGGTGTGATTGTGATAACGTACAGGAACTTAAGTCCTTTTGTTCAACTGACCTAGAATACCTCACAGTCAAATGCCGACCGTATTACCTCCTAAGAGAATTCTCTTCGGTTATAGTGACAGCCGTGTACGGACCTCAAGGAACTTTACAGGACTTTGTGCAAACTGGAAACCACATATCCTGAGGCCGCATTTATTGTAGCTGGGTATTTTAACAAAGCAAATTTGAGGAAAGCGATACCGAAGTTCTATCAACACATTGACTGTAGTACTCGCGCTGGTAAAACACTCGACCACTGCTACTCCAACTTCAGGGATGCCTACAAGACCCTCCCCCGCCCTCCCTTCGGCAAATCAGATCATGACTCCTTTTTGCTCTATCCACATCGACAGAACCGCAGCGGAGGTGAAAAGCTTCAAGTTCCTCAGTGTACACATCACCGACGATCTGAAATGGCCCACCCACACAGAGAGCGTGGTGAAGAAGGCACAACAGCGCCTCGTCAACCTCAGGAGGCTAAAGAAATTCTGCTTGGCTCCCTAAGACCCCTAAGACCCTCACAAACTTTTACAGATGCAAAATTGAGAGTGTCCTGTTGGGCTGTATCACCGCCTGGTACAGCAACTGCACTGACCACAACCGCAGGGCTCTCCAGAGGGTAGGGAGGTCTGCCCAACGCATCACCGGGGGCAAACTACCTGCCCTCCAGGACACCTACAGCACCCGATGTCACAGGAAGGCCAAAAAGATCACCAAGGACATCAACCACCCGAGCTACGACCTGTTCACCCCGCTATCATCCAGAAGGCGAGGTCAGTACAGGTGCAACAAAGCTGGGACAGAGAGACTGAAAAACAGCTTCTATCTCAAGGCCATCAGACTGTTAAATAGCCATCACTAGCAGGCTACTCAACCCTGCACCTTAGAGGCTGCTGCCCCATATACATAGACATGGAATCACTGGTCACTTTAATAATGTTTACATACTGCTTTACTCATTTCATATGTATATACTGTATTCTATTCTACTGTATTTTAGTCAATGCCACTCCAACATTGCTCGTCCTAATATTTAATATAAACTCCATAATTTTACTTTAGATTCTTGTGTATAGTTGTGAATTGTTAGATATTACTGTTACTTTTGTTATCATGTTTTGTATGTTTTGTGGACCCCAGGAAGAGTAGCTAATGGGGTTCCATATTAATACACATGCTAACCTCCCCTGTTATTGGTAATGGTCAGAGGTTATCATGTTTTGTATGTTTTGTGGACCCCAGGAAGAGTAGCTAATGGGGTTCCATATTAATACACATGCTAACCTCCCATGTTATTAGTAATGGTGAGAGGTTATCATGTTTTGGAGGCATGGTCTTTGTGCGTCTAACTTTCTCACTCATCATTATTCATGATTCATTCATGATTACCTGTAATCATGGGAACAACAAAATTCATGTAGAAGTGTTCAGAAACATTATATTCTTATTTACAATAAGATGTACTCTAAAATTACACAATACATTGTTTACCATTAATTTCTATTGGGTACAACATAATCCAAAACACAAACAAACAAACTGCAAATGCATCCAAGTTTGTAGAGTCAGAAAGTTGATGCAATCATTGCGTTCTAGGAATATAGGACCAAATACTAAACTTTTGACTAAATGTAAAACGCTATAAATACATTTCTTAAACATGTATGACACCTTCAAAAGGAGAGACACATAAAGTACATTCTTCTCTAAACGGTAAAATTTCCACTTATAAAAGGTGACATTCTGTACTGTCGCCTCATATAAAACATTTGATCTTAAACCAAAAATGTTGGAATATAAAGCCAAAAAAAAGTTTTAGCTCCACTGTGTTTAACAATCCTATTTTGAGTATTTTATAGGACTTTTCTGTTGCATAATGTAAAAGGTTCATTACCTTCCTAACCTGGGCATGAATACCTTCCTGTAGTACCAGCACCCCCTGCTGATTGGCTGGGAGCCCTGCCTGTGTTGGCAGGGCGGAGCCGGGGCGGGAGCAGTTGAGGATGTACCTCTCGTGTCCAGCGCCGTCGCGGTACTCTTCCAGCTGAGAGAAGGTGGTGGGGCCGTCTGAGTAGTTATTAACGTACAGGATCCTCTCTTCCTTACTGCTGTTTCTACTACTGCTGCAGAATGGCTGGTAATACACATATTAACACATTAACGCAACACACATTAACACAACACACATCAACACAACACACATTAACACATTAACACAACACACATTAACACAACACATATTAATACATTGCAGTTTTTCCCAATTGTTTACACACTAAAACTGTCCCATGACCCACACCTGTAACTCATTTAGTAGAACCAGACATCAGATCTGCAGTACTACTGGCACATGTTCTGCTTTACACTCTATAACAAACATTTGGCAAAACACATCAACACAACACACATTAACACAAGGGTGTACTGAGTAGTATGTAGTTAGTACTACATACTGAAGGGTGTATTGAGTAGTATGTAGTTAGTACTACATACTGAAGGGTGTATTGAGTAGTATGCAGTTAGTACTACATACTGAAGGGTGTACTGAGTAGTATGCAGTTAGTACTACATACTGAAGGGTGTATTGAGTAGTATGCAGTTAGTACTACATACTGTAGGGTGTATTGAGTAGTATGCAGTTAGTACTACATACTGAAGGGTGTACTGAGTAGTATGCAGTTAGTACTACATACTGAAGGGTGTATTGTGTAGTATGCAGTTAGTACTACATACTGAAGGGTGTATTGAGTAGTATGCAGTTAGTACTACATACTGAAGGGTGTATTGAGTAGTATGCAGTTAGTACTACATACTGAAGGGTGTATTGTGTAGTATGCAGTTAGTACTACATACTGAAGGGTGTACTGAGTAATATGTAGTTAGTACTACATACTGAAGGGTGTATTGTGTAGTATGCAGTTAGTACTACATACTGAAGGGTGTACTGAGTAGTATGTAGTTAGTACTACATACTGAAGGGTGTATTGAGTAGTATGCAGTTAGCACTACATACTGACGGGTGTATTGAGTAGTATGCAGTTAGTACTACATACTGAAGGGTGTATTGAGTAGTATGCAGTTAGTACTACATACTGAAGGGTGTATTGTGTAGTATGCAGTTAGTACTACATACTGAAGGGTGTATTGAGTAGTATGCAGTTAGCACTACATACTGAAGGGTGTATTGAGTAGTATGCAGTTAGTACTACATACTGAAGGGTGTACTGAGTAGTATGCAGTTAGTACTACATACTGAAGGGTGTATTGAGTAGTATGCAGTTAGTACTACATACTGAAGGGTGTATTGAGTAGTATGCAGTTAGCACTACATACTGACGGGTGTATTGAGTAGTATGCAGTTAGTACTACATACTGAAGGGTGTATTGAGTAGTATGCAGTTAGTACTACATACTGAAGGGTGTATTGTGTAGTATGCAGTTAGTACTACATACTGAAGGGTGTATTGAGTAGTATGCAGTTAGCACTACATACTGAAGGGTGTATTGAGTAGTATGCAGTTAGTACTACATACTGAAGGGTGTATTGTGTAGTATGCAGTTAGTACTACATACTGAAGGGTGTATTGAGTAGTATGCAGTTAGTACTACATACTGAAGGGTGTACTGAGTAGTATGCAGTTAGTACTACATACTGAAGGGTGTATTGTGTAGTATGCAGTTAGTACTACATACTGAAGGGTGTATTGTGTAGTATGCAGTTAGTACTACATACTGAAGGGTGTATTGAGTAGTAAGCAGTTAGTACTACATACTGAAGGGTGTATTGTGTAGTATGCAGTTAGTACTACATACTGAAGGGTGTATTGTGTAGTATGCAGTTAGTACTACATACTGAAGGGTGTACTGAGTAGTAAGCAGTTAGTACTACATACTGAAGGGTGTATTGTGTAGTATGCAGTTAGTACTACATACTGAAGGGTGTATTGTGTAGTATGCAGTTAGTACTACATACTGAAGGGTGTATTGTGTAGTATGCAGTTAGTACTACATACTGAAGGGTGTATTGAGTAGTAAGACATGTCCAGACCTGTTTGTGTTGCTGCTGGCGACTGTAGATCATAAGCAGTAGAAGCAGAACGATCAGAACCAGCAGAGAGATGCTCACTGCGATGACTGTCTGAGTGGCCGGGCCCAGAGCCGAGAAGTCCATACTGCCCACCTCGTACAGGGGCTCTTGGCTGACCCCGACCACCTCCCCCAGGTAGAGGGACGACGAGGCGGAGTGCAGCCGAGGCCAGAGTGCGGTTGATGATGTCATGTTGATGGCGAGGTGAAAGGTCATATGGGCCACGCCCCCAGGGTTCAAGGCCTCGCACACGTAGTGCCCGGCGTGAGCCACCGTCACGTTGCTTAGGTACAGCATTCCACTTCCTGTGTCTGGGTCGAAGCTCTCCCTCTCTCCCCCCTCCATTTCCTCCTCTGTCGCCACGCCAACAGGCCCCCGCACATCCCTTGCTACCCCTCCTCCTCTTTCCTGTCTCCTCATGTCCCCCTCTCCTCCCTGCTCCTGTCTCCTCTTCATCCCCTCTCCTCCCAGCTCCTGTCTCCTCTTCACCCCCTCTCCTCCCAGCTCCTGTCTCCTCTTCACCCCCTCTCCTCCCAGCTCCTGTCTCCTCATGTCCCCCTCTCCTCCCAGCTCCTGCAGCAGTCCTCTGGGCCCTAGCAGTGCCCTGCCCATTGAGATCTTTCTCCAGGTGACCAGGGGCCGGGGGTATCCAGAGGCCTGACAGGCCACTCTGAGACTCTCTCCCAGCTGCACGGTGAGATGGCTGGGCTCCAGGTGTAACACAGGAGGGATACACACCTGTAGGATCAAGATGGATGACATGTGGAGGAACGTGTACAAGTGTGTGTGTGTGTGTGTTATGGGATGTGTGTGTGTTTCTCTGTGTGCGTGTGTGTACAGGTGTGCGTGTACGTGTCTGTGTGTGTGTGTGTGTGTGTGTGTGTGTGTGTGTGTGTGTGTGTGTGTGTGTGTGTGTGTGTGTGTGTGTGTGTGTGTGTGTGTGTGTGTGTGTGTGTGTGTGTGTGTACAGTAGTGGTGGTAAGTGCGGTTTAAGACTTGTTTTCATGAGCACGGCCTTATTTCTATTACAGCATATTGGATGACTGTCATTCATATCCACCCAGCTCAATGTAACAGTGACAGGTTTAGGTTACTGTCATTCACCCAGTTCAATGTAACAGTGACAGGTTTAGGTTACTGTCATTCATATCCACCCAGTTCAATGTAACAGTGACAGGTTTAGGTTACTGTCATTCACCCAGTTCAATGTAACATCAATAGGTTTAGGTTACTGTCATTCATATCCACCCAGCTCAATGTAACAATGATAGGTTTAGGTTACTGTCATTCATATCCACCCAGCTCAATGTAACAGTGACAGGTTTAGGTTACTGTCATTCATATCCACCCAGGTCAATGTAACATCAATAGGTTTAGGTTGCTACATGATACTCTACTGTTCCCTGTACTCTTCATGAGGTTGCTACAACCTGGCCTATGAATGAAAGTTTACAACGTAGGTGCACACAGGTCGAGAGACAAATTTGAGGTGACAGACAGAGACATTCAATACCTCCTTGCACACTCTTACTCTTACTCTTACCGGCCCACCCTACCACATCTCATTAGGAGGCCTGGCCCACCCTATCGCATCTCATTAGGAGGCCTGGCCCACCCTACCGCATCTCATTAGGGGGCCTGGCCCACCCTATCGCATCTCATTAGGAGGCCTGGCCCACCCTACCGCATCTCATTAGGGGGCCTGGCCCACCCTATTGCATCTCATTAGGAGGCCTGGCCCACCCTACCGCATCTCATTAGGAGGCCTGGCCCACCCTACCGCATCTCATTAGGAGGCCTGGCCCACCCTACTGTATCTCATTAGGAGGCCCGGCCCACCCTACCGCATCTCATTAGGAGGCCTGGCCCACCCTACTGTATCTCATTAGGGGGCCTGGCCCACCCTACCGCATCTCATTAGGAGGCCTGGCCCACTCTACTGTATCTCATTAGGAGGCCTGGCCCACCCTACTGTATCTCATTAGGAGGCCTGCCCCACCCTATCGCATCTCATTAGGAAGCCTGGCCCACCTAGAGGTGAATGTGATTGAGACTGATAGAAAGGGAGACAGACAGGCGGAGAAGAGAGATGAATGGGTGGGTTTGGCGACGAGTATGAAGCGATGGCCAGCCAACGAGAGTGGTGGATAATATCTTGGGCTTTGGTGACAAAACGGATGGTGCTGTGATAGACTGCATCCAATGTGTTGAGTAGAGTGTTGGGGGCAATTTTATAGATGACATTGCCAAAGTCGAGGATCGGTAGGATGGTCAGTTTTACGAGGGTATGTTTGGCAGCATGAGTGAAGGATGCGTTGTTGCGAAATAATTACATTTTGGATTGGAGATGCTTAATGTGAGTCTGGAAGGAGAGTTTACAGTCTAACCAGACATCTAGGTATTTGTAGTTGTCCACATATTCTAAGTCAGAACCGTCCAGGGTAGTGATACTAGTCGGGCGGGCAGGTGCGGGCAGCGATTGGTTGAATTGCATGCATTTCGTTTTACTTGCATTTAAGAGCAGTTTGAGGCCACGGAAGGAGTGTTGTATGGCATTGAAGCTCGTCTGGAGGTTAGTTAACACAGTGTCCAAAGAAGGGCCAGATGTATACAGAATGGTGTCGTCTGCGTAGAGGTGGATCAGATAATCACCAGCAGCAAGAGTGACATCATTGATGTTTACAGAGAAGAGAGTCGGCCCGAGAATTGAACCCTGTAGCACCCCCATAGAGTGCAAGAGGTCTGGACAACAGGCCCTCCGATTTGACACAATTAACTCTGTCAGAGAAGTAGTTGGTAAACCAGGCGAGGCAGTCATTTGAGAAACCAAGGCTGTTGAGTCTGACAATAAGAATGTTGTGATTGACAGAGTCGAAAGCCTTGGCGAGGTCGATGAATACGGCTGCACAGTAATGTCTCTTATCGATGGCGGTTAGGATATTTTTTTAGGACCTTGAAAGGGGGTGAGAGCCATGAACCTCCTAGGTTTTGTATTGAAGTCAATGTAGCCAGAGGAGGATGGAAGCTAGCTGTCCTCAAGCCATGGTGCCACCCTACAGAGTGCTGTTGAGGCTACTGTAGAACATCATCACAAAACAGTGTTTTAATCAGTTATTTGGTGATGTGAATATATTTAGTATGGTTTTATCTAAAAAATTATTACTTAAAAAATTTTCCACAATTTTTATTTTTATGAAATTCACAGAGGAGGATGGCCCTCCTCTGGTGTACAGGTGTGTTTACAGGTGTGTGTGTGTGTGTACATGTGTGTGTGTGTACAGGTGTGTGTGTAGTACAGGTGTGTGTGTGTGTAGTACAGGTGTGTGTGTACAGGTGTGTGTGTGTTGTACAGGTGTGTGTGTGTAGTACAGGTGTGTGTGTACAGGTGTGTGTGTGTGTGTGTGTGTGTGTGTGTGTGTGTGTGTGTGTGTGTGTGTGTGTGTGTGTGTGTGTGTGTGTGTGTGTGTGTGTGTGTGTTTAGTACAGGTGTGTGTGTGTGTACAGGTGTGTGTGTGTGTGTGTGTGTGTGTGTGTACAGGTGTGTACAGGTGTGTGTGTGTAGTACAGGTGTGTGTACAGGTGTGTGTACAGGTGTGTGTACAGGTGTGTGTACAGGTGTGTGTGTGTAGTACAGGTGTGTGTACAGGTGTGTGTGTGTAGTACAGGTGTGTGTACAGGTGTGTGTACAGGTGTGTGTGTGTGTGTGTGTGTGTGTGTAGTACAGGTGTGTGTAGTACAGGTGTGTGGTGTGTGTAGTACAGACCAGGCTGTTAGCTGCCACCTCCAGCAGACTGAGGTAGGCCAGGCGGGGGGGTTCGGCACACAGCAGACGACGCTCTGACCAGCTCAGAAACCTCTGACCCTCAGCATCAATCCACGACCTCAGCCACTGGAGCGCACAGTCACACCGCCACGGGTTCTCTGTAGAGGAGGGTTCATTTATGTAATTCTGTCTCCGGTCCCAGTCAGTTGTGTTTAAAATGATGTTCCTGCTTTCTCTTCCTTCACTGTCCCCTTACTGGGATTGAACCAGTGGTCCTCTGATCACAAACACACCTGGCGACCCGCCGGGACTAGTTGTGCTATATCACCACTGGCAACATTTTACAAGCTAGCTACGGAGGGAGTTTAGGACGTGCCCTTCCCTGTACCTGTGACTCTGAGGACCTGCAGGCTGACGAGGGGCTGTAGGGAGGCTGGTCCGAGGGTGTGGAGCTGGTTCCTGCTGAGGTCCAGGAGAGCCAGGGAGGAGAGTCCAGCCAGAGCTTGGTCACCCAGCACCTCTATACTGTTCTCCTGGAGGTGTAGCTCCTGTAGACTCTGTGGGGGGTAGAGGTTAGGGGTCAGGTGTAGACTGTGGGGGGGTTAGAGGTTAGGGGTCAGGTGTCGACTCTGTGAGGGGGGTTAGAGGCTAGGGGTCAGGTGTAGACTCTGTTGGTGGGTTAGAGGTTAGGGGTCAGGTGTAGACTGTGGGGGGGTTAGAGGTTAGGGGTCAGGTGTAGACTCTGTTCTGTAGGGTTAACCCTCTACAGTCTAATCCCTGTCTAAACCGTTGGAGGGAGGGGGGGGGGTTCTATAGGGTTAACCCTCTACATTCTAATCCCGGTTCTAAACCGTTGGAGGGAGGGGGGGTTCTCTAGGGTTAACTCTCTACAGTCTAATCCCGGTTCTAAACTAACATATGGAATTGTTTTAAGAAAGTCCCACCAAGGATAATTTTGCTGTTTGATATAAATATCTCTAGTTTAAACAGTCGGATTTGGATGACAACTTTTTTATTATTATTCATTAGATTTCCACAATGGGGCACGGACATTGTAGAACAAGGGTTAAGGGTTAAGGGTTCAGTGCCAAGGGTTAAGGGCCAAGGGTTCAGGGCCAAGGGTTCAGGACCAAGGGTTAAGGGCCAAGGGTTCAGGGCCAAGGGTTAAGGGCCAAGGGTTTAAGGGCCAAGGGTTCAGGGCCAAGGGTTAAGGGCCAAGGGTTAAGGGCCAAGGGTTAAGGGCCAAGGGTTTAAGGGCCAAGGGTTCAGGGTTCAGGGCCAAGGGTTAAGGGCCAAGGGTTTAAGGGCCAAGGGTTAAGGGTTCAGGGCCAAGGGTTAAGGGCCAAGGGTTAAGGGCCAAGGGTTAAGGGCCAAGGGCCAAGGGTTCAGGGCCAAGGGTTAAGGGCCAAGGGTTAAGGGCCAAGGGTAGTGTTTCCTACTGATCTGCCGACCTTTAAATGTCATGTTTGTGTAGGGTTCAGGGGTTAGAGGTCAAGGGTCACGGTTTGAGACTGACCTGCAGCCCAGTAAAGGTGTGATCATGCAGCCGTGTGATCTGATTGGCCGCCAGGTAGAGGATGCGGAGGTGGACCAGGCCGGTGAAGGTGTCGGGGGTTAGCAGGTGGATGAGGTTCCCATTGAGGGCTAACTCTATCAGCGGGCCCTGAGCCAGGAAAGCCCCAGGCTCCAAGGCTGAGATGCTGTTGTTCTGCAGGTAGAGGTAGAGCAGCCGGTCCAGCCCTGACAGGTCCAAACGACGGATGTGGACAATAGCATTATCCTGCAGGAATACTGTCTGGGTGGAGAAGAGGGACAGCCTGACATTAATACACTCTCTGAGTCACATTACGCCCCTGAGGAGAACTTAGCTGATATAGTCTACAAGTCATTACTACACTGAGGAGAACTTAGCTGCTATAGTCTACAAGTCATTACTACACTGAGGAGAATTTAGCTGCTATAGTCTACAAGTCATTATTACACTGAGGACAATTTAGCTGCTATAGTCTACCAGTCTACCAAGTCAATACTACACGGAGGAGAATTCAGCTGCTATAGTCTACCAGTCTACCAAGTCAATACTACACTGAGGAAAACTTGGCTGCTATAGTCTACCAGTCTACAAGTCATTACTACACGGAGGAGAATTTAGCTGATATAGTCTACAAGTCATTACTACACTGAGGAGAACTTGGCTGCTATAGTCTACAAGTCATTACTACACTGAGGAGAACTTGGCTGCTATAGACTACAAGTCATTACTACAGTGAGGAGAATTTAGCTGCTGTAGTCAACAAGTCATTACTACACTGAGGAGAATTTAGCTGCTATAGTGTACAAGTCATTACTACACTGAGGAGAACTTGGCTGCTATAGACTACAAGTCATTACTACAGTGAGGAGAATTTAGCTGATATAGAGTACAAGTCATTACTACACTGAGGAGAACTTGGCTGCTATAGTCTACCAGTCGACCAAGTCATTACTACACTGAGGAGAATTTAGCTGCTGTAGTCTACAAGTCATTACTACACTGAGGAGAATTTAGCTGCTATAGTGTACAAGTCATTACTACACTGAGGAGAACTTGGCTGCTATAGACTACAAGTCATTACTACAGTGAGGAGAATTTAGCTGCTGTAGTCAACAAGTCATTACTACACTGAGGAGAATTTAGCTGCTGTAGTCTACAAGTCATTACTACACTGAGGAAAATTTAGCTGCTGTAGTCTACCAGTCATTACTACACTGAGGAGAACTTGGCTGCTATAGTCTACAAGTCATTACTACACTGAGGAGAACTTGGCTGCTATAGTCTACAAGTCATTACTACACTGAGGACAATTTCGCTGCTATAGTCTACCAGTCTACCAGTCTACCATGTCATTACTACACTGATGAGAATTTAGCTGCTATAGTCTACCAGTCTACCAAGTCAATACTACACTGAGGAGAATTTAGCTGCTATAGTCTACAAGTCATTACTACACTGAGGAGAACTTGGCTGCTATAATCTACAAGTCATTACTACACTGAGGACAATTTAGCTGCTATAGTCTACCAGTCTACCAAGTCAATACTACATTGAGGAGAATTTAGCTGCTATAGTCTACAAGTCATTACTACACTGAGGAGAACTTGGCTGCTATAATCTACAAGTCATTACTACACTGAGGACAATTTAGCTGCTATAGTCTACCAGTCTACCAAGTCATTACTACACTGAGGAGAATTTAGCTGCTATAGTCTACCAGTCTACCAAGTCAATACTACACTGAGGAGAACTTAGCTGCTATAGTCTACAAGTCATTGAGTAGAATTCAGCTGCTATATTCTACCAGTCAACCAAGTCATTACTACACTGAGGAGAACTTGGCTACTATAGTCTACAAGTCATTACTACACTGAGGAGAACTTAGCTGCTATAGTCTACCAGTCTACCAAGTCAATTCTACACTGAGGACAATTTAGCTGCTATAGTCTACCAGTCTACCAAATCAATACTACACTGAGGACAATTTAGCTGCTGTAGTCTACCAGTCTACCAAGTCATTACTACACTGAGGAGCATTTAGCTGCTATAGTCTACCAGTCTACCAAGTCATTACTACACTGAGGAGAATTTAGCTGCTGTAGTCTACCAGTCTACCAAGTCAATACTACACTGATGAGAATTTAGCTGCTGTAGTCTACCATGTCATTACTACACTGAGGAGAATTTAGCTGCTGTAGTCTACCATGTCATTACTACTCTGAGGAGAATTTAGCTGCTGTAGTCTACCATGTCATTACTACACTGAGGAGAATTTAGCTGCCATAGTCTACCAGTCTACCAAGTCATTTTAGGCGAAAATTGAATAAGGGGCGGATCTTAAAACCTGTTTGGGATAGGGGATTGCATTTTCACGTTCGGATGAAAAGCGTGCCCAGAGAAAACTGCCTGCTACTCAAGCCCAGATGCGAATATATGCATATTATTAGTAGTATTGGATAGAAAACACTCAAACACTTGAATTATGTCTGTGAATATAACAGAACTCATATGGCAGGTGAAAACCTGAGAAGAATTCAACCAGGAAGTGGGAAATCTGACGTTTGTAGTTTTACAACTCATTGCCTATCAAATATACAGTGTCTATGGGGTCATATTGCACTTCCTAAGGCTTCCACTAGATGTCAACAGTCTATATAACCTTGTATGAGGCTTCTGCTGTGAAGTGGTGGCAAATGAGAACTGTTTGAGTAAGGGGTCTGCCAGAGTGGCATGAGCTGATCACACGCGCTCACGTGAGAGGTAGCTGCGTTCCATTGCAATTCTAAAGACAGAGGAATTCTCCGGTTGGAACATTATTGAAGATTTATGTTAAAAACATTCTAAAGATTGATTCTATACATCGTTTGACATGTTTCTACGAAATGTAATATACGTTTTTGAACTTTTCGTCTGAACTTTTGCCTGGACTTGCCCGCGCCTCGTGAGTTTGGATTTGATTACTAAAAGCTAACAAAAGGAGGTATTTGGAAATAAATGATGGACTTTATCGAACAAAACAAAAAATGTATTTTGGAGCTGGGATTCCTGGTAGTGCATTCTGATGAAGATCATCAAAGGTAAGTGAATATTTATAACGCTATTTCGGACTTTTACTGACTCCACAACATGGCGGGTATCTGCATGGCTTGTTTTTGTGTCTGAGCGCCGTAGTCAGATTATTGCATGGTTTGCTTTTTCCGTAAAGCTTTTTTGAAATCTGACACAGCGGTTGCATTAAGGAGAAGTATATCATTAATTCTGTGCATAATACTTTTATCAAAGCTTATTATGAATATTTCTGTAAATTGATGTGACTCTCTGAAAATTCGCTGGTTGTTTTCGCGGCACAACATTACTGACCATAAAGCGTCAATGTAAACTGAGATTTTTGGATATAAATATGCACTTTATCGAACAAAACGTACATGTATTGTGTAACATGAAGTCCCATGAGTGTCTTCTGATGAAGATCATCAAAGGTCAGTGATTACGTTTATCTCTATTTCAGCTTTTTGTGACTCCTCTCTTTGGCTGGCAAATGGCTGTATGTGTTTTTGTGAGTAGGCTCTGAGCTAACATAATCATATGGTGTGCTTTCGCTATAAAGCCTTTTTGAAATCGGACATGATGGGTAGATTAACAAAAAGTTAAGCTTTAATTTCGTGTATTGCACTTGTGAATGTATGAAAGTTAAATATTTCTAAAACATACTTTTGAATTTCGCGCTCTGCCTTTTCAGCGGAAGTTGTCGAGGGGTTCCAACAAGTTTTAAGAGGTTTTAAAAAGCAACCTCAGTGTTTATGGGTTAGTGTGAGTACAGAAACAAACCTGTGTATTACAATATATTTACCTGTGTTGTGTCAGGAACTCTCTGTGGGATCTCTCTGAGTCCTAGAGATCCACACTCTACAGTCAGGCTGTAGCAGTGACATCCTGATGGACAGGCATCACAGGACAGGGGGAGGAGGAGGGGGAGGAGAAGCAGGGGCAGCCTGGGGAACTGAAGGAGAACCATCACACTGAGAGGAGAGGAGGAGGAGGAGGAGGAGAGGAGGAGGGGGAGGAGCAGGCGCAGGCGCAGCCCGGGGAACTGAAGGAGAACCATCACACTGAGAGGAGAGGAGGGGCAGAGGAGAGGAATGGAGAGTAAAGAATGGGAGATCAACATAAGCATAGAAAAAGCCCCCAGAGTGTTCCAAACCAACCTTGTTTCTAGTGATGCTCTACAAGGTGATAGGTAACCTTGTTTCTAGTGATGCTCTACAAGGTGATAGTTAACCTTGTTTCTAGTGATGCTCTACACAGTGATAGTTAACCTTGTTTCTAGTGATGCTCTACACAGTGATAGTTAACCTTGGTTCTAGTGATGCAGTATATAGGCTTCCGAGTGGCCCTGTGGTCTAAGGAACTGCATCTCAGTGCTAGAGGCGTCACTACAGACTCTGGTTCGATCCCGGGCTATATCACAACCGGCCGTGATCGGGAGTCCCATAGGGCGGCGCAGAATTGGCCCAGCGTCTGCCGGTTAGGAGAGGGTTTGGCCGGGGCAGGCTGTCGCGAAAGAGAGGAGAGAAGATAAAAGGAGGAGAGAAGAGAAAGGGAGGAGAGAAGATGAAGAGAGGAGAGAAGAGGAATGGGGAAGAGAGGAGGAAGGGGGAAGAGAAGAGGAAGAGAGGAGAGTGAATGGTGATTGGGTTCTAGTAAAGTAGGGCCTGCTGCAACACATCATATAGTAAAGTAGGGCCTGCTGCAACACATCATATAGTAAAGTAGGGCCTGCTGCAACACAATCATATAGTAAAGTAGGGCCTGCTGCAACACAATCATATAGTAAAGTAGGGCCTGCTGCAACACATCATATAGTAAAGTAGGGCCTGCTGCAACACAATCATATAGTAAAGTAGGGCCTGCTGCAACACATCATATAGTAAAGTAGGGCCTGCTGCAACACAATCATATAGTAAAGTAGGGCCTGCTGCAACACATCATATAGTAAAGTAGGGCCTGCTGCAACACATCATATAGTAAAGTAGGGCCTGCTGCAACACAATCATATAGTAAAGTAGGGCCTGCTGCAACACATCATATAGTAAAGTAGGGCCTGCTGCAACACATCATATAGTAAAGTAGGGCCTGCTGCAACACATCATATAGTAAAGTAGGGCCTGCTGCAACACATCATATAGTAAAGTAGGGCCTGCTGCAACACAATCATATAGTAAAGTAGAGCCTGCTGCAACACATCATATAGTAAAGTAGGGCCTGCTGCAACACATCATATAGTAAAGTAGGGCCTGCTGCAACACAATCATATAGTAAAGTAGAGCCTGCTGCAACACATCATATAGACCTGTAGTTAAGTAGGGCCTGCTGCAACACATCATATAGACCTGTAGTTAAGTAGGGCCTGCTTCAACACATCATATAGTAAAGTAGGGCCTGCTGCAACACATCATATAGTAAAGTAGGGCCTGCTGCAACACATCATATAGTAAAGTAGGGCCTGCTGCAACACATCATATAGTAAAGTAGAGCCTGCTGCAACACATCATATAGTAAAGTAGGGCCTGCTGCAACACATCATATAGTAAAGTAGAGCCTGCTGCAACACATCATATAGTAAAGTAGGGCCTGCTGCAACACATCATATAGTAAAGTAGGGCCTGCTGCAACACATCATATAGTAAAGTAGGGCCTGCTGCAACACATCATATAGTAAAGTAGGGCCTGCTGCAACACATCATATAGTAAAGTAGGGCCTGCTGCAACACATCATATAGTAAAGTAGGGCCTGCTGCAACACATCATATAGTAAAGTAGGGCCTGCTGCAACACATCATATAGTTAAGTAGGGCCTGCTGCAACACATCATATAGTAAAGTAGGGCCTGCTGCAACACAATAATATAGGCCTGTAGTAAAGTAGAGCCTGCTGCAACACATCATATAGTAAAGTAGGGCCTGCTGCAACACATCATATAGACCTGTAGTTAAGTAGGGCCTGCTGCAACACATCATATAGACCTGTAGTTAAGTAGGGCCTGCTTCAACACATCATATAGTTAAGTTGGGCCTGCTGCAACACAATCATATAGACCTGTAGTAAAGTAGGGCCTGCTGCAACACAATCATATGGTAAAGTAGGGCCTGCTGCAACACAATCGTATAGTTAAATAGGGCCTGCTGCAACACATCACATAGGCCTGTAGTTAAGTAGGGCCTGCTGCAACATAATCATATAGTTAAGTAGGGCCTGCTGGAACACAATCATATAGGCCTGTAGTTAAGTAGGGCCTGCTGCAACATAATCATATATTTAAGTAGGGCCTGCTGCAACACATAATATAGTTAAGTAGGGCCTGCTGCAACATAATCATATAGTTAAGTAGGGCCTGCTGCAACACATAATATAGTTAAGTAGGGCCTGCTGCAACACATAATATAGTTAAGTAGGGCCTGCTTCAACACAATCATATAGGCCTGTAGTAAAGTAGGGCCTGCTGCAACACATCATATAGTTAAGTAGGGCCTGCTTCAACACAATCATATAGGCCTGTAGTAAAGTAGGGCCTGCTGCAACACAATCATATAGGCCTGTAGAAAAGTAGGGCCTGCTGCAACACAATCATATAGGCCTGTAGTAAAGTAGGGCCTGCTGCAACACAATCACATAGGCAGTAGTAAAGTAGGGCCTGCTGCCACACATGTGCTTATTGGTAGTCTGTGTGTTGGGGGACCAGGTTCCCCTGGATGTAACTGTTGTCAATGAAGGCTGTATGTTGGGGGACCAGGTTCACCTGGATGTAACTGTTGTCAATGAAGGCTGTGTGTTGGGGGACCAGATTCCCCTGGATGTAACTGTTGTCAATGAAGGCTGTGTGTTGGGGGACCAGATTCCCCTGGATGTAACTGTTGTCAATGAAGGCTGTGTGTTGGGGGACCAGATTCCCCTGGATGTAACTGTTGTCAATGAAGGCTGTGTGTTGGGGGACCAGGTTCCCCTGGATGTAACTGTTGTCAATGAAGGCTGTGTGTTGGGGGACCAGATTCCCCTGGATGTAACTGTTGTCAATGAAGGCTGTGTGTTGGGGGACCAGGTTCCCCTGGATGTAACTGTTGTCAATGAAGGCTGTGTGCTGGTGCCCTACCACCAGAGTTATCTGCTGTCCTGATGTAACTGGTGATGTCACTGGGCTGGTGGATGTAGGCCAACTTGTTCATTCTCCGCCCTGCAATCTGTAATCCTGTGGTAAACATGTTATAATCCTGACGGTCAAACGCTGGAGAGATAATCTGCTCTACATAGACAGACACAGTTTACCCTGTCACCCTGACACAATACAGCTGGGAATCAAAGAGAGAGAGAGAGCTAACACCATGTCAATATAAAACACCTCTAATCCACTGTTTATCTCTACTGTTTACCTCTACTTTTTACCTCTACTGTTTACCTCTACTGTCTACCTCTACTGTCTACCTCTACTGTTTACCTCTACTGTCTACCTCTACTGTTTAACTGTATTGTTTACCTCTACTGTTTACCTCTACTGTCTACCTCTACTGTCTACATCTACTGTTTACCTCTACTGTCTACCTCTACTGTTTAACTGTATTGTTTACCTCTACTGTTTACCTCTACTGTCTACCTCTACTGTCTACATCTACTGTTTACCTCTACTGTTTACCTCTACTGTCTACCTCTACTGTCTACCTCTACTGTCTACCTCTACTGTTTAACTGTATTGTTTACCTCTACTGTTTACCTCTACTGTCTACCTCTACTGTCTACCTCTACTGTTTACCTCTACTGTCTACCTCTACTGTCTACCTCTACTGTCTACCTCTACTGTCTACCTCTACTGTTTAACTGTATTGTTTACCTCTACTGTTTACCTCTACTGTCTACCTCTACTGTCTACATCTACTGTTTACCTCTACTGTTTACCTCTACTGTCTACCTCTACTGTCTACCTCTACTGTCTACCTCTACTGTTTAACTGTATTGTTTACCTCTACTGTTTACCTCTACTGTCTACCTCTACTGTCTACCTCTACTGTCTACCTCTACTGTCTACATCTACTTTTTACCTCTACTGTTTACCTCTACTGTCTACCTCTACTGTCTACATCTACTTTTTACCTCTACTGTTTACCTCTACTGTCTACCTCTACTGTCTACATCTACTGTTTACCTCTACTGTTTACCTCTACTGTCTACCTCTACTCTCTACCTCTACTGTCTACCTCTACTGTTTACCTCTACTGTTTACCTCTACTGTTTACCTCTACTGTCTACCTCTACTGTCTACCTCTACTGTCTACCTTTACTGTTTACCTCTATGTTTACCTCTACTGTCTACTTCTACTGTTTACCTATACTGTTTACCTCTACTGTCTACCTCTACTGTTTACCTCTACTGTTTACCTCTACTGTTTAACTGTACTATTTACAGTGCATTCAGAAAGTATTCAGACCCCTTGTCTTATTCCACATTTGGTTATGTTACAGCCTTATTCTAAAATTGATTAAATAAAACATTTTCCTCATCAATCTACACACAATAACCCATAATGACAAAGCGAAAACAGGTTTTTATACAGCACCAGTCAACGGTTTGGACACACCTACTCATTCCAGGGTTTTTCTTTATTTTTACTATTTTCTACATTGTAGAATAATAGTGAAGACATCAAAACTATGAAATAAAACATATGAAGTCAAGTTGTAACCAAAAATGTGTTAAACAAGTAGATTTTAGATTATTCAAAGTAGCCACCATTTGCCTTGATGAAAGCTTTGCACACTCTTGGTATTCTCTCAACTAGCTTCATGAATGCTTTTCCAATGGTCTTGAAGGAGTTCCCACATATGCTGCTTTTCCTTCATTCTGCGGTCCAACTCATCCCAAACCATCTCAATTGGGTTGAGGTCAGGTCATCTGATGCAGCATTCCATCACTGTCCATGGTCAAATAGCCCTTACACAGCCTAGAGTTGTGTTTTGGGTCATTGTCCTGTTGAAAAACAAATGATAGATCCACTAAGCCCAAACCAGATGTGATTGGCATATCACTGCAGAATTATGTGGTAGCCATGCTGGTTAAGTGTGCCTTGAATTCTAAATAATTCACTGGCAGTGTCACCAGCAATGCACCCTCACTCCAGCACACCTCCTCCTCCATGCTTCATGGTGGGAACCACACATGCGGAGATCCTCCGTTCACCTACTCTGCTTCTCACAAAGACACAGCGGTTGGAACCAAAAATGTCCTCCGGTCTAATGTCCATTGCTTGTGTTTCTTTGCCCGAACAATTCTCTTCTTATTATTGGTGTCCTTTAGTAGTGGTCTCTTTGCAGCAATTCAACCACGAAGGCCTGATTCACACAGTCTCCTCTGAACAGTTGATGTTGAGATGTGTCTGTTACTTGAACTCTGTGAAGTATTTATTTGGGAAGCAATCTGAAGTGCAGTTAACTCTAATGTATTTATCCTCTGCAGCAGAGGTAACTCTGGATCTTCCTTTCCTGTGGCGGTCCTCATGAGAGCCAGTTTCATCATAGCGTTTGATGTTTTTTTTGACTGCACTTGAAGAAACTTTCAAAGTTCTTGAAATGTTCCGTATTGACTGACCTTCATGTGTTAAAGTATGATGGACTGTCATTTCTGTTTGCTTATTTGAGCTGTTCTTGCCATAATACTGATTTTGGTATTTTTTACCAAATAGGGCTATCTTCTGGAAACCACCCCTACCTTGTCACAACACAACTGATTGGCTCAAAAGCATTCAGATGGAAATAAATTCCACAAATTAACTTTTAACAAGGCACACCTGTTCATTGAAATGCATTCCAGGTGACTACCTCATGAAGCTGGTTGAGAGAATGCCAAGAGTGTGTAAAGCTGTCATCAAGACAAAGGGGGGCTACTTTGAAGAATCTCAAATAGAAAATATATTTTGATTTGTTTAACACTTCTTTCGTTACTACATGATTCCATATCTGTTATTTCATAGTTTTACAATGTAAAAAATAGTACAAAATAATGAAAAACCCTGGAATGAGTTGTCCAAACTTTTGACTGGTTCTGTAAATTGTGGCAAATTTATTTAAGAATATAAAATAAAATAACTTATTTACATAAGTATTCAGACCCTTTGCGATGAAACTCTAAATTAAGCTCAGGTGCATCCTGTTTCCATTGATCATCCATGAGATGATTCAACTACTTGATTGGAGTCCACCTGTGGTAAATTCAATTGATTGGACATAATTTGGAAAGGCACACACCTGTCTAGATAAGGTCCCATAGTTGACAGTGCATGTCAGAGCAAAAACCAAGCCACGAGGTCGAAGGAATTATCCGTTGAGCTCCGAGACAGGATTGTGTCGAGGCACAGATCTTGGGAAGGGTACCAAAAAATGTCTGCAGCTGTCACACTGGAATAAATGCATCGGGAGACAGGAGCAGGAATGCGTAATAGGGGGTTTTATTTCCCAAATGACAGCGTGCCGTGTAAAGGCAAGGGGACGAAGACAAAACAAACACAGGGTAGAAACCCAAACAAAAGAGTGAAGAGTACCTCAAATAAATAACACAACCTCTTTACCACGGTCCTTTGGTGGTGGGAAGTTCTGCTGTTGAAAGAACTGGACCAAGGTGCTCATACATATTCCTTTTTATTAGGATGACGCCGACAAAAACAATAAACAATACAAAAACAACCGTGAAGCTTAAGGGCTATAGTGCCAACAAACAAAGACAACTTCCCACACAGAAAGGAGGGAAAAGGGCTACCTAAGTATGGTTCCCAATCAGGGAGTGACAGTACCCACCCCCAAATGTGCGGATTCCGGCCACAAAACCTGAACCTATAGGGGAGGGTCTGGGTGGGCATCCATCCGCGGTGGCGGCTCCGGGACGCAGACTCCGCTCCACCACTGGCTCACCCCACTTTGGTGGCACCTCCAGTGCGGGGACCCTCGTTGCGGGCCCTGGACTGGGGGCTCCGGGCTGGAGGCCGCCTGACCAAACTAAGGAGAAGGGCCTTGGTCAGGGAGTTGACCAACAACCCTAATGGCTCCAGGGTTCCTCTGTGGAGATGCGAGAACCTTGATGAAAACCTGCTCCAGAGCCTCAGGACCTCAGACTGGGGCGAAGGTTCACCTTCCAACAGGACAACGACCCTAAGCACATAGCCAAGACAACGCAGGAGTGGCTTCGGGACAAGTCTCTAAATGTCCTTGAGTGGCCCAGCCAGAGCCCGGACTTGATCCCGATCAAACATCTCTTGAGAGACCTGAAAATAGCTGTGCAGCGACACTCCCGATCCAACCTAACAGAGCTTGAGAGGATCTGCAGAGAAGAATGGGAGAAACTCCCCAAATACAGGTGTGCCAATCTTGTTGCGTCATACCCAAGAAGAATCGAGGCTGTAATTGCAGCCAAAGGTACTTCAACAAAGTTCTGAGTAAAGGGTCTGAATTCTTATGTAAACGTAATATTTAAGTTTTTTTTTATTTTAAATGAATATTCAATCATTTCTAAAAACCCGTTTTTGCTTTGTCATTATGGAGTATAGTTTTAAGATTGATGAGGGAAAAAAATATTTGATCAATTTTAGAATAAGGCTGTAACGTAACAAAATGTGGAATAAGTCACTGTAACTCGGACAGACATACAGTGCCTTGCGAAAGTATTCGGCCCCCTTGAACTTTGCGACCTTTTGCCACATTTCAGGCTTCAAACATAAAGATATAAAACTGTATTTTTTTGTGAAGAATCAACAACAAGTGGGACACAATCATGAAGTGGAACGACATTTATTGGATATTTCAAACTTTTTTAACAAATCAAAAACTGAAAAATTGGGCGTGCAAAATTATTCAGCCCCCTTAAGTTAATACTTTGTAGCGCCACCTTTTGCTGCGATTACAGCTGTAAGTCGCTTGGGGTATGTCTCTATCAGTTTTGCACATCGAGAGACTGAAATTTTTTCCCATTCCTCCTTGCAAAACAGCTCGAGCTCAGTGAGGTTGGATGGAGAGCATTTGTGAACAGCAGTTTTCAGTTCTTTCCACAGATTCTCGATTGGATTCAGGTCTGGACTTTGACTTGGCCATTCTAACACCTGGATATGTTTATTTTTGAACCATTCCATTGTAGATTTTGCTTTATGTTTTGGATCATTGTCTTGTTGGAAGACAAATCTCCATCCCAGTCTCAGGTCTTTTGCAGACTCCATCAGGTTTTCTTCCAGAATGGTCCTGTATTTGGCTCCATCCATCTTCCCATCAATTTTAACCATCTTCCCTGTCCCTGCTGAAGAAAAGCAGGCCCAAACCATGATGCTGCCACCACCATGTTTGACAGTGGGGATGGTGTGTTCAGCTGTGTTGCTTTTACGCCAAACATAACGTTTTGCATTGTTGCCAAAAAGTTCAATTTTGGTTTCATTTGACCAGAGCACCTTCTTCCACATGTTTGGTGTGTCTCCCAGGTGGCTTGTGGCAAACTTTAAACAACACTTTTTATGGATATCTTTAAGAAATGGCTTTCTTCTTGCCACTCTTCCATAAAGGCCAGATTTGTGCAATATACGACTGACTGATTGTTGTCCTATGGACAGAGTCTCCCACCTCAGCTGTAGATCTCTGCAGTTCATCCAGAGTGATCATGGGCCTCTTGGCTGCATCTCTGATCAGTCTTCTCCTTGTATGAGCTGAAAGTTTAGAGGGACGGCCAGGTCTTGGTAGATTTGCAGTGGTCTGATACTCCTTCCATTTCAATATTAGCGCTTGCACAGTGCTCCTTGGGATGTTTAAAGCTTGGGAAATCTTTTTGTATCCAAATCCGGCTTTAAACTTCTTCACAACAGTATCTCGGACCTGCCTGGTGTGTTCCTTGTTCTTCATGATGCTCTCTGCGCTTTTAACGGACCTCTGAGACTATCACAGTGCAGGTGCATTTATACAGAGACTTGATTACACACAGGTGGATTGTATTTATCATCATTAGTCATTTAGGTCAACATTGGATCATTCAGAGATCCTCCCTGAACTTCTGGAGAGAGTTTGCTGCACTGAAAGTAAAGGGGCTGAATAATTTTGCACGCCCAATTTTTCAGTTTTTGATTTGTTAAAAAAGTTTGAAATATCCAATAAATGTCGTTCCACTTCATGATTGTGTCCCACTTGTTGTTGATTCTTCACAAAAAAAATACAGTTTTATATCTTTATGTTTGAAGCCTGAAATGTGGCAAAAGGTCGCAAAGTTCAAGGGGGTCGAATACTTTCGCAAGGCACTGTATGTATGACAGTAAATCACTGAGAGTACAAAACATTAGGAACACTTTCCTAATATTGAGTTGCACCCGCTTTCCCCCTCAGAACAGCCTCAATTCATCAGGGCATGGACTCTACAAATTGTCGAAAGCGTTCCACAACATGCTGGCCCATGTTGACTCCAATGCTTCCCAGAGTTGTGTCAAGTTGACTTTTGTCCTTTGGGTGGTTGACCTTTCTTAATACACACAGGAAACGGTTGAGCATGAAAAACCCATCAGTGTTGCAGTTCTTGACACAAACCGGTGCGCCTGGCACCTACTACCATACCCTGTTCAAAGTCACTTAAATCTTTCGTCTTTCCCATTCACCCTCTGAATGGCACACAGACACAATTCATAACTCAATTGTCTCAAGGCTTAAAAATCCTTCTTTAACCCGTCTCCTCCCCTTCATCTACACTGATTTGAAGTGGATTTAAACAAGTGACATCAATAAGGGATCACAGTTTTCACCTGGATTCACCTGGTCAGTCTGTCATGGAAAGAGCAGGTGTTCCTAATGTTTCGTCCACCCAGTGGGTTAGTTGTATATATTATAATAATAATAAAAAACTCAGAAGAACAGAAAACTTACCCAGAAATCCTGAACTTCAGAGAGGAGTTGCATTGAGGACAGATTCATCCCTATACATTAGTATACATTAGTATTGTCCCATGGCTTAGATGGCAGATTTACAATAATAGCTAAGCTATACTTACCTGTTGTATATTCAACACAGACGAGATGAGATCCAATCTTCTCTTGGCCTCGGCTTCTCTCGCCTCTCACCAGACGGATTTAGGATGAAAATATTACGAGCCGCAGACTGTACAGTACACGGTACTGTTTAATCCAGCAGTAACATTTGGTCCGTCCTCTAACTCTGCTAAAACTCTACAGCTGCTGCTCCATCCTAGATGGAGATCCTAACAGTGAAATGTCAGAATGAAATAGGCTAGGAACACTATTAACAGGATGACAACAACACATCGATGTTATAAGGACAGAGTTGGACCACCAGACAACTCCAGTAGTTGTTGTTGTTTGACTTGTTTGTCGCCAGCAGCAGTTGACTCCTCCCCCTTTTGTATTTTATTTTATTTATCCTCTCTCTCTCGCTGTGTCTCTGTCTCTCTCTCTCTGTCTCTCTGTCTCCCTGTCTCTGTCTCTCTGTCTCTGTCTCTGTCTCTCTCTGTCTCTCTTTCTGTCTCTCTTTCTGTCTCTCTTTCTGTCTCTGTCTCTCTTTCTGTCTCTCTTTCTGTCTCTCTCTGTCTCTCTCTGTCTCTGTCTCTCTCTGTCGTTCTCTGTGTCTGTCTCTCTCTGTCTCTGTCTCTCTCTCTGTCGCTCTCTGTCTCTGTCTCTCTCTCTGTCTTTGTCTCTCTCTTTGTCTCTGTCTCTCTCTGTCTCTCTCTCTCTGTCTCTGTCTCTGTCTCTCTCTGTCTCTGTCTCTGTCTCTCTCTCTGTCTCTCTCTCTCTGTCTCTGTCTCTCTCTCTGTCTCTGTCTCTCGCTCTCTCTCTCTCTGTCTCTGTCTCTCTCTGTGTGAGTTTCAGATATGAGCTGTATTGAGGATGGACTGTTTCAGAACCATGGAGAGAAACACATTTTTACTTCCTAAAACAAGACCAGTCCAGAATCATCTACAGAGAAGAAGACAAGCTGACACATTTATACAGAGTAGACCCAGGATTAACTTAGAGAAGACAAGCTGACACATTTATACAGTGTGTGTGTGTGTGTGTGTGTGTGTGTGTGTGTGTGTGTGTGTGTGTGTGTGTGTGTGTGTGTGTGTGTGTGTGTGTGTGTGTGTGTGTGTGTTCATGCGTGTCATATCCTCTCATCATATCCTCTCATCATGTATAATACAGTATAATACAGTACAGCATAATGCAGTACAGTATAGTACAGTATAGTACAGTCAGTACAGTATAGTACAGTCAGTACAGTATAGTACAGTCAGTACAGTCAGTATAGTACCGTCAGTACAGTATATTATAGTACAGTCAGTACAGTATAGTACAGTCAGTACAGTACAGTACAGTACAGTACAGTACAGTACAGTCAGTACAGTATATTATAGTACAGTCAGTATAGTACCGTCAGTACAGTCAGTATAGTACCGTCAGTACAGTATATTATAGTATAGTCTGTATAGTAAAGTCAGTATAGTACAGTATAGTACAGTCAGTACAGTACAGTACAGTACAGTCAGTACAGTCAGTACAGTCAGTACAGTCAGTATAGTACATTATAGTACAGTCAGTACAGTACAGTCAGTATAGTACAGTCAGTACAGTCAGTACAGTATAGTAGAGTCAGTACAGTCAGAACAGTCAGTACAGTCAGTACAGTATAGTACAGTCAGTATAGTCAGTACAGTCAGTACAGTATAGTACAGTCAGAACAGTCAGTACAGTCAGTACAGTCAGTACAGTATAGTACAGTCAGAACAGTCAGTACAGTCAGTACAGTCAGTACAGTATAGTAAAGTCAGTATAGTCAGTACAGTCAGTACAGTCAGTACAGTATAGTACAGTCAGTACAGTCAGTACAGTATAGTACAGTCAGTACAGTCAGTACAGTCAGTACAGTCAGTACAGTATAGTACAGTCAGTACAGTCAGTACAGTCAGTACAGTATAGTACAGTCAGTACAGCCATTACAGTATAGTACAGTCATCACAGTATAGTACAGTCAGTATAGTACAGTCAGTACTGTATAGTACAGTCAGTACAGTCAGTATAGTACAGTCAGTACAGTCAGTACAGTCAGTACAGTACAGTACAGTCAGTACAGTCAGTATAGTACAGTATAGTACAGTCAGTGCAGTACAGTCAGTATAGTACAGCCAGTACAGTCAGTACATTATAGTACAGTCAGTACAGTCAGTACAGTATAGTACAGTCAGTACAGTCAGTACAGTCATAACAGTCAGTACAGTCAGTACAGTCAGTACAGTATAGTACAGTCAGTATGGTCAGTACAGTCAGTACAGTCAGTATAGTTTTGTACAGTCAGTACAGTCAGTACAGTCAGTACAGTATAGTACAGTCAGTACAGTCAGTACAGTATAGTAAAGTCAGTATAGTCAGTACAGTCAGTACAGTCAGTACAGTATAGTACAGTCAGTACAGTCAGTACAGTCAGTATAGTACAGTCAGTATAGTCAGTATATTCAGTATAGTCAGTACAGTCAGTACAGTCAGTACAGTATAGTACAGTCAGTACAGTCAGAACAGTATAGTACAGTCAGTACAGTCAGTACAGTATAGTACAGTCAGTACAGTCAGTACAGTCAGTACAGTATAGTACAGTCAGTACAGTCATTACAGTATAGTACAGTCATCACAGTATAGTACAGTCAGTATAGCACAGTCAGTATAGTACAGTCAGTACTGTATAGTACAGTCAGTACAGTCAGTACAGTCCGTATAGTACAGTCAGTACAGTCAGTACAGTCAGTACAGTACAGTACAGTCAGTACAGTCAGTATAGTACAGTATAGTACAGTCAGTGCAGTACAGTCAGTATAGTACAGCCAGTACAGTCAGTACATTATAGTCCAGTCAGTACAGTCAGTACAGTCAGTACAGTATAGTACAGTCAGTACAGTCAGTACAGTCAGTACAGTATAGTACAGTCAGTACAGTCAGTACAGTATAGTACAGTCAGAACAGTCAGTACAGTCAGAACAGTCAGAACAGTCAGTACAGTCAGTACAGTATAGTACAGTCAGTACAGTCAGTACAGTCAGTACAGTATAGTACAGTCAGTACAGTCAGCACAGTATAGTAAAGTCAGTATAGTCAGTATAGTCAGTACAGTCAGTACAGTATATTACAGTCAGAACAGTCAGTACAGTCAGTACAGTATAGTATAGTCAGTACAGTCAGTACAGTATAGTACAGTCAGAACAGTCAGTACAGTCAGTACAGTCAGTACAGTATAGTATAGTCAGTACAGTCAGTACAGTATAGTACAGTCAGAACAGTCAGTACAGTCAGTACAGTCAGTACAGTATAGTACAGTCAGAACAGCCAGTATAGTATAGTACAGTCATCACAGTATAGTACAGTCAGTATAGTCAGTACAGTCAGTACAGTATAGTACAGTCAGTATAGTACAGTCAGTACAGTATAGTACAGTCAGTACTGTATACTACTGTCAGTACTGTATAGTACAGTCAGTATAGTACAGTCAGTACAGTCAGTATAGTACAGTCAGTACAGTACAGTACAGTCAGTACAGTCAGTGTAGTACAGTATAGTACAGACACTGCAGTACAGTCAGTATAGTACAGTCAGTACAGTCAGTACATTATAGTACAGTCAGTACAGTCAGTACAGTCAGTACAGTATAGTACAGTCAGTACAGTCAGTACAGTACAGTACAGTCAGTACAGTCAGTACAGTATAGTACAGTCAGTATAGTACAGTATAGTACAGTCAGTGCAGTACAGTCAGTATAGTACAGTCAGTACAGTCAGTACATTATAGTACATTCAGTACAGTCAGTACAGTCAGTACAGTATAGTACAGTCAGTACAGTCAGTACAGTCAGTATAGTACAGTCAGTACAGTCAGTACAGTATAGTACAGTCAGAACAGTCAGTACAGTCAGTACAGTATAGTACAGTCAGTATAGTCAGTACAGTCAGTACAGTATAGTACAGTCAGTACAGGACAGTATAGTACAGACAGTACAGTCATTACAGTATAGTACAGTCAGTACAGTATAGTAACGTCAGTACAGTCAGTATAGTATAGTACAGTATAGTACAGTCAGTACAGCCAGTATAGTACAGTCAGTATAGTACAGTCAGTATAGTACTGTCAGTACAGTCAGTATAGTACAGTCAGTATAGTACAGTCAGTACAGTCAGTATAGTACAGTCAGTACAGTCAGTATTGTACAGCCAGTATAGTACAGTCAGTACAGCCAGTATAGTACAGTCAGTATAGTACAGTCAGTACAGTATAGTACAGTATAGTACAGTCAGTATAGTACTGTCAGTACAGTCAGTATAGTACAGTCAGTATAGTACAGTCAGTACAGTCAGTATAGTACAGTCAGTACAGTCAGTAGTGTACAGCCAGTATAGTACAGTCAGTACAGTCAGTATTGTACAGCCAGTATAGTACAGTCAGTACAGTCAGTATAGTAAAGTCAGTATAGTACAGTCAGTATAGTATAGTACAGTCAGTACGGTATAGTACAGTCAGTACAGTCAGTAGAGCCAGTACAGTATAGTACAGTACAGTATAGTACAGTCAGTACAGTATAGTAAAGTCAGTACAGTATATTACAGTCAGTACAGTCAGTACAGTATAGTACAGTCAGTACAGTCAGTATTGTACAGCCAGTATAGTACAGTCAGTACAGCCAGTATAGTACAGTCAGTATAGTACAGTCAGTACAGTATAGTACAGTATAGTACAGTCAGTACAGCCAGTATAGTACAGTCAGTATAGTACAGTCAGTATAGTACTGTCAGTACAGTCAGTATAGTACAGTCAGTATAGTACAGTCAGTACAGTCAGTATAGTACAGTCAGTACAGTCAGTATTGTACAGCCAGTATAGTACAGTCAGTACAGCCAGTATAGTACAGTCAGTATAGTACAGTCAGTACAGTATAGTACAGTATAGTACAGTCAGTACAGCCAGTATAGTACAGTCAGTATAGTACAGTCAGTATAGTACTGTCAGTACAGTCAGTATAGTACAGTCAGTACAGTCAGTATAGTACAGTTAGTACAGCCAGGACAGTATAGTACAGTCAGTACAGTATAGTACAGTCAGTACAGTACAGTATAGTCAGTACAGCCAGTACAGTATAGTACAGTACAGCTAGTAAACATGCTTTCCTCACCATCTTAAATAAGCATGCCACATTCAAAAATGTAGAACCAGGAATAGATATAGCCCTTGGTTCTCTCCAGACCTGACTGCCCTTGACCAGCACAAAAACATTCTGTGGGGTACTGCATTATCATCGAATAGCCCCTGTGATATGCAACTTTTCAGGGAAGTTAGGAACCAATTTACACAGGCAGTTATGAAAGCAAAGGCTAGCTTTTCAAGCAGAAATTTGCTTCCTGTAGCACTAATTCCAAAAAGTTCTGGGACACTAAAGTCCATGGAGAATAAGAGCACCTCCTCCCAGCTGCCCACTGCACTGGGACTAGGAAACACTGTTACCACAGATAAATCTACGATAATTGAGAATTTCAATAAGCATTTTTCTACGGCTGGCCATGCTTTCCACCTGGCTACCCCTACCCCGGCCAACAGCCCTGCATCCCCACAGCAACTTACCCAAACCTCCCGCATTTCTCCTTCACCCAAATCCAGATAGCCAATGTTCTTAAAGAGCTGCAAAATATGAACCACTACAAGTCAGCTGGGCTAGACAATCTGGACCCTCTCTTTCTAAAATTACCTGCCGAAATTGTTGCCACCCCTATTTATTAGCCTGTTCAACGTCTCTTTCACATCGTCTGAGATCCCCAAAGATTGGAAAGCTGCCACGGTCATCCCTCTCTTCAAAGGGGGAGACACTCTAGACCCAAACTGCTACAGACCTATATCTATCCTACCCTGCCTTTCTAAGGTCTTCGAAAGCCAAGTTAACAAACAGATCACCGACCATTTTGAATCCCACCGTACCTTCTCCGCTATGCAATCTGGTTTCCGAGCTGGTCATGGGTGCACCTCAGCCACGCTCAAAGTCCTAAACTATATCATAACTGTCATCGATAAGAGACATTCCTATGCAGTACATGTGCAGCAGTATTCATTGACCTGGCCAAGGCTTTCGACTCTGTCAATCACCGCATTCTTAGCGGCAGACTCAACAGCCTTGGTATCTCAAATGACTGCCTCGCCTGGTTCACCAACTACTTCTCTGATAGAGTTCAGTGTGAAATCGCAGGGCCTGTCGTCCGGACCTCTGGCAGTCTGTATGGGGGTGCCACAGGGTTCAATCCTCGGGCCAACTATTTTCTCTGTATACATCAATGATGTCGCTATTGCTGCTGGTGATTCTCTGATCCACCTCTACGCAGACGACACCATTCTGTATACATCTGGCCCTTGGACACTGTGGACACCTTTGGACACTGTGTTAACTAACCTCCAGACGAGCTTCAATGCCATACAACTCTCCTTCCGTGGCCGCAAACTGCTCTTAAATGCAAGTAACACATGACTCCAGTTCTCCAGTTCTCTGCTGCCAATGACTGGAACGAACTGCAAAAATCACTGAAGCTAGAGACCCATATCTCCATCACTAGCTTTAAGCACCAGCTGTCAGAGCAGCTCACAGATCTCTGCACCTGTGCATAGCCCATCTGTAAATAGACCACCCAACTACCTCATCCCATATTATTACTTACCCTCTTGCTCTTTTGCACCCCAGTATCTCTACTTGCACATTCATCTTCTGCACATCTATCACTCCAGTGTTTAATTGCTAAATTATAATTATTTCGCCACTATGGCCTATTTATTGCCTTACCTCCCTTATCTTACCTCATTTGCACACACTGTAAACAGACTTTTCTATTGTGTTATTGACTATACGTTTGTTTATGTGTATCTCTGTGTTGTTTGTGTCTCACTGCTTTGCTTTATCTTGGTCAGGTCACAGTTGTAAATGAGAACTTGTTCTCAACTGGTTAAATAAAGGAGAAATAAAATAGTACATCCATTACAGATGAAACCAAAACAACATAATAATGGTACAGATGTTTTATATCCTAATCCAAGAATCGAGGCTAAGAGAGTATTACCACCCTCTTCCTCAACACACGCCAACATACCACACACACACACAAACACCAAAATACCACACACACACCACACACACACACCAACATACCACACACACACACACACACACACACACACACACACACACACACACACACACACACACACACACACACACACCAACATACCACACACACACATACACCAACATACCACACACACACACACACGCACACACACACACACACACACACACACCACACACACGCACACACCAACACACACCACACACGCACACACACACCGCACTCACATACATACATACACACACACACTCACACACACACACCAACACAAGCACACACACACACACCACACATACATACACACACACCGCACTCACGCACATCTTGTGCGTTGTGTACCATCCTCTGGGCTTCACACACTGACAGCTGTCTATTCTGAGCGAATAGAGATTAGATTGATCTGTAGTGCACACACGCACCACACACACGCCCACACACACCACATGCACACACACACACCACACACGCGCACACACACACACACACACCGCATGCACACACACACACCACACACGCGCACATACACACACCGTATGCACACACACACACCGCACACACGCACACACTCACACACCGCACACACGCACACACTCAACCTCTGCATCAGATATCCCCAGAAGCTTCTCATCAGTGTTTCCTTCCACAGTATGTCACACTCTAAGTCTTTCCTTCCTTCACTGTCTCTGTCTCTCCTTCCTTCACTGTCTCAGTCTCTCCTTCCTTCACTGTCTCTCCTTCCTTCCTTCACTGTCTCTCCTTCCTTCCTTCACTGTCTCTGTCTCTCCTTCCTTCACTGTCTCGGTCTCTCCTTCCTTCACTGTCTCTCCTTCCTTCCTTCACTGTCTCTCCTACTCTACTCCACTCCACTACACAATCAATACTCTTCCATTGTAGCTGATGAGTGGCTGGCCTCCTGCTGGTCCCAGAGAACACTAAAACCGATTCTCACCAGGCTCTAGTTTAATGGAAACATGGGAGATCAATAAAGGTTATATGTAGTTTCAGTCGTCCTCATCAGACACTGTGCAGCACAGGGCTATACCAGAGGACATATTGAGAAAACCCATTTACAGCCCACACTGTTCAAATGAAATACAACACCAAACTAGTGGCGACTGAGCTGCCACACATGATGTTTTGAAACATTACTTAATCAAGCGTTGTACAGGGACTGGGAGTACTACCGAGTACTACCGAGTACTGCCGAGTACTACCGAGTACTACCGGATACTACCGAGTACTACCGAGAGTACTACCGAGTACTACCGGGTACTACCGCGTACTACCGAGTACTACCGAAAAAGATTGAGAGTTGGTGGTGTTTCCTCTCCATGGCCTCTAAACACTGAGGGTGTTTCCTCCATAGCCTCTAAACACTGAGGGTGTTTCCTCTATAGCCTCTAAACACTGAGAGTGTTTCCTCTATAGCCTCTAAACACTGAGGGTGTTTCCTCTCTCTATAGCCTCTAAACACGGAGGGTGTTTCCTCATTTTCTATAGCCTCTAAACACTGAGGGTGTTTAACATCCTGTCTAGTGGAGAATTAGATCCCTCCTTCTGGAGTATATAGTTTAACGTAGTTTCTGATCATTTCACAGTTTAACCCATTTTGTCCGGCATTGCTGATCACTTTGCTTAGACCACCAGGCGTGACTAGAGGTTTTACAGTAAGCACTGCAGGATACTGTATTTGCCTCTACAATTAAATATTGGAAATATGGGAATGGGTCGTCTCATCATTACACCTCATTCTGCCTGCTGGTTCTGATATCCATTCATCTGGCTGGTTCTGATATCCGTTCATCACGCTGGTTCTGATATCCATTCATCTGGCTGGTTCTGATATCCATTCATCTGGCTGGTTCTGATATCCGTTCATCTGGCTGGTTCTGATATCCATTCATCTGGCTGGTTCTGATATCCATTCATCTGGCTGGTTCTGATATCCATTCATCTGGCTGGTTCTGATATCCATTCATCTGGCTGGTTCTGATATCCATTCATCTGGCTGGTTCTGATATCCATTCATCTGGCTGGTTCTGATATCCATTCATCTGGCTGGTTCTGATATCCGTTCATCACGCTGGTTCTGATATCCATTCATCTGGCTGGTTCTGATATCCATTCATCTGGCTGGTTCTGATATCCGTTCATCTGGCTGGTTCTGATATCCATTCATCTGGCTGGTTCTGATATCCATTCATCTGGCTGGTTCTGATATCCATTCATCTGGCTGGTTCTGATATCCATTCATCTGGCTGGTTCTGATATCCATTCATCTGGCTGGTTCTGATATCCATTCATCTGGCTGGTTCTGATATCCATTCATCTGGCTGGTTCTGATATCCATTCATCTGGCTGGTTCTGATATCCATTCATCTGGCTGGTTCTGATATCCATTCATCTGGCTGGTTCTGATATCCGTTCATCACGCTGGTTCTGATATCCATTCATCTGGCTGGTTCTGATATCCATTCATCTGGCTGGTTCTGATATCCGTTCATCTGGCTGGTTCTGATATCCATTCATCTGGCTGGTTCTGATATCCATTCATCTGGCTGGTTCTGATATCCATTCATCTGGCTGGTTCTGATATCCATTCATCTGGCTGGTTCTGATATCCATTCATCTGGCTGGTTCTGATATCCATTCATCATGCTGGTTCTGATATCCATTCATCTGGCTGGTTCTGATATCCATTCATCTGGCTGGTTCTGATATCCATTCATCTGGCTGGTTCTGATATCCATTCATCTGGCTGGTTCTGATATCCATTCATCTGGCTGGTTCTGATATCCATTCATCTGGCTGGTTCTGATATCCATTCATCTGGCTGGTTCTGATATCCATTCATCTGGCTGGTTCTGATATCCATTCATCATGCTGGTTCTGATATCCATTCATCTGGCTGGTTCTGATATCCATTCATCTGGCTGGTTCTGATATCCCTCACAAGCTGCTTAATACTTATATAGATTAAACGTTTATTTCTTCAAACATGCAACATTGTGTAACATAATCATTACTTAAAAATAAAAAAAACATTGAATTACCCACAATCCTTTGAAAACAGAGCCTCTTGGCAAGATAGGAAATGCAAGGAGATTAAAACTAGACTTCCAATGTGTTCAATCCCTTAATTATCTCTGTCTTTGGGTTGTCCTCATAAAAGATACTTACATTTTGAGCAGAAAAATTAAGTTGTATATATTCTGATTGTTGGTGTGCTTTTATTTAGAATTCAAGGCACACTTAACCAGCATGGCTACCACAGCATTCTGCAGCGATACGCCATCCCATCTGGTTTGCACTTAGTGGGACTATAATTTGTTTTTCAACAGGACAATGACCCAACACACCTCCAGCCTGTGTAAGGGCTATTTGACCAAGAAGGAGAGTGATGGAGTTCTGCATCAGATGACCTGGCCTCCACAATCACCCGACCTCAACCCAGTTGAGATGGATTTGGATTAGTTGGACCGCAGAGTGAAAGAAAAGCAGCCAACAAGTGCTCAGCATATGTGGGAACTCCTTCAAGACTGTTGGAAAAGCATTCCTCATGAAGCTGGTTGAGAGTGCTCAAAGCTTTCATCAAGGCAAACGGTGGCTACTTTGAAGAATCTAAAATCTAAAATATATTTTGATTTGTTTAACTTCTTCTATATATGGGGCGCTCTTTTAATTTTTGGATAAAAAAACGTTCCTGTTTTAAACAAGATATTTTGTCACGAAAAGATGCTCGACTATGCATATAATTGACAGCTTTGGAAAGAAAACACTCTGACGCTTCCAAAACTGCAAAGATATTGTCTGTGAGTGCCACAGAACTAATGCTACAGGCGAAACCAAGATTACATTTCATACAGGAAGTGCCCCAGATTTTGAATGCGCTGTGTTCCAATGTCTCCTTATATGGCTGTGAATTTTTCCATTTGGTTCAGAGGAGAAATCTAACTGCCACGAATGATTTATCATCGAATAGATATGTGAAAAACACCTTGAGTAATGATTCTAAACAACGTTTGCCATGTTTCTGTCGATATTATGGAGTTAATTTGGAAAAAAGTTTGGCGTTGTAATGACTGAATTTTCAGGTTTTTTTCTTAGCCAAACGTGATGAACAAAATGGAGCGATTTCTCCTACACAAATAATATTTTTGGAAAAACTGAACATTTGCTATCTAACTGAGAATCTCCTCATTGAAAACATCCGAAGTTCTTCAAAGGTAAATTATATTATTTGAATGCTTTTCTTGTTTTTGTGAAAATGTTGCCTGCTGAATGCTAGGCTTAATGCTATGCTAGCTATCAATACTCTTACACAAATGCTTGTGTAGCTATGGTTGAAAATCATATTTTGAAAATCTGAGATGACAGTGTTGTTAACAAAAGGCTAAGCTTGTGAGCCAATATATTTATTTCATTTCATTTGCGATTTTCATGAATAGTTAACGTTGCGTTATGCTAATGAGCTTGAGGCTATGATTACGCTCCCGGATACGGGATTGCTCGACGCTAGAGGTTAACACTTTTTTGGTTACTACATGATTCCATGTGTGTTATTTAATAATCTTGATGTTTTCACTATTATTCTACAATGTAGAAAATAATAAAAAGTAAAAGAACACCCTTGAATGAGTAGATGTGTCCCAACCTTTGACTGGTACTGTAAATATTTCCTGAGTTTCTTTTATATCTCCTAGATTTAGGACAGACTCTTCAAAACCTTGTTTCTTATGATTTATGTTTTGACTGTCCCTTTGCCATGTGTTATTCAATGCTTTTCTATGGGCTTTAGAAGTGAAGTCCAAAATCAATATTTTATCAAATAATATTTTTCTATATTTGTTTTTACCTAAAAGGGTCCTAAGAATCTACATCAAATAGCTATATGATCCATAGTATAACCATCTTAAAACAATTCCATATGCCTTAGACTCTAAAGAATTAAAAGAGAAACATATTCATGAAAACATGTCACAGCAAGAGAGGAGTTGACACATTTAGCCAATAAACCCTTTTTTCCCCATAACGTTTTTGAGTGAATTAAGAAGGAATCTCAGATTTAACTTCTAACGATCTAAAAAGCTAAATTCAGTTTTCCATCAAAATAAGAATTATTGTGAGCTAATGTGACTAATATGTCACAAGAGAAAAGACCATTTGCCCTTATGAAAATGTAAAAAGGAATGTTAGACTATTTTCTGGTAATTGTGCTGTTAATATGTGCCTGATGTTAAGACTACTGACTGTTTATAAAGGGCCTGTTTGCGAGATTGACTTGTTATTTTAACAGACATAGGCTAGGTCTACTGACTAAAATCAGGGTTTTTGATTGTAATTCAACTTGCCATGGTTTAGTTAGCTAGATGCAGGTAGCCTATAGCACCTGATAACCTAATTTGACTGTTACCTTCAATCTAATGCAGTTGTTCCCCAGGGGTACGCCCAATGCCGTCGGGGTACGCGCAATGCCGTCGGGGTACGCGCAAAAAAAATAAAATGTAACCATCTAGAGTTCAGCCAAATAACAACACAATGTCAAATACAGGTAGTCAAATAATTAACATCCAATCACATTAACCGTCTATCTCTAATCTTACCTCATTTGCACACACTGTATGTAGATTTTTCTACTGTATTATTGACTGTATGTTTGTTTTACTCCATGTGTAACTCTGTGTTGTTGTTTATTTCGCACTGCTTTGCTTTATCTTGGCCAGGTCGCAGTTGTTAATGAGACCTTGTTCTCAACTAGCCTACCTGGTTAAGTTAAGTAAAGGTGAAAATAAAAACTCTCTCGCGGGAATTCACATTCCGTATGTAGCCAAACGTAGCTGCTGCTGATGTTTGTATCTGTACTGATGGAGAAAAAGCCATGACAGGGAGACATAGCGGAGAGGTAACGCGTGTAGAAGCAGTTGCTCCTGACGCCACTTGGGTACACTGCAGCATCATTATTATTATTATATTATTATTATATTTATCACTATTATATTATTATATTTATCATTATTATATTATTATATTATATTATTATTATATTATTATTATATTATTATTATATTTATCATTATTATATTATTATTATATTATTATTATATTATTATTATATTATTATTATATTTATCATTATTATATTATTATTATATTATTATTATATTATTATTATATTATTATTATATTTATCATTATTATATTATTATTATATTATTATTATTATTATATTATTATTATATTTATCATTATTATATTATTCTTATATTTATCATTATTATATTATTATTATATTATTATATTTATCATTATTATATTATTCTTATATTTATCATTATTATATTATTATTATATTCTTATATTTATCATTATTATATTATTATTATATTATTATATTTATCACTATTATATTATTATTATATTTATCATTATTATATTATTATATTATTATTATATCACTATTATATTATTATTATATTTATCACTATTATATTATTATTATATTATTATATTTATCATTATTATTTGTGCTCTGGTCCTTTAGAAGCTCTTTGTCACTTCCCACGAGCCGGTTTGTGACAGAAACTCACATTCATTCTTACATTTATTAAACATATCGTATAGTGTGTGTGGCAGGCTTACAATGATGGCAAAACAACATTTGAGAGTGCGCTGCCCCTGGTGTTAGAGGGGGTACAGCTGGAGGTTGAATGTTTGAAGGGGTACGGGACTATAAAACGTTTGTGAACCACTGCTCTAATGCATTCTAACAACAGCTGATCACCTGGAGCCTAATCTGACTGACTGTTACATTCAATGCAATGTATTCTTGGACTAGGTATCCACTTTACCCTTTCTAATAGCTGATCGGCAGTTGTGATAGGACTGTGACCATGATCACAATTGATAACTTCCAATTTAATTAATTAAAAATGTCCATTAATAATTCATTTATAACAAGGCTACGACGACAAAAATAAAACTGAAGTTATAGGCTATTTATTAAATCTGTTTGTCAGCTCCAGGTAGCCTACGCAAGTGGCACAAATTGTCTGCAATGACTCCAGTGATATCGTCATTTCAACATATTTATTGTATAAAATGGTAGGCTACAGTAGCCTACATAGGCATGGAAATGAACAGGCTAATTGATGGCCAACAGATGTTTCATTCTCCAGATGTAATGTCAGTTTCATTGTGAACTTTTCCCCATAACAGAAGCAGGAGAGGGAGTTCCACAACTCCCATTTGGAATGTCCACTCGAGGCCCGAGAACTGAGCATGCGTAAAACCCCTCGCTTGATATTGTTTTCTAGAAGCAACGCTGATATTAGATGGAGTTTAAACCCCTTCCGAACGAATTTATCTAATGCGCCTAAATTCGTTTTCCGGTGCTTTGCCACCGTTATTTCTTGATCAGCTCTTTTTACTTAATCTTTATTTAACTAGGCAAGCCAGTTAAGAACAAATTCTTATTTACAATAACGGACAACGCTGGGCCAATTGTCGCCGCACTATGGGTCTCCCAATCACGGCCGGTTGTGATACAGCCTGGAATTGAACCAGGCTTTGTAATGACGCCTCTAGCACTGAGATGCAGTGCCTTAGGCCCGTGTCTTGATGGCTTGGGAGCTTCCCTGAAGGAATATTGTATTTCGGTTTGCAGCGTTTCACAGCGGTGTTGCTGAGGAGACGCTGATGGAAACGAGACCCAGGACTGGACTGAAGAGATCTAAATATGGAGATAGCGTAAGTTCAGTGATGGAGAAACGAAGCTTTCTGAAGCATTGAGCATTTATAGCCAATTGTGTCGAAAATGGGTTGATTACTCGAGGCGTTGGTCAACACAGTGTACAGCAGCGACACCTGCTGGTCAAAACCATTTGAACAGACAAACTATAGATGACGTGGAACACGCCGTAACGCGTGCGCAGTGTAGCCTTTTTCTGTTCTAAGGAAACCAATACTAAACCAATCAGGTTTTTATATTTTATAATAATGTAGAATAGTCTGTATACATACAAGAAGTACACAAATAGACAATGTGCTAGGGGGTACAACAAATTACAGATTATACAAAGACCTTAAAAGAAACAACCATATTGATTGTTTTAACAGCTTTCTTGATTAGAAGAATGTAGAATGGTCTTAATGTACTGCTGGAATTCTTTATAGAAAACACGGAAGAGTGGTTTTATATTAGTGAATTTACATGTCTGAATATGAAATTTTGCCATTAGCACAATTAGATTTATGAGGTAAAATTGTTTTTCTTTATCTTTATGGATATGAAATTCTGAATAAGGAAACAGAGCAGCACATTCTCCTATAACAAAACAAAAGTCATCACGAATATGAATAATTATAAAACTGTGAATATCTTTCCATAATTGTTTTACATGTAGACAATGCCAAAATAGATGTGAAACTGTTTCTGGCTGCTCAACACAAAAAGTACTATCAATGTTAATGTCTTTGTTGAGTTTCTTCAGGTCATGATTCGCAGGGTAATACTCATGGATCATTGAGAAAGAGACCTCGTTGATCTTGTTAACAAGCAACTATTTGTGTCTTAATAACCAGACTTTTTTCCAACAGATATTAGTGACCAATGTATTCCACTAACTTGTGACATAAGGAATGGATACAATATCCCTTTGAAATAAAGCACGTATAGACCTGTTGTTCTGAGGGAGCAAGGAGAAACATATTTTCCCTATTGGAGAGTCAACTGGATTAAGGTTGGTAGGTCAACAAGGTGAGGTCTGGCTACACCTCTAAATAACATGAGAGTTCCAGACGGAACAGCATCAAAGACTATGGAGAACTCTCTAGGAGGGTAGGTCAACAAGGTGAGGTCTGGCTACACCTCTAAATAACATGAGAGTTCCAGACGGAATAGCATCAGAGACTATGGAGAACTCTCTAGGAGGGCAGGTCAACAAGGTGAGGTCTGGCTACACCTCTAAATAACATGAGAGTTCCAGACGGAACAGCATCAAAGACTATGGAGAACTCTCTAGGAGGGTAGGTCAACAAGGTGAGGTCTGGCTACACCTCTAAATAACATGAGAGTTCCAGACGGAACAGCATCAAAGACTATGGAGAACTCTCTAGGAGGGTAGGTCAACAAGGTGAGGTCTGGCTACACCTCTAAATAACATGAGAGTTCCAGACGGAATAGCATCAGAGACTATGGAGAACTCTCTAGGAGGGCAGGTCAACAAGGTGAGGTCTGGCTACACCTCTAAATAACATGAGAGTTCCAGACGGAACAGCATCAAAGACTATGGAGAACTCTCTAGGAGGGCAGGTCAACAAGGTGAGGTCTGGCTACACCTCTAAATAACATGAGAGTTCCAGACGGAACAGCATCAAAGACTATGGAGAACTCTCTAGGAGGGCAGGTCAACAAGGTGAGGTCTGGCTACACCTCTAAATAACATGAGAGTTCCAGACGGAATAGCATCAGAGACTATGGAGAACTCTCTAGGAGGGCAGGTCAACAAGGTGAGGTCTGGCTACACCTCTAAATAACATGAGAGTTCCAGACGGAACAGCATCAGAGACTATGGAGAACTCTCTAGGAGGGTAGGTCAACAAGGTGAGGTCTGGCTACACCTCTAAATAACATGAGAGTTCCAGACGGAACAGCATCAAAGACTATGGAGAACTCTCTAGGAGGGCAGGTCAACAAGGTGAGGTCTGGCTACACCTCTAAATAACATGAGAGTTCCAGACGGAACAGCATCAAAGACTATGGAGAACTCTCTAGGAGGGTAGGTCAACAAGGTGAGGTCTGGCTACACCTCTAAATAACATGAGAGTTCCAGACGGAACAGCATCAAAGACTATGGAGAACCCTCTAGGTGTTACAGGGATATTGTGATGAGATTTTTATTTTAAAGTCCTCATAATTGAGTAACAATCCTTCTGCATTAAAAAGTTGACTCACCAGCAGGATATGATTATTGAAACAATTCTTTAAAAATAAAGACTTGTTTCTATACAAAATGTCCTTATTGTTACAAATGAAATACTAAAGCGGGAAAAACATGTTTATATATTAACGACCACGCTATGAATACTTGTCTATGAAACGCAGATCATTTTGCAGGAATCTTATCGATGTTATAGTTACTATAGTTACAAAGTAACGTAAAATTGAAGCCACCAAAACAGGAGAAGATATAATGAGGGATGAAAATCTAAAATTGAAGTTGGATTCTTTAAGAAATGTTTAGCCCAATTTATCTTAAAAGTATTATTCAAAGTAGGAACATCTAAAAATAATTGAGCCAAACATATTCATATTTCTTCATAATGACAGATTTCGGAATATAATGTGTACGATTTTTCCAGATGAAGTTGTTGGTCAACTGTTTTACCTACAGTGCCTTGCGAAAGTATTCGGCCCCCTTGAACTTTGCGACCTTTTGCCACATTTCAGGCTTCAAACATAAAGATATAAAACTGTATTTTTTTTGTGAAGAATCAACAACAAGTGGGACACAATCATGAAGTGGAACGACATTTATTGGATATTTCAAACTTTTTTAACAAATCAAAAACTGAAAAATTGGGCGTGCAAAATTATTCAGCCCCTTTACTTTCAGTGCAGCAAACTCTCTCCAGAAGTTCAGTGAGGATCTCTGGGACTGGGCTGTGTGTAGGGACTGGGCTGTATGTAGGGGACTGGGCTGTATGTAGGGACTGGGCTGTATGTAGGGACTGGGCTGTATGTAGGGACTGGGCTGTATGTAGGGACTGGGCTGTATGTAGGGACTGGGCTGTATGTAGGGGACTGGGCTGTATATAGGGACTGGGCTGTATGTAGGGACTGGGCTGTATGTAGGGGACTGGGCTGTATGTTGGGACTGGGCTGTATGTAGGGACTGGGCTGTATGTAGGGACTGGGCTGTATGTAGGGAATTGGGCTGTATGTAGGGACTGGGCTGTATGTAGGGACTGGGCTGTATGTAGGGGACTGGGATGTATGTAGGGGTCTGGGCTGTATGTAGGGGTCTGGGCTGTATGTAGGGACTGGGCAGTATGTAGGGACTGGGCTGTATGTAGGGACTGGGGTGTATGAAGGGACTGGGCTGTATGTAGGGACTGGGCTGTATGTAGGGACTGGGCTGTATGTAGGGACTGGGCCGCATGTAGGGAGTGGGCTGTATGTAGGGGACTGGGCTGTATGTAGGGGCTGCATGTAGGGACTGGGCTGTATGTAGGGACTGGGGTGTATGTAGGGACTGGGCTGTATGTAGGGGACTGGGCTGTATGTAGGGACTGGGCTGTATGTAGGGACTGGGCTGTATGTAGGGGACTGGGCTGTATGTAGGGACTGGGCTGTATGTAGGGACTGGGCTGTATGTAGGGGACTGGGCTGTATGTAGGGACTGGGCTGTATGTAGGGACTGGGCTTTATGTAGGGACTGGGCTGTATGTAGGGGACTGGGCTGTATGTAGGGACTGGGCTGTATGTAGGGACTGGGCTGTATGTAGGGAATTGGGCTGTATGTAGGGACTGGGCTGTATGTAGGGACTGGGCTGTATGTAGGGGACTGGGATGTATGTAGGGGTCTGGGCTGTATGTAGGGGTCTGGGCTGTATGTAGGGACTGGGCAGTATGTAGGGACTGGGCTGTATGTAGGGACTGGGGTGTATGAAGGGACTGGGCTGTATGTAGGGACTGGGCTGTATGTAGGGACTGGGCTGTATGTAGGGACTGGGCCGCATGTAGGGAGTGGGCTGTATGTAGGGGACTGGGCTGTATGTAGGGGCTGCATGTAGGGACTGGGCTGTATGTAGGGACTGGGGTGTATGTAGGGACTGGGCTGTATGTAGGGGACTGGGCTGTATGTAGGGACTGGGCTGTATGTAGGGACTGGGCTGTATGTAGGGGACTGGGCTGTATGTAGGGACTGGGCTGTATGTAGGGACTGGGCTGTATGTAGGGGACTGGGCTGTATGTAGGGACTGGGCTGTATGTAGGGACTGGGCTTTATGTAGGGACTGGGCTGTATGTAGGGGACTGGGCTGTATGTAGGGACTGGGCAGCATATAGGGACTGGGCTGCATGTAGGGACTGGGCTGTATGTAGGGACTGGGCTGCATGTAGGGACTGGGCTGTATGTAGGGACTGGGCTGTATGTAGCGATTGGGCTGTATGTAGGGGACTGGGCTGTATGTAGGGACTGGGCTGTATGTAGGGACTGGGCTGTATGTAGGGGACTGGGCTGTATGTAGGGACTGGGCTGTATGTAGGGACTGGGCTGTATGTAGGGGACTGGGCTGTATGTAGGGACTGGGCTGTATGTAGGGACTGGGCTGTATGTAGGGACTGGGCTGTATGTAGGGACTGGGCTGTATGTAGGGACTGGGCTGTGTGTAGGGACTGGGCTGTATATAGGGGACTGTGCTGTATGTAGGGGACTGGGCTGTGTGTAGGGACTGGGCTGTATGTAGGGACTGGGATGTATGTAGGGACTGGGCTGTATGTAGGGACTGGGCTGTATGTAGGGACTGGGCAGCATATAGGGACTGGGCTGCATGTAGGGACTGGGCTGTATGTAGGGACTGGGCTGTATGTAGGGACTGGGCTGTATGTAGGGACTGGGCTGTATGTAGGGACTGGGCTGTATGTAGGGACTGGGCTGTATGTAGGGACTGGGCTGTATGTAGGGGACTGGGCTGTATGTAGGGACTGGGCTGTATGTAGGGACTGGGCTGTATGTAGGGACTAGGCTGTATGTAGGGACTGGGCTGTATGTAGGGGACTGGGCTGTATGTAGGGACTGGGCTGTATGTAGGGACTGGGCTGTATGTAGGGACTGGGCTGTATGTAGGGAATTGGGTTGTATGTAGGGACTGGGCTGTATGTAGGGACTGGGCTGTATGTAGGGGACTGGGATGTATGTAGGGGTCTGGGCTGTATGTAGGGACTGGGCTGTATGTAGGGGACTGGGCTGTATGTAGGGACTGGGCTGTATCTAGGGACTGGGCTGTATGTAGGGACTGGGCTGTATGTAGGGACTGGGCTGTATGTAGAGGACTGGGATGTATGTAGGGGACTGGGCTGTATGTAGGGGATTGGGCTGTATGTAGGGGCTGCATGTAGGGACTGGGCTGTATGTAGGGACTGGGGTGTATGAAGGGACTGGGCTGTATGTAGGGACTGGGCTGTATGTAGGGACTGGGCTGTATGTAGGGACTGGGCCGCATGTAGGGAGTGGGCTGTATGTAGGGGACTGGGCTGTATGTAGGGGCTGCATGTAGGGACTGGGCTGTATGTAGGGACTGGGGTGTATGTAGGGACTGGGCTGTATGTAGGGGACTGGGCTGTATGTAGGGACTGGGCTGTATGTAGGGAATGGGCTGTATGTAGGGGACTGGGCTGTATGTAGGGACTGGGCTGTATGTAGGGAATGGGCTGTATGTAGGGGACTGGGCTGTATGTAGGGACTGGGCTGTATGTAGGGACTGGGCTGTATGTAGGGACTGGGCTGTATATAGGGGACTGGGCTGTATGTAGGGGACTGGGCTGTGTGTAGGGACTGGGCTGTATGTAGGGGACTGGGCTGTATGTAGGGACTGGGCTGTATGTAGGGACTGGGCTGTATGTAGGGACTGGGCTGTATGTAGGGGACTGGGCTGTATGTAGGGACTGGGCTGTATGTAGGGACTGGGCTGTATGTAGGGACTGGGCTGTATGTAAGGAATTGGGCTGTATGTAGGGACTGGGCTGTATGTAGGGACTGGGCTGTATGTAGGGGACTGGGATGTATGTAGGGGTCTGGGCTGTATATAGGGACTGGGCTGTATGTAGGGGACTGGGCTGTATGTAGGGACTGGGCTGTATGTAGGGACTGGGCTGTATGTAGGGACTGGGCTGTATGTAGGGACTGGGCTGTATGTAGAGGACTGGGATGTATGTAGGGGACTGGGCTGTATGTAGGGGATTGGGCTGTATGTAGGGGCTGCATGTAGGGACTGGGCTGTATGTAGGGACTGGGGTGTATGAAGGGACTGGGCTGTATGTAGGGACTGGGCTGTATGTAGGGACTGGGCTGTATGTAGGGACTGGGCCACATGTAGGGAGTGGGCTGTATGTAGGGGACTGGGCTGTATGTAGGGGCTGCATGTAGGGACTGGGCTGTATGTAGGGACTGGGCTGTATGTAGGGACTGGGCTGTATGTAGGGACTGGGCTGTATGTAGGGAATGGGCTGTATGTAGGGGACTGGGCTGTATGTAGGGACTGGGCTGTATGTAGGGACTGGGCTGTATGTAGGGACTGGGCTGTATATAGGGGACTGGGCTGTATGTGGGGGACTGGGCTGTGTGTAGGGACTGGGCTGTATGTAGGGGACTGGGCTGTATGTAGGGACTGGGCTGTATGTAGGGGCTGCATGTAGGGACTGGGCTGTATGTAGGGACTGGGGTGTATGTAGGGACTGGGCTGTATGTAGGGGACTGGGCTGTATGTAGGGACTGGGCTGTATGTAGGGACTGGGCTGCATATAGGGACTGGGCTGCATGTAGGGACTGGGCTGTATGTAGGGAATGGGCTGTATGTAGGGACTGGGCTGTATGTAGGGGACTGGGCTGTATGTAGGGACTGGGCTGTATGTAGGGACTGGGCTGTATGTAGGGACTGGGCTGTATGTAGGGACTGGGCTGTATGTAGAGGACTGGGATGTATGTAGGGGACTGGGCTGTATGTAGGGGATTGGGCTGTATGTAGGGGCTGCATGTAGGGACTGGGCTGTATGTAGGGACTGGGGTGTATGAAGGGACTGGGCTGTATGTAGGGACTGGGCTGTATGTAGGGACTGGGCTGTATGTAGGGACTGGGCCGAATGTAGGGAGTGGGCTGTATGTAGGGGACTGGGCTGTATGTAGGGGCTGCATGTAGGGACTGAGCTGTATGTAGGGGACTGGGCTGTATGTAGGGACTGGGCTGTATGTAGGGACTGGGCTGTATGTAGGGACTGGGCTGTATGTAGGGGACTGGGCTGTATGTAGGGACTGGGCTGTATGTAGGGACTGGGCTGTATGTAGGGACTGGGCTGTATGTAGGGGACTGGGATGTATGTAGGGGACTGGGCTGTATGTAGGGGACTGGGCTGTATGTAGGGGCTGCATGTAGGGACTGAGCTGTATGTAGGGGACTGGGCTGTATGTAGGGGCTGCATGTAGTGACTGGGCTGTATATAGGGGACTGGGATGTATGTAGGGGACTGGGCTGTATGTAGGGGACTGGGCTGTATGTAGGGGCTGCATGTAGGGACTGGTTCTGTATGTAGGGACTGGGCTGTATGTAGGGACTGGGCTGTATGTAGGGACTGGGCTGTATGTAGGGGACTGGGCTGTATGTAGGGACTGGGCTGTATGTAGGGACTGGGCTGTATGTAGGGACTGGGCTGTATGTAGGGACTGGGCTGTATGTAGGGGACTGGGCTGTATGTAGGGACTGGGCTGTATGTAGGGACTGGGCTGTATGTAGGGACTGGGCTGTATGTAGGGACATGGCTGTATGTAGGGACTGGGCTGTATGTAGGGACTGGGCTGTATGTAGGGGACTGGGATGTATGTAGGGGACTGGGCTGTATGTAGGGGATTGGGCTGTATGTAGGGGCTGCATGTATTGACTGGGCTGTATGTAGGGACTGGGGTGTATGAAGGGACTGGGCTGTATGTAGGGACTGGGCTGTATGTAGGGACTGGGCTGTATGTAGGGACTGGGCCGCATGTAGGGACTGGGCTGTATGTAGGGGACTGGGCTGTATGTAGGGGCTGCATGTAGGGACTGGGCTGTATGTAGGGGACTGGGGTGTATGTAGGGACTGGGCTGTATGTAGGGGACTGGGCTGTATATAGGGACTGGGCTGTATGTAGGGACTGGGCTGCATATAGGGACTGGGCTGCATGTAGGGACTGGGCTGTATGTAGGGACTGGGCTATATGTAGGGGACTGGGCTGTATGTAGAGGACTGGGCTGTATGTAGGGACTGGGCTGTATGTAGGGACTGGGCTGTATGAAGGGACTGGGCTGTATGCAGGGGACTGGGATGTATGTAGGGGACTGGGCTGTATGTAGGGGATTGGGCTGTATGTAGGGGCTGCATGTATTGACTGGGCTGTATGTAGGGAATGGGCTGTATGTAGGGACTGGGCTGTATGTAGGGGACTGGGCTGTATGTAGGGGACTGGGATGTATGTAGGGGACTGGGCTGTATGTAGGGGACTGGGCTGTATGTAGGGGCTGCATGTAGGGACTGAGCTGTATGTAGGGGACTGGGCTGTATGTAGGGGCTGCATGTAGTGACTGGGCTGTATATAGGGACTGGGCTGCATGTAGGGACTGGGCTGTATGTAGGGGACTGGGATATATGTAGGGACTGGGCTGTATGTAGGGGACTGGGCTGTATGTAGGGACTGGGCTGTATGTAGGGACTGGGCTGTATGTAGGGACTGGGCTGTATGTAGGGACTGGGCTGTATGTAGGGGACTGGGCTGTATGTAGGGACTGGGCTGTATGTAGGGACTGGGCTGTATGTAGGGACTGGGCTGTATGTAGGGACTGGGCTGTATGTAGGGGACTGGGCTGTATGTAGGGGACTGGGATGTATGTAGGGGACTGGGCTGTATGTAGGGGCTGCATGTAGGGACTGAGCTGTATGTAGGGGACTGGGCTGTATATAGGGACTGGGCTGTATGTAGGGACTGGGCTGCATATAGGGACTGGGCTGCATGTAGGGACTGGGCTGTATGTAGGGACTGGGCTATATGTAGGGGACTGGGCTGTATGTAGAGGACTGGGCTGTATGTAGGGACTGGGCTGTATGTAGGGACTGGGCTGTATGAAGGGACTGGGCTGTATGCAGGGGACTGGGATGTATGTAGGGGACTGGGCTGTATGTAGGGGATTGGGCTGTATGTAGGGGCTGTATGTATTGACTGGGCTGTATGTAGGGAATGGGCTGTATGTAGGGACTGGGCTGTATGTAGGGGACTGGGCTGTATGTAGGGGACTGGGATGTATGTAGGGGACTGGGCTGTATGTAGGGGACTGGGCTGTATGTAGGGGCTGCATGTAGGGACTGAGCTGTATGTAGGGGACTGGGCTGTATGTAGGGGCTGCATGTAGTGACTGGGCTGTATATAGGGACTGGGCTGCATGTAGGGACTGGGCTGTATGTAGGGGACTGGGATATATGTAGGGACTGGGCTGTATGTAGGGGACTGGGCTGTATGTAGGGACTGGGCTGTATGTAGGGACTGGGCTGTATGTAGGGACTGGGCTGTATGTAGGGACTGGGCTGTATGTAGGGGACTGGGCTGTATGTAGGGACTGGGCTGTATGTAGGGACTGGGCTGTATGTAGGGACTGGGCTGTATGTAGGGACTGGGCTGTATGTAGGGGACTGGGCTGTATGTAGGGGACTGGGATGTATGTAGGGGACTGGGCTGTATGTAGGGGCTGCATGTAGGGACTGAGCTGTATGTAGGGGACTGGGCTGTATGTAGGGGCTGCATGTAGTGACTGGGCTGTATATAGGGACTGGGCTGCATGTAGGGACTGGGCTGTATGTAGGGGACTGGGATGTATGTAGGGGACTGGGCTGCATGTAGTGACTGGGCTGTATATAGGGACTGGGCTGCATGTAGGGACTGAGCTGTATGTAGGGGACTGGGATGTATGTAGGGGACTGGGCTGTATGTAGGGGACTGGGCTGTATGTAGGGCTGCATGTAGGGACTGGGCTGTATGTAGGGACTGGGGTGTATGTAGGGACTGGGCTGTATGTAGGGACTGGGCAGAATATAGGGACTGGGCTGCATGTAGGGACTGGGCTGTATGTAGGGACTGGGCTGCATGCAGGGACTGGGCTGTATGTAGGGACTGGGCTGTATGTAGGGACTGGGCTGTATGTAGGGACAGGGCTGTATGTAGGGACTGGGCTGCATGTAGGGACTGGGCTGTATGTAGGTACTGGGCTGCGTGTAGGGACTGGGCTGCATGTAGGGACTGAGCTGTATGTAGGGGACTGGGATGTATGTAGGGGACTGGGCTGTATGTAGGGGACTGGGCTGTATGTAGGGCTGCATGTAGGGACTGGGCTGTATGTAGGGACTGGGGTGTATGTAGGGACTGGGCTGTATGTAGGGACTGGGCAGAATATAGGGACTGGGCTGCATGTAGGGACTGGGCTGTATGTAGGGACTGGGCTGCATGCAGGGACTGGGCTGTATGTAGGGACTGGGCTGTATGTAGGGACTGGGCTGTATGTAGGGACAGGGCTGTATGTAGGGACTGGGCTGCATGTAGGGCCTGGGCTGTATGTAGGTACTGGGCTGCGTGTAGGGACTGGGCTGCATGTAGGGACTGGGCTGTATGTAGGGACTGGGCTGTATGTAGGGGACTGGGCTGCGTTTAGGGACTGGGCTGCGTTTAGGGACTGGGCTGTGTTTAGGGACTGGGCTGCTTGTAGGGACTGGGCTGCATGTAGGGACTGGGCTGTAGGGGACTGGGCTGTGTGTAGGGACTGGGCTGCATTTAGGGACTGAGCTGTATGTAGAGGACTGGGCTGTATGTAGGGGACTGGGCTGTGTGTAGGGACTGGGCTGTGTGTAGGGACTGGGCTGCATGTAGGGGACTGGGCTGTGTGAAGGAGACTGGGCTGTGTGTAGGGACTGGGCTGTGTGTAGGGACTGGGCTGTGTTTAGGGACTGGGCTGTATGTAGGGACTGGGCTGCGTGTAGGGGACTGGGCTGCGTGTAGGGACTGGGCTGCGTTTAGGGACTGGGCTGCGTTTAGGGACTGGGCTGCGTGTAGGGACTGGGCTGCGTGTAGGGACTGGGCTGTGTGTAGGGGACTGGGCTGTATGTTGGGATTGGGCTGCATGTAGGGACTGGGCTGTATGTAGGGACTGGGCTGTATGTAGGGGACTGGGCTGTATTTAGGGACTGGGCTGTATGTAGGGGACTGGGCTGTATGTAGGGGACTGGGCTGTGTGTAGTGACTGGGCTGTGTGTAGGGACTGGGCTGCGTGTAGGGACTGGGCTGCGTGTAGGGGACTGGGCTGTGTGTACGGACTGTGCTATATGTTGGGACTGTGCTATATGTTGGGACTGGACTGCATGTAGGGACTGGGCTGCATGTAGGGACTGGACTGTATGTAGGGGACTGGGCTGTATGTAGGGACTGGGCTGTATGTAGGGGCTGCATGTAAGGACTGTGCTATATGTTGGGACTGGGCTTCATGTAGGGACTGGGCTGTATGTAGGGACTGGGCTGTATGTATGGACTGGGCTGCATGTAGGGACTGGGCTGCATGTAGGGACTGGGCTGTAGGGGACTGGGCTGTGTGTAGGGACTGGGCTGCATTTAGGGACTGAGCTGTATGTAGAGGACTGGGCTGTATGTAGGGGACTGGGCTGTGTGTAGGGACTGGGCTGTGTGTAGGGACTGGGCTGCATGTAGGGGACTGGGCTGTGTGAAGGAGACTGGGCTGTGTGTAGGGACTGGGCTGTGTGTAGGGACTGGGCTGTGTTTAGGGACTGGGCTGTATGTAGGGACTGGGCTGCGTGTAGGGGACTGGGCTGCGTGTAGGGACTGGGCTGCGTTTAGGGACTGGGCTGCGTTTAGGGACTGGGCTGCGTGTAGGGACTGGGCTGCGTGTAGGGACTGGGCTGTGTGTAGGGGACTGGGCTGTATGTTGGGATTGGGCTGCATGTAGGGACTGGGCTGTATGTAGAGACTGGGCTGTATGTAGGGGACTGGGCTGTATTTAGGGACTGGGCTGTATGTAGGGGACTGGGCTGTATGTAGGGGACTGGGCTGTGTGTAGTGACTGGGCTGTGTGTAGGGACTGGGCTGCGTGTAGGGACTGGGCTGCGTGTAGGGGACTGGGCTGTGTGTACGGACTGTGCTATATGTTGGGACTGTGCTATATGTTGGGACTGGGCTGCATGTAGGGACTGGGCTGCATGTAGGGACTGGACTGTATGTAGGGGACTGGGCTGTATGTAGGGACTGGGCTGTATGTAGGGGCTGCATGTAAGGACTGTGCTATATGTTGGGACTGGGCTTCATGTAGGGACTGGGCTGTATGTAGGGACTGGGCTGTATGTATGGACTGGGCTGCATGTAGGGACTGGGCTGCATGTAGGGATTGGGCTGTATGTAGGGACTGGGCTGCATGCAGGGACTGGGCTGCATGCAGGGACTGGGCTGTATGTAGGGACTGGGCTGTATGTAGGGGACTGGGCTGTGTGTAGGGGACTGGGCTGTATTTAGAGGACTGGGCTGTATGTAGAGGACTGGGCTGTATGTAGAGGACTGGGCTGTATGTAGGGGACTGGGCTGTGTGTAGGGACTGGGCTGCGTTTAGGGACTGGGCTGCGTGTAGGGACTGGGCTGCGTGTAGGGACTGGGCTGTATGTAGGGGACTGGGCTGTGTGTAGGGGACTGGGCTGTATTTAGAGGACTGGGCTGTATGTAGAGGACTGGGCTGTATGTAGAGGACTGGGCTGTATGTAGGGACAGGGCTGTATGTAGGGGACTGGGCTGTATGTAGGGACTGGGCTGTATGTAGGGACTGGGCTGTATGTAGGGGACTGGACTGTATGTAGGGACTGGGCTGTATGTAGGGACTGGGCTGTATGTAGGGGACTGGGCTGTATGGAGGGACTGGGCTGTATGGAGGGACTGGGCTGTATGTAGGGGACTGGAGATACCTTCATCTTTAGAAAGCAATACTCAACCTTTCAAGGATAAATCCCTCTGCAACCAATGTTTCATCTTCTTTTAGTTTTTTTCAATAATAGTTGTGAAATGTAATGAGCATCTTTCCTGTTGATCCTCAGACATGGTAATCCCAATGCATGGTACCTTTTCCTTGACTGGAAAATTGCATATAGAGGGTATCACACAGTCTTAACAGCAAACAATTCACACTTATTAACTCTTGATACTCCCCATCCCGGATCCGGGAGCGTAATCATCGACTGACGCTAATTAGCATAACGCAACAGACATAAATATTACTAGAAAATATTCCTTTTCATGAAAATCACAAGTGAAATATATTGAGACACAGCTTAGCATTTTGTTAATCACCCTGTCATCTCAGATTTTGAAAATATGCTTTACAGCCAAAGCTAGACAAGCATTTGTGTAAGTTTATCGATAGCCTAGCATAGCATTATGTCCAGCTAGCAGAAGGTAACTTGGTCACGAAAATCAGAAAAGCAATCAAATTCAATCGTTTACCTTTGATGAGCTTCGAATGTTTTCACTCACGAGACTGCCAGTTAGATAGCCAATGTTCATTTTTTCCCAAAATATTATTTTTGTAGGCGAAATAGTTCTTCACGTTTGGCTGAGAAATCGACCGGAAATTACGGTCACGAAAATGCCGTAAAATATTCCAAATTAGCTCCATAATATCGACAGAAACATGGCAAACGTTGTTTATAATCAATCCTCAAGGTGTTTTTCAAATATTTATTCGATAATATATCCACCGGGACAATTGGTTTTTCAGTAGGACCGATTGGAAAAATGGCTACCTCTGTATTTTACGCAAGAATCACTCGGAGCCATCAGGTGACCACTTACACAATGTAGCCGCTTACGGGTATTCTTCAACATAAATGCGTAAAACTACGTCACAATGCTGTAGACACCTTGGGGAATACGTAGAAAAAGTAATCTGGTTGATAGCCCATTCACTGCCCAATAGGGACGCATTGGAACGCAGAGCTTTCAAAACACGAGGCACTTCCGGATTGGATTTTTCTCAGGCTTTCGCCTGCAATATCAGTTCTGTTATACTCACAGACAATATTTTTACAGTTTTGGAAACTTTAGAGTGTTTTCTATCCTAAGCTGTTAATTATATGCATATTCTAGCATCTTATCCTAACAAAATATCCTGTTTACTTTGGGTACGTTATTTTTCCAAAAATGAAAATACTGCAACCTAGTCACAACAGGTTTAAGGTTTAGGCAAAGACCAGATGCTTTGGAAAATATAAATCAAATCAAATTTTATTTGTCACATACACATGGTTAGCAGATGTTAATGCGAGTGTAGCGAAGTGCTTGTGCTTCTAGTTCCGACAATGCAGTAATAACCAACAAGTAATCTAACTAACAATTCCAAAACTACTGTCTTGTACACAGTGTAAGGGGATAAAGAATATGTACATAAGGATATATGAATGAGTGATGGTACAGAGCAGCATAGGCAAGATACAGTAGATGGTATCGAGTACAGTATGTACAAATGAGATGAGTATGTAAACAAAGTGGCATAGTTTAAAGTGGCTAGTGATACATGTATTACATAAGGATACAGTTGATGATATAGAGTACAGTATATACGTATGCATATGAGATGAATAATGTAGGGTAAGTAACATTATATAAGGTAGCATTGTTTAAAGTGGCTAGTGATATATTTACATCATTTCCCATCAATTCCCATTATTAAAGTGGCTGGAGTTGAGTCAGTGTCAGTGTGTTGGCAGCAGCCACTCAGTGTTAGTGGTGGCTGTTTAACAGTCTGATGGCCTTATATTTATCACATCGACTGCTCTAGGAATCTGGTCAGTATCTTTAATAAAGAGGGTGGTGTCATCTGCTAGCTGACTGATGATAATATCTCTGTCAGCAACAGAGATCCCTTTTATATCGACCAATCAGTTGGTTGTTCAACAAACAAACGAAGCTTCTGACGTCATTGAACACGTGCTTCAGATAAAGTGATACAACTGTCGGATTACTGCTTCCACTTGCAGTAGTTGATCCATCTGGAGAGACTACAGAAAGATAGGGAGGGTGTTGATCCATCTGGAGAGACTACAGAAAGATAGGGAGGGTGTTGATCCATCTGGAGAGACTACAGAGAGATAGGGAGGGTGTTGATCCATCTGGAGAGACTACAGAAAGATAGGGAGGGTGTTGATCCATCTGATTTGTTTAAGAGATGTCTGGATACTGTGTATCAGGATGTTGTGTCCATTTACACAGATGGTTCAAAGGATCCAAGGACAGGATGTACTGGGGCAGCATTTGTAGTGCAGGAATGTTGGGTGGCAGTCAGGAAATGTATTACAGCTCATGTGCAGTGTTACGGAGTCTCCTGTCCTTTATATCACGTAGCAGACAAGACCTGCTGTATGAGGTGCTACAAACCCATGGCAGGAGTAAACAAATGGGTATACAGATCATGTTTACATGGGTCCCAGCTCATGTGGGAGTGGCAGGGAACGAGGCAGTTGATGTACTGGCTAAACAAGCACTAAGTAGTGGGGATGTTGATGTGGTAGTTTCAATGAGGAAGGCAGAGGCAAAAAGCTTGATATGGACAGTGAGGGTGCAGAGATGGCAGGAGCAGTGGATTAGAGATACTAAGGGCAGGCATTTATTTCAAGTACAGAGGAAAGTTGGGGAGGGGAGAACGGCAGGAAGGGACAGAAGAAAGGAGGCTATATTTACAAGATGAAGGGTGGGACACAGCCAGTTGATTAAGGCTGGGACACAGCCAGTTGATTAAGGGTGGGACACAGCCAGTTGATTAAGAGTGGGACACAGCCAGTTGATTAAGGCTGGGACACAGCCAGTTGATTAAGGGTGGGACACAGCCAGTTGATTAAGGGTGGGACACAGCCAGTTGATTAAGGCTGGGACACAGCCAGTTGATTAAGGGTGGGACACAGCCAGTTGATTAAGGCTGGGACACATCCAGTTGATTAAGGCTGGGACACAGCCAGTTGATTAAGGCTGGGACACAGCCAGTTGATTAAGGCTGGGACACAGCCAGTTGATTAAGGCTGGGACACAGCCAGTAGAATAAGACATGTGAAATGAAAGCATCCAACAGGAAAATGTGAGTATTGCCAGAAAACAGAGACAGTGGAGCGTGTATTGATACAGTGTGGACATTATTGTAGAGAAAGAGAGAGGATGAGATCTAGTATGAGGGAGAAGGGGGATACAGGAAATTAGTTTAAAGAGTATATTGAGTAGAACGTCATTAGATATAGTCGCAAATATTGTATATTTTTTAAGAGCAACGGGGCTGACAGGTAGGATTTAGTTTCTCCGTGTCTCTGGCCCACACTCCAGTACAGTAGGTGGCGGTAATGCACCATAATATTGGATGCGAACCGCCGATAAACCCCACCGAAGAAGACGGAATACTGCTTAGTGATTTCAACGCATACGTCGGAGCTCCGGTATCAAATGTAACATAACTATTTAAACATTTAGAATAGGTTTTACTTGACTTGGGAAGTTGTGAATTCCACACGTGACTGATTTTTTTTGTCGAGGGAGAGTGACAGCTACACAGATTTGTTTGATAAATATATCCTCTTCAAATCTATTTCTGTAATTGTTTCTCAGCGGAACTGCAGCCCGGAGTTTCAGGATAAGACGGTGAACGTGCAGTGTTGATTTCGGACAACAACTTTCTGATCAAAACAGTCAGGTAAGTTTGTTACTACTAAACTTCAACGTTGGTCTGCGCTGTCCACTGTGAGTTCATGTCATTTCTAAGTTTGCTTAAAAATGTGTTAATATCTCATTCACATTTGGAAGACTATAACATCTCTACTGTGCCACTTTTATATGGAGGGGAGGCTAATCTACATTTTCCCCTTTAAATACAAACTGAGTGTACAAAACATTACATGCTCTTTCTATGACCAGGTGAATCCAGGTAAAAGCTATGATCCCTTATTGATGTCACTTAAATCCACTTCAAATCAGTGTACATTTGGTGAGGAGACGGGTTAAAGAGGGATTTTTAAGCTTTGAAACATGGATTGTGTATGTGGCATTAAGGGTGAATGGCCAAGACAATAGTCTGAATGACTAAAACCAGGTAGAAAGTGTGTAGAAATGATAATTAAACTTTTTTAAATTGTATTTAACCTCTGAACTCTTTCTTTCCATTAGTATTTTCAACAGTTATTAGCAGCACTATTTAGTGAATGTGGTAGATTTTTGATCTCAAACCAGTGAATTTAACATTCAAGTATATGGGCAAAACTGAATTATTGACAATGGAAAAGTTGTTCCCTTGTCATGTAATTGGTACATTTACTATCTATCTAGTTTTCCAGATTGCATTTTGACCCCCCCCCCCCCTCCCCTCCCCTCCCAAAAATTGGATCACGACAGACAACCTGGTTCAATTTGGGTCCGAGGCAAAACCAGTTGAGAACCACTGTATTAGGCTAGCCCAATACTGGACTACAGGAGCTTATCGTTACTCCGTATAGTCCAAGGACCTTAGCTAGCTGCATGTTCTGTTTAAAGGCCAATTTGGCTCTGGAAGCCGAAACGGACAAATACTTCATCCTGAACGTGAATCGATTCTCAATTGCGGTTCGGTTCTAGAAGCAAAAATCCCTTTACTTTCTTATCACATCAAAATAATTTCACAACTGAAAAATACACTCTTACCGGTTGGTGCCAACAGTATTTTTCTGTGACAACACGTTGGTGGCATCATTCTCCTGTCTAGGAGACGCAGATGGCTAACTGGCATCGGTAGTCCACTCTGTCTTCCATTAACACGCTCTTATATGGACATATGACTGTGTTGGGACATTAACCATAACCATATATCAATTTAACACTAAACCTAACCATATATCAATTTAACACTAAACCTAACCATATATCAATTTAACCTTATTTATATATACAGTGGGGCAAAAAAGTATTTAGTCAGCCACCAATTGTGCAAGTTCTCCCACTTAAAGATATGAGAGGCCTGTAATTTTCATCATAGGTACACTTCAACTATGACAGACAAAATGAGAGAGAGAGAATCCAGAAAATCACATTGTAGGATTTTGAATGAATTTATTTGCAAATTATGGTGGAAAATAAGTATTTTAAAAATGTACATACAAAAAACGACTTCAGGTGAGTCTCAAGTTGGATATGATTTACCTTGAATATTGCAACCCATTTGTGTAGACTATTATCCAGACAACCTGCTGAGTTTAACAATAGAGACTGAATTTATCCACCAGGCGACCACTTTTTCCTAATTGTTAGACTATTTGATGTGGAATCTTTATAAAGGTTTATAAATGGAAGCTAAATACCGTATATAGATAATATACTGCATAATCAAACACTCCCTAGTCAGCTAGTGTTTTGAGGGTGAACTAACGGTATTATTTGGCGTTAATAGATTGGTTTTACGCACGACAACTTTCTAACCAAGCTGGGAGATAATTTGAGGACGACTCATGTCACTCAGGTTCAGCTAGATTATATATTCAAAACAATCTATTGGTAGCTGATCAGTGTGTTGCATAAAAAGTATTTTCCAATCTGCAATGTTTGAATTACTGAACAAGTAATTACATTCTTGGCAGCAGTCTAAAAATGGTAGCATTGTGACACCGTGTATAACCTCGTTGTGTTAGGCTTAACATGAGGAAATGATGGGGGGGGGGGGGGAGAAATTGCGTTACGCCAGTGACAACCGGGTGCAACTTTGCTAAACTGTAATATTTTGTATTTAAACAATTATTTGTTGCTTATATGAAAATTCAAAATGTTTCCAAAACCGTATGTGCGTTGAGACAGCGCTTGGGCATTAAGCCGAGCATTGGGATTGTAGTTCACGAGGGTCAAGCGGTGGAAAAATACCAACTGATCATACTTGAGTAAAAGGAAAGATAGAAAACGACTCGTAAACAGTCAAATACTACTGAAGTAAAAGTCTAAAAGTATTTGGTTTTAAATATACTTCCGTAGTAAAAGTATAAATCATTTCAAATGTTCGTATTTTTTTTTTTTTTTTTTACTGATAGCCAGGGGCTCCAACACTCACACTGTTTAGTGAGTTCACCAGATCATATCAAATAAAGGTTAGATAATACAATCTGAGGCAGTAGGGATGACCAGGGATGTTCTCTTGATTAGTGTGTGAATTAGACCATTTTCCTGTCCTGCTTAGCATTCAAAACATTACTTTTGGGTGTCAGGGAAAATGTATGGCGTAAAAAGTACATTATTTTCTTTAGGAATCTAGTGAAGTAAAAGTTGTCAAAAAATATAAATAGTAAAGTACAGATAAATACATAAACTACTTCAGTAAAAATACTTGAAAGTACTACTTAAGTACTTTACACCACTACGAGTGAGCCAGCTGTGATCAGTACCATCAGCTGGGAACTCGAGGTGGGCCGGCTGGAAGCTGGGTATACCCCACTTGGGTTCTTGAGAGCTAATCTAAAGTAGGAGAAATTGTTTGCTGAATGTATTTGCTGTCAGTGAGAGGCTGAACTGTGATTCTTTAGCTGAAGCTGTATCGGCTCATTTTCTAGACCTCTGCAGGGTATGTGGCCAGTATCCCGGACAACTTGTGGGGCGATAGATGTACATACTGTTCCAGCTAACCCTGTCCATGAATCATTCACACCTACCAGGTTTCTACAAACCACCTTTCAAGCTGAACCTGTTCTTATTTATTTCAAATCCCCATATAGCTGATGTGCCCTTGTAATGAAGGCAGCCAGACCTGTCTGTGTAGTTGTCTACACCCTGGTGACCCTGCTGAAACTATTCGCCTGACTGTATTGCTGTCTGTCTGTCTCTATTGCTGTCTCTATTGCTGTCTCTATTGGTGTATTTCTGTCTGTCTGTATTGCTGTATTGCTGTCTGTCTGTTTGTCTCTATTGCTGTCTGTATTGCTGTCTGTATTGCTGTCTGTATTGCTGTCTGTATTGCTGTCTGTATTGCTGTCTGTATTGCTGTCTGTCTGTCTGGTCTGTATTGCTGTCGTGTAACACTACCTCTCCCCCTTCCCCAGGGAGATGTTACTGTGGGTGTTAGGGGTGTTGCTGCTGCTGTTCTCCTGTCTGGATGTGTGGTACTTCGTGCGTGCGGCGGTCACGGTGGTCAGGGCCTGGTTCCAGAAGCCGGTGTGGGACGTCCTGGGGGAACAGAGTGTGTCGGGACGCGTCCTGCTTCACGATATCGACCTGGGACACATGAACAATGCCAGATACCTCCGGGAGTGTGACTTCGCCAGGTTAGATGGGTCCCAGGAAGCTGAGTTCTCTGTTAGTTTTAACATATTCCTTTACCCCAGTAGCTCCTAACCCCTAGAGGATTCCTTTACCTCAGTAGCTCCTAACCCCTAGAGGATTCCTTTACCTCAGTAGCTCCTAACCCCTAGAGCACATATGTCAGAGTCAAGGCCCGCGGGCCACATCCGGCCCGCAAGAAGGTTTTTTACGGCCCCTGGGATGATCTTGATTTATTATTAGAACCGGCCCGCAGCAAGCCGGCAGCCCGCAGATCTTTTACACGCACCAATACTACATTTCCCACAATGCAAAGGTGACGCACCGAGCAGTAGGCTGCTTCATTTCAATATTTATTGGCACAGCAGTCGTCAGCATCACAGTAAAATTAACTTTCAGATACCCATCAAAAATGGCAAAACGGAAGGTGGATACTGAGAACCGGGGGTTTCAAACAAGGTGGGAGTCGGAGTATATGTTCACGAAGGTAGCTGGAAAACCTGTGTGTCTTCTGTGTGGAGAAAGTGTGGCGGTACTGAAAGAGTATAATCTGAGACGACATTATGAAACGAAACACGCGGACACACACGCGGACGCAACTGTCAAGGCCAGTTTTATTTTGGCAGAAGAGATCGCTAAATCAGCCCGGCCATTTACGGAGGGGGATTTCATCAAAAACTGCATGATTAAAGTTTGTGACGAAGTTTGCCCAGAAAAAAGGCAACTCTTTTTAAATGTGAGTCTGAGCAGAAACACCATTGCCGAGAGAGTAGACCAGTTGTCCATCAATCTAAAAGAGCAGCTTGTGAAAAAGGGAAAAGATTTTATTGCATATTCCTTGGCTGTGGATGAGAGCACCGACATTTCTGACATTGCCCAGTTGTCAATTTTCATCCGCGGAGTGGACTCCAACCTAAGCGTGACAGAGGAGTTTTTGGCTTTACGTCCTATGCATGGCACAACTACGGGGCATGATTTGTATGAAGAGGTGTCAAGATGTGTAAATGAGATGGAGCTGCCTTGGGAAAAACTCGTGGGTTTGACAACCGACGGAGCACCTGCGATGTGTGGACACAGGAGCGGACTGGTGGCGAAGATACGGGAAAAGATGCAAGAGGAAAACGCGACAGGTGAGCTGACAGCTTATCATTGTATCATACACCAGGAAGCGTTGTGCGGTAAAGCCTTGAAAATGGAGCATGTAATGAGCATCATCACGCGCACAGTTAACTTTATCAGAGCCAAAGGTTTGAATCACCGCCAGTTCAAGGCATTTCTGACGGAGTTAGAAACGGAGCATGGTGATTTGCCTTATCACACAGAGGTGCGATGGCTAAGCCAGGGAAAGGTGCTTCAAAGATGTTTCGAGCTTCGTGAGGAGATTTGTCTGTTCTTGGACAGCAAAGGGAAAGACACAACACAACTCCGAGACGAAATGTTTCTGTGTGAAATGGCTTTTCTGTGTGACATTACGAGTCATCTGAATGCAATAAACTTGCAGCTGCAGGGTCGGGATCGTGTCATCTCTGATATGTACAGTACAGTGAAGGCATTTAAAACCAAACTGACTCTGTGGGAGACGCAGATGCGGAAAGAAAATTTGAGCCACTTTCCCAGCTGCCAGACCATGAAAGAGAAGCTCTCTACCAGTGCGTTCCCGAGCACACAGTTGGCTGATAAAATAGGTATGCTTGCCGCTGACTTTCGACGCCGATTTGCTGACTTTGAAGCACAAAAAAGCAGGTTGGAACTGCTCGGTAACCCATTTGCTGTTGACGTGGAAAGCTCACCACCAAACCTCCAAATGGAGTTGATTGACCTCCAATGCAATGATGCACTGAGGGCAAAATATGCGGCAGTGGGTGCTGCGGAGTTCGCCCGTTTCCTCCCCGGCACAATGCCCCAGCTGCGCATCCAGGCTGCTCAAATGTTGTCTATGTTTGGCAGCACATACCTGTGTGAACAACTGTTTTCTTTGATGAACCTGAACAAAACATCACACAGAAGTCGACTTACTGCTGAACACCTCCACTCAATTCTGAGGATTTCTTCAGCTCAGAGCCTTACCCCGAACATTGATGAACTTGTGGAAAAGATGGGACACCACCAAGTATCACCCTCAACCTCAAACAAGTGAACATTACTGTGCAATCACATATTTAGAGTTTTTACTCAGTTCAAGTTTAAAAGTTAAAATTTAATATTTGTTTTCACTGCATGTTACTTCTCCTTAAACAAAGTGTTGTTTTTGATTAATAGATTTTTGCACTTTATTTTTTTGTCTTTCAATCCAATTATATTTTAAAAATATTTCAGTTGAGTGGATGATAGAAAATTGCTATTATTGTTTTTTCTTTGAAGTAAATTTAGCCCACTTTTGCTAAAATAGAAAATATAGTCTACTGATGGTGCCTTGAATACCGGTTTCTTTCATTTAATGTTCATGTTATGGGGATATTTATATAAAGGAAATTTGTCTTTTGTGTCTGTTGAAAATTAAAGATTACTGACAGAGCCATAAGAAAATATTGCTTTATTTATCTGATCATATTGTAATATATTTGTTAGGTTTTCAGTAGGTTCAATTAGGTTCACTAGACTATATGCGTCATTTAAAAATTTTTCAATGAACATTCGAACAGTCCGGCCCTCGTCTTGTAGCTGATTTTTTTATTTGGCCCTCCGTCCATTTGACTTTGACACCCCTGCCCTAGAGGATACCTTTACCTCAGTAGCTCCTAACCCGTAGAGGATTCCTTTACCTCAGTAGCTCCTAACCCCTAGAGGATTCCTTTACCCCAGTAGCTCCTAACCCCTAGAGGATACCTTTACCTCAGTAGCTCCTAACCCCTAGAGGATTCCTTTACCTCAGTAGCTCCTAACCCCTAGAGGATTCCTTTAACTCAGTAGCTCCTAACCCCTAGAGGATTCCTTTACCTCAGTAGCTCCTAACCCCAAGACGATTGTGTGTGTGTAACGTCCTGTACTTCCCCAGTACACCCACACAGGGTGTATGATGATGATGGTGATGTGGAAATGTTGTCCTCTCTCAGGTTCTCCCTGTACAGTCGTAACGGGGTGTTTAAAGCCTGCAGAGCCCTGAGGGCCACCATGGTGGTGGGGGCCACTACTATCCGCCTGCGCCGGGCCCTGTGCCTGGGGGAAGCATTTGAGCTGCGCACCAGAATCATGGTCTGGGATGAGAAGGCCTTTTACCTAGAGCAGCGTTTCGTCTCCTGCAGGTGTGTGTCTGCTAGTATAATGCCTTATGGACTTCAATGGAACTGTGTATGGCATGAGGACAACTGTGTATGGCATGGGGACAACTGTGTATGGCATGGGGACAACTGTGTATGGCATGGGGACAACTGTGTATGGCATGGGGACAACTGTGTATGGCATGAGGACAACTGTGTATGGCATGGGGACAACTGTGTATGGCATGAGGACAACTGTGTATGGCGTGGGGACAACTGTGTATGGCGTGGGGACAACTGTGTATGGCGTGGGGACAACTGTGTATGGCGTGGGGACAACTGTGTATGGCGTGGGGACAACTGTGTATGGCGTGGGGACAACTGTGTATGGCGTGGGGACAACTGTATGGCGTGGGGACAACTGTGTATGGCGTGGGGACAACTGTGTATGGCGTGGGGACAACTGTGTATGGCGTGGGGACAACTGTGTTGTTTACAACCTGTTTTGGCTTCATGTGTTACATCCCATATTAATCAGTCTATCATTCTTTCCTCTTCCAGGGACGGTCTGGTGGCAGCTGTCATGTTGTGTAAACAGAACGTCATGCGCAGCAGTCCTGACAAGATCCTACAGTTCCTCTGCAAGAGAAAAGTAAGAGGAGGTGGAAGGGAAGAAGGGGTGTGGGGGAGATGGTGGAGGGGAGGAAGATGAATGAGTGGATGGGAGGACGAGCGACTGATGTAGAAGTTGAGAATTTTAAAGGAGGGCTGATATAAGTTTTAGTCCTCATAAGGAAATAAGGGCTTGGAGGCGTGGCTCTCTCCTGTGTGTGTATGTTTGAACGTGGGAAGAGTTGGGACATCTGCCAAAACACTACAGTTACAGGCACTCAGCCTTCTAGATAACTTTAAACCGTCTAACCAGGTCTAGTCTGGATGTAGCCTGGAACTTTAAACCGTCTAACCAGGAAGTAGCCTGGTATATCCAGCATACCACAGTCAGTGTGCGTTCCATTCCCAGGTGTTGGGCATTATGATCGGGTTGCCTTCAGCTCCAAATGGATGATAACTTGGGTACAGCTTTGAGCATGTGGGCAGGAATGAAATCAACTCAACCCAGGGTTACACTTACACATAGTCTACCCTTCATCTGTCTGGCAAATCTCCACTTTGGACGAGACCTGACTTTATGACCAAAATGATCCTATTTCCACTTCCTAGTGTATTTTGACACTAAAATACATGGGATATCACTCAGTCCTCTTCTCTCACTCAGTCCTCTTCTCTCTGTGTGTTCAGGTGGAGTGTCCCGACTCAGTCCTCTTCTCTCTGTGTGTTCAGGTGGAGTGTCCCGACTCAGTCCTCTCCTCTCTGTGTTCAGGTGGAGTGTTCCGACTCAGTCCTCTTCTCTCTGTGTTCAGGTGGAGTGTTCCGACTCAGTCCTCTCCTCTCTGTGTTCAGGTGGAGTGTTCCGACTCAGTCCTCTTCTCTCTGTGTGTTCAGGTGGAGTGTCCCGACTCAGTCCTCTCCTCTCTGTGTTCAGGTGGAGTGTCCCGACTCAGTCCTCTTCTCTCTGTGTGTTCAGGTGGAGTGTCCCGACTCAGTCCTCTTCTCTCTGTGTGTTCAGGCGGAGTGTCCCGACTCAGTCCTCTTCTCTCTGTGTGTTCAGGTGGAGTGTCCCGACTCAGTCCTCTTCTCTCTGTGTGTTCAGGTGGAGTGTCCCGACTCAGTCCTCTTCTCTCTGTGTGTTCAGGTGGAGTGTCCCGACTCAGTCCTCTTCTCTCTGTGTGTTCAGGTGGAGTGTCCCGACTACCCTGAGGATCTGCAGCACTGGATCAGCTTCATCTCAGCCAGCAGCCAGGCCCTGAGAGCCCAGAGTGGACTAGAGGACAAGACTGGAGCGCAGGAAGACAAAGACAAGTGATTGAGTGCTGTGCTGTTGTCGACGATATGGGAGCATGAAGGCTCTCTCTGACAGATCTGGGGTGTATTCATTAGTGTCAACTGTAGGAAAACGTTTCTCATTTGAAAATACGAGTTACTATTAGATTAATGTAGGTAGGTTTGTTCCGTTTGGTTCCTAGTGAATACACCCAAGCTTCAGACTGCTGGACGCTCTATCTCTTCCACTCTGACCTCCTGCTGACTAAGGCTGCGTTTACACAGGCAGCCCAATTCTGATATTTTTTGCCACTAATTGGTCTTTTGACCAATCATATATTTTCACATCAGAAATGTTTCGGAGCTGATCAGATTTGGGCTGCCTGTGTAAACACAGCCCATGAGACTTCACTTCACTGGTGCCTTCTCTCTTCTAGGCCCAGTCCCAAATGGACCATACGCCATATGTACTTGTGGAGATCTGAGAGAATTTGATTGGTATAAGCGATACGGTGAAACTTCTACCGAGCCTATCAAAGTGGAAGTTGGATCCATTTCCATATCGATTGCATCTGACCAATCATCTCACATCTGTACTAGGGCGTAGGGTCCGTTGTGGGACTGGACCTAGAGTCAAATAGGACAGACCTGTCTATCGACCCTCTGCTGTATCCTGGATACTCCTTGTGGAGGGTGGCATGCACAACGGTCTGTTACTACTGACCATTCCATATAGGAATTGGAACATAGGAATCTATAGGAAAGAGGTCAAATGAATTCATCTATATTTTCTATGTTGTAAAATAAAAATCAATTGATTTGAGTTTGTTTGTTTGTTTGTTATAGGCTTACTTAATAAAGATCTCCTGATAAAATGGTAACTAAGGTTGATTGTGAAATATTGGGAATAGAAACCTGGTTAAAATGTATTATAGTTTAAGATCTAATCGGGAGAATTTAAAGATTCTCTTGATGCAGACAGTGGGGTCTTTTCTCAACTCCTCGTGTCCTCTCGCCTCCTGCGGGACCTCTGATTTTCTCATCCAATGGGTTTTGAGGATGAGGAAAGAGGACGCAATTGAGAGAAGGCCAGACTCTCCTCGACCACTCATCGGTTTCCGGGTCACGGAGGAGAGATGGAGGATGGACTTTCCCACAAATGAGAAAAGGTCAGGGTTTTTGTTGTGATTAAAAATCAGCGAAGCATGTGACATGATTTGCTTCGTGGAGTTGCTCCCTGGTTCAGCTGGAATGTGTACTACCCTGTCAGAGCGTTTGTATCCAGGCCATTGCAGTCAATGTTTTCTCATGTAGACAGTGTTGGCAGACAGGAGCTGAGCTGTAGGATGTCTGGGGAAGATCACTTTGATGTTGATTGTGTAGCAGAAGAGAATTACAAAGGAATAGGTGTAAGGAAAGTGTAGTAACTGTGGAGGAGAACATGAGGGGAGATCCTTGGAATGCCAAAATCAGGGCAGTGGTGTAGCGGAAGACGGTGCTTGACTTGGGCAGGAGTTCATCGGAGCTGAGTACCGGCACATCAAATGTTCGATTGCTTGAGCTGCTGTTCCTGTTATAGAATAGATGTAGCTGCTGTTCCTGTTATAGAATAGATGTAGCTGCTGTTCCTGTTATAGAATGGATGTAGCTGCTGTTCCTGTTATAGAATAGATGTAGCTGCTGTTCCTCTGTTATAGAATAGATGTAGCTGCTGTTCCTGTTATAGAATAGATGTAGCTGCTGTTCCTGTTAGAATGGATGTAGCTGCTGTTCCTGTTATAGAATAGATGTAGCTGCTGTTCCTGTTATAGAATAGATGTAGCTGCTGTTCCTGTTATAGAATGGATGTAGCTGCTGTTCCTGTTATAGAATAGATGTAGCTGCTGTTCCTGTTATAGAATAGATGTAGCTGCTGTTCCTGTTATAGAATGGATGTAGGTCCTGCTGTTCCTGTTATAGAATGGATGTAGCTGCTGTTCCTGTTATAGAATAGATGTAGGTCCTGCTGTTCCTGTTATAGAATGGATGTAGCTGCTGTTCCTGTTATAGAATGGATGTAGCTGCTGTTCCTGTTATAGAATAGATGTAGGTCCTGCTGTTCCTGTTATAGAATGGATGTAGCTGCTGTTCCTGTTATAGAATGGATGTAGCTGCTGTTCCTGTTATAGAATAGATGTAGCTGCTGTTCCTGTTATAGAATAGATGTAGCTGCTGTTCATGTTATAGAATAGATGTAGCTGCTGTTCCTGTTATAGAATAGATGTAGCTGCTGTTCCTGTTATAGAATAGATGTAGGTCCTGCTGTTCCTGTTATAGAATAGATGTAGCTGCTGTTCCTGTTATAGAATAGATGTAGCTGCTGTTCCTGTTATAGAATGGATGTAGCTGCTGTTCCTGTTATAGAATAGATGTAGCTGCTGTTCCTGTTATAGAATAGATGTAGCTGCTGTTCCTGTTATAGAATAGATGTAGCTGCTGTTCCTGTTATAGAATGGATGTAGCTGCTGTTCCTGTTATAGAATAGATGTAGCTGCTGTTCCTGTTATAGAATAGATGTAGCTGCTGTTCCTGTTATAGAATAGATGTAGCTGCTGTTCCTGTTATAGAATGGATGTAGCTGCTGTTCCTGTTATAGAATAGATGTAGGTCCTGCTCCTACATCTGCCGGCACTGAAAATGAGTATGGGAACTCTTTCAGTCCAAGTCAAGCACTTGGAGGAGCTCAACAGCAATATGCACCAAGGCCTGCGTGTCACCAGCAGGATCCAGACAGGCTTCAAGTGAAGAACGTGGACTTTATTGCTTTAAAAGCAATGCTCAAATTGGAGGGAAAAAGTCAGCTGAGCTGTTTCTGGGAAGACTACATGCATTACTGACTCGTGCAGTCCCACCCTCACAGGCCCCAGAGCCTGAACAAGGGATTTGAAGTTTAGAATGACTAAAGGAGTGGCAATATATTTTATTAAATTATTTTGTGTAGATTAATGTTCATTTTCTCACACCAGTAGTATAATTCACTTTTCTTTAGTGTTTATTTTTTTCACCCCCGTCCAGTTGGTGGCGAGAATATACATTTTGCGTGTAGTTCGCAAACAAACCCGAAGAAGACATTGTTTGAACCAATCGAATTGTGGCAGGGTGACCGGCTGAAAGTAAGCACACCGTATATTACCGTTCTCCTGGCAGCAGGATATTATGCTGACAGCACGATAGAGGCTTTTTTTTTTTTATTCCTCTTCGAAATAAGAGTCCCTTTGGAAAACACAAGCTACATTTGAGAATATCGATATATTTTTTCACTCCAGTGCAGTACAACGTTTAATCACAACATTGCAACCACCTCTTAAAAAGACAATGGGAAATTTGATATATTTTATTATCGTATTATTTAACCCAGAATTGTTTGTTTTTTTCAAGTTTACATAAATACTCATATGTTGAAAGCTATTGGGTAGGCTATATTTAAAGAAATACACTGTTAATAAAATACAAATATGTGTTATTAGATTTACTCAATGCAGTCTGCAAAACTTAAATGGGTCTCTTGTGCTGACAGAGTACTGGTGAGCCTTTACTCCACCCACTCCTTTCACTGCACCGCAGGACGCGGTATAAGGGATACTTATTATAGGGGGCGGCAGGTAGCCTAGTGGTTAGAGTGTAGGGGCGGCAGGTAGCCTAGTGGTTAGAGTGTAGGGGCGGCAGGTAGCCTAGTGGTTAGAGTGTAGGGACGGCAGGTAGCCTAGTGGTTAGAGTGTAGGGGCGGCAGGGTAGCCTAGTGGTTAGAGTGTAGGGGCGGCAGGTAGCCTAGTGGTTAGAGTGTAGGGACGGCAGGTAGCCTAGTGGTTAGAGTGTAGGGGCGGCAGGGTAGCCTAGTGGTTAGAGTGTAGGGACGGCAGGTAGCCTAGTGGTTAGAGTGTAGGGACGGCAGGTAGCCTAGTGGTTAGAGTGTAGGTACGGCAGGTAGCCTAGTGGTTAGAGTGTAGGGACGGCAGGTAGCCTAGTGGTTTGAGTGTAGGTACGGCAGGTAGCCTAGTGGTTAGAGTGTAGGGACGGCAGGTAGCCTAGTGGTTAGAGTGTAGGGACGGCAGGGTAGCCTAGTGGTTAAAGTGTAGGGACGGCAGGTAGCCTAGTGGTTAGAGTGTAGGGACGGCAGGTAGCCTAGTGGTTAGAGTGTAGGTACGGCAGGTAGCCTAGTGGTTAGAGTGTAGGGACGGCAGGTAGCCTAGTGGTTAGAGTGTAGGGACGGCAGGTAGCCTAGTGGTTAGAGTGTAGGTACGGCAGGTAGCCTAGTGGTTAGAGTGTAGGTACGGCAGGTAGCCTAGTGGTTAAAGTGTAGGGGCGGCAGGTAGCCTAGTGGTTAGAGTGTAGGGGCGGCAGGTAGCCTAGTGGTTAGAGTGTAGGGACGGCAGGTAGCCTAGTGGTTAGAGTGTAGGTACGGCAGGTAGCCTAGTGGTTAGAGTGTAGGTACGGCAGGTAGCCTAGTGGTTAAAGTGTAGGGGCGGCAGGTAGCCTAGTGGTTAGAGTGTAGGGGCGGCAGGTAGCCTAGTGGTTAGAGTGTAGGGGCGGCAGGGTAGCCTAGTGGTTTGAGTGTAGGGGCGGCAGGTAGCCTAGTGGTTAGAGTGTAGGGGCGGCAGGTAGCCTAGTGGTTAGAGTGTAGGGGCGGCAGGCAGCCTAGTGGTTAGAGTGTCGGGGCGGCAGGCAGCCTAGTGGTTAGAGCGTTGGACTAGTAACCAAAAGGTTGCAAGTTCATATCCCCGAGCTGACAAGGTTAAATGAAGGTGAAGTTAAAGGTAAAATAAAATAAAATTGGCTTCTAGAGAGAGAACCTTTCTCCCTGCCTCAGCTAAATTGGTCTGAGAAATACTCAGTAGGGTCTCTACTAACCAAATATGTAGAGTTTTGAAGGGGGCTGTGCTGCACTATGGTAGAACCCAAAAGCATACAGAAAGTCTGGTAAGACTGAAATATGCAATGTAATTCATATGATTTTGGCCTACATATCACTAGAACAACACAATTTGCCAAGTGACGACTGAAGGTGATTCCTCATGAATTTAGAACAAAACAGGACCATGATGATTATTTATTTTTATGAAATGTAGGCCTGTACACTTTGAATGACTAACAACAATAACAAAGAAACTAACTATTGATAACTGTCTACTTGAACTGCAAATGAACGTGCCTGTAAAAAAAAGCTGTTTAGTATTTGTAGTTAATCATATCAGTAATGTGGGTTCAATATATACGAGCTGTAGCTCCGCCCACCGGTGAAGTGGAGCAGAGCATGCTGGGTGATCTCCAGCCCAGAGATCAGTGAGAGAAAGCTCCAGCCATCCTTGTCTTTTCACCAGTTAGCTTTCATTGTGTTAGACAAGGCCAGTGGGCATCCTTATGTTTTCACCAGTTAGCTTTCATTGTGTTAGCCAAGGCCAGTGGGCATCCTTATGTTTTCACCAGTTAGCGTTCATTGTGTTAGTTGTAACTTTTTTTATACCAATAATGAAAATGTTGACACCGTTGTGTTGAGAATAGTGGGCTGTAGAGAAGTGGTCTACTGTCTCAGCTAAAGTGGGGTGGGAGATAATCAGTAAGGTTTCTCTTATGTGTATTTTTAGAGGGGAACGGTGTCGTACATAACCATAAGCAGTACTTATAGCTGCACTGAATGCATTATGGTGCCATAGGCTATCCAAATCACTGTAGGGGAGGACTTGGTGGCCTGTATATTCTTTGAATTAGTTATACACGTTGCAATGTTTTGAAATGCGGGCTTTTATTTTGAACATTTCCTCATTACCATACCACCCGGAAGTCATCGTTTGTGCTGCTGGCAGAATACCGGCTCGTCATTTACGGCTTCTTCCACTTCGCAGCACATCTCCAGATAAACGCTGTAAGTTTACCGGCTATTCAATTGTGAAAATTAAAAACATACCTTGTACATGTTAACATCTGTCTAGAAATATATATAATACAACTTCAATGATAAAATAAGGGTCAATACAATCCCGACACCACATTTGAGCTAGCTAATTTAGCTAGCAGATTACCTGAGGTAGCGCGCTAACGTTTGTTGGTCTGTACTTGAACGTTATTGAACAAGCTAACGCTAGTCAGCTAGTAATTCAATTACATTTTGCTCAGTGTTTGATTTCATGTTGAATGTGTAGTTTACGCTGCTGATGATTTACAGTGGTTGCCAAGGGAAAGCCATGTTTCCCCAAATAATATATATATTTTAAACAACCATATATATATATAATAATTTCGGGAATCTCTTGTGTTTCATAAATGTCCAATCAATTCGCAAGAGGCTGAATGTGTCTCACCGGAGAATGCGAACGAAACAACGCCCCTCTGTCTCAGTATGTGTAGTGTATCTATCTGATGCTGTCTGGTCAGAAAGAGTATGACATTGAAGACACCCGTAGCATTAAATGCAAGGGAAGCCAGTGAGCATTTGGCCTCCCTTGATAAAAACATATAAAATAATAGCCAATCAGCGTTCTTTTCTCTCGTCCTGCAAGTGTATACTCGTCAGACGTCATGATACCTCATTAGAAGTGTCCACTTCATTTGAGGGCTGAGGGGATAGGGTGTGTCTTATAAGTGTTTGGGCTACAGCCAGGGATTTGTACAGTTTTACTTAATTCTCTGTACTGGCCAATGATGATAACGGCGATTCAGATCCAACCATTAATTCATACATTGTGCCCCTGGTCTGGGAGGATGGAAGTTCAATATGTAGCTGGAGGTAGTATGCGAGCAAGCATTTTAGACAGGTAGCTTAGGACAACAAAACTGAAAGGTTGTACTGTATGACAGAGTCATAGACCGTTTAGACAACATGAAAGATGAGGATGGCATCGGTGTTTCTCTACAAGTAGGGTGAGTCAACATGTAGACGCGCAAAAATCAGTACCATGGACAGCCACATCATATTTAGCTTACTTTGATTGGACTAAATAGTTTTGGTATCTTTTAGTTGTCACTGTATTAGACTAAGAGGAGGTGATTAGATGCTGAAATGGTGTGGGTTTGTCATGCAATAGAATCCAACTGATGCGTTCTGCTTACAACAAAGTCTGTTTCATCGTTTGTTTTGGTATGTTGCATTGAAAGTAGCTAATAGGGCTTTGATTTGATCACAATTCCCACAATGGAGGGGAATGTTGATAGTGTTAACTAAGGGGGAAAGCTAGAAAGTTGAGTGAAGTTCAATCTCGTGCTTCTCTGCGTGGGCTGGTGCTTGTCTGTGCAGCAGTACCAGGGAGCTGCGCACTCGCCACTTAGGGGGAACATTGATCACAACACATACGTTGTAATATGGCATTATCTTCTGGATTGGCTTCCCCGGTGATTTAACCCACGCTAATGTTGATTTTGCAAATGACCTAGCTAGCTAGCGAGTAGCCATAATCCCAATAGACATTACCTTCTCTCTCTAGTCACATCACATTTTAATTGTCACATGCTTCGTAAACAAGTGTAGACTAACATTAAAATGCTTACTTTACGGGCCTTTCAAACAAGGCAGAATACAATAAAAAAATATACTAGTACCAGTACCTAGTCAATGATAGTTTGGCTATATACAGAGAGTACCAGTACCTAGTCAATGATAGCGTGGCTATATACAGAGTACCAGTATCTAGTCAATGATAGCGTGGCTATATACAGAGTACCAGTACCTAGTCAATGATAGTTTGGCTATATACAGAGTACCAGTATCTAGTCAATGATAGCGTGGCTATATACAGAGAGTACCAGTACCTAGTCAATGATAGCTTGGCTATATACAGAGTACCAGTATCTAGTCAATGATAGCTTGGCTATATACAGAGAGTACCAGTATCTAGTCAATGATAGCTTGGCTATATACATGGAGTACCAGTATCTAGTCAATGATAGCTTGGCTATATACAGGGAGTACCAGTACCTAGTCAATGATAGCTTGGCTATATACATGGAGTACCAGTACCTAGTCAATGATAGCTTGGCTATATACAGGGAGTACCAGTACCTAGTCAATGATAGCTTGGTTATATACATGGAGTACCAGTACCTAGTCAATGATAGCTTGGCTATATACAGAGTACCAGTACCTAGTCAATGATAGCTTGGCTATATACAGGGAGTACCAGTACCTAGTCAATGATAGCTTGGCTATATACATGGAGTACCAGTACCTAGTCAATGATAGCTTGGCTATATACATGGAGTACCAGTATCTAGTCAATGATAGCTTGGCTATATACAGAGAGTACCAGTACCTAGTCAATGATAGCTTGGCTATATACAGGGAGTACCCGTACCTAGTCCATGATAGCTTGGCTATATACATGGAGTACCAGTACCTAGTCAATGATAGCTTGGCTATATACAGAGAGTACCAGTACCTAGTCAATGATAGCTTGGCTATATACATGGAGTACCAGTATCTAGTCAATGATAGCGTGGCTATATACATGGAGTACCAGTATCTAGTGAATGATAGCTTGGCTATATACAGAGAGTACCAGTATCTAGTCAATGATACCTTGGCTATATACAGAGAGTACCAGTATCTAGTCAATGATAGCTTGGCTATATACAGGGAGTACCAGTATCTAGTCAATGATAGCTTGGCTATATACAGGGAGTACCAGTATCTAGTCAATGATAGCTTGGCTGTATACAGAGTACCAGTATCTAGTCAATGATATCTTGGCTATATACATGGAGTACCAGTACCTAGTCAATGATAGCTTGGCTATATACAGGAAGCACCAGTATCTAGTCAATGATAGCTTGGCTATATACATGGAGTACCAGTATCTAGTCAATGATAGCTTGGCTATATACAGAGTACCAGTATCTAGTCAATGATAGCTTGGCTATATACAGGGAGTACCAGTACCTAGTCAATGATAGCTTGGCTATATACATGGAGTACCAGTATCTAGTCAATGATAGCTTGGCTATATACAGAGTACCAGTATCTAGTCAATGATAGCTTGGCTATATACAGGGAGTACCAGTACCTAGTCAATGATAGCTTGGCTATATACAGAGTACCAGTATCTAGTCAATGATAGCTTGGCTATATACAGAGTACCAGTACCTAGTCAATGATAGCTTGGCTATATACAGGGAGTACCAGTACCTAGTCAATGATAGCTTGGCTATATACAGAGTACCAGTACCTAGTCAATGATAGCTTGGCTAGATATACAGGCTGCACTGTATATGTAAATAATGTGCTGTGTACTTGCCCACCCTTGACACATTCCCCCTCTTTTCCCACGTTGATTTAAACCCCCTGCATTAAAGTAGGTTTCATACATTGTAAAATACAGTGCCTTCAGAAAGTATTCAGACCCCTTGACCTTTTTCACATTTTGTTACGTTACAGCCTTATTCTAAAATGGATTAAAAACAAAAACAAATCCTCAGTCAACTACACACAATACCCCATAATGACAAAGTGAAAACAGGTTTTTAGAAATGTTTGCAAATGTATTAAAAACAAACAACAGATACCTTGTTTACGTAAGTATTCAGACCCTTTGCTATGAAACTCCTTTTTCCATTGATCATCCATGAGATGTTTCTACAAGTTGATTGGAGTCCACCTGTGGTACATTCAATTGCTTGGAGATGATTTGGAAAGGCACACACCTGTCTATATAAGGTCCCACAGTTGACAGTGCATGTCAGAGCAAAGAGCAGAGCTCCCTTGGAGTTTGCCAAATGGCACCTAAAGACTCTCAGACCATAAGAAACCAGATTCTCTGGTCTGATGAAACCAAGATTGAACTCTTTGGCCTGAATGCCAAGTGTCACGTCTGGCGGAAATCTTGCACTATCCCTACGGTGAAGCATGGTGGTGGCAGCATCATGCTGTGGGGATGTTTTTCAGCTGCAGGGATTGGAAAGATGACCGGAGCAAAGTACAGAGAGTTCCTTGATGAAAACCTGCTCCAGAGCCTCAGGACCTCAGACTGGGGCAAAGGTTCACCTTCCAACAGGACAACGACCCTAAGCACAAAGCCAAGACAACGCGGGAGTGGCTTCGTGACAAGTCACTGAATGTCATTGAGTGAGCCCAGTCAGAGCTCGGACTTGAACCCGATCGAACATCTCTGGAGAGACCTGGAAATAGCTGTGCAGCGACTAACCCAATCCAACCTGGCAGAGCTTGAGAGGATCTGCAGTGAAGAATGGGAGAAACTCCCCAAATACAGGTGTACCAAGCTTGTAGCGTCATACCCAAGAAGACTCGAGGCTGTAATCGCCAAAGGTGCTTCAACAAAGTACTAAGTAAAGGGTCTGAATACTTATGTAAATGTGATATTTCCGTTTTTTAAATTTTTAATAAATTAGCAAATATGTCTAAACCTGTTTTAGCTTTGTCATTATCGGATATTGTTTGTAGATTGAGGGGGAAATAACTAATCAATTTTAGAATAAGGCTGTAACGTAACAAAATGAGGGAAAAATCGGAAATACTTTCCGAATGCACCGTTTTCAACAGTGCAAATACAACATTTCACTGTATTCAACAGTGCAAATACAACATTTCACTGTATTCAACAGTGCAAATACAACATTTCACTGTATTCAACAGTGCAAATACAACATTTCACTGTATTCAACAGTACAAATACAACATTTTGCTGTATTCAACAGTGCAAATTAGAGGTCGACCGATTATGATTTTCAACGCCGATACCGATTATTGGAGGACCCAAAAAAGCCAAAACCGATTATTCGGACGATTTAAAAAAATGTATTTGTAATAATGACAATTACAACAATACTGAATGAACACTTATTTTAACTTAATATAATACATCAATAAAAATCATTTTAGCCTCAAATAAATAATGAAACATGTTCAATTTGGTTTAAATAATGCAAAAACAAAGTGTTGGAGAAGAAAGTAAAAGTGCAATATGTGCCATGTAAAAAAGCTAACGTTTAAGTTCCTTGCTCAGAACATGAGAACATATGAAAGCTGGTGGTTCCTTTTAACATGAGTCTTCAATATTCCCAGGTAAGAAGTTTTAAGTTGTAGTTATTATAGGACTATTTCTCTCTATACCATTTGTAGTTCATTAACCTTTGACTATTGGATGTTCTTATAGTAACTTTAGTATTGCCAGTGTAACAGTATAGCTTCCCTCCCTCTCCTCGCTCCTCCCTGGGCTCGAACCAGGAACACAACGACAACAGCCACCATCGAAGCAGCGTTACCCATGCAGAGCAAGGGGAACAACTACTAGAAGGCTCAGAGCGAGTGAAGTTTGAAACGCTATTAGCCTTAGCCAGCCATTTCACTTCGGTCACCAGCCTCATCTCGGGAGTTGATAGGTTTGAAGTCATAAACAGCGCAATGCTTGACGGACTACGACGAGCTGCTGGCAAAACACACGAAAGTGCTGTGTGAATGAATGTTTACGCGCCTGCTTCTGCCTACCACCGCTCAGTCAGATACATAGATACTTGTATGCTCAGTCAGATTACACGCAAAGCAGGATACGCTAGATAATATCTAGTAATATCATCAAGCATGTGTAGTTAACTAGTGATTATGATTGATTGTTTTTTATAAGATAAGTTTAATGCTAGCTAGCAACTTACCTTGGCTTACTGTATTTGCGTAACTCCTTGTGGAGCAGGTCGTTATTGCGTTGGACTAGTTAACTGTACGGTTGCAAGATTGGATCCCCCGAGCTGAGAAGGTGAACATCTGTCGTTCTGCCCCTGAACGAGGCAGGTAACCCACCGTTCCTAGGCTGTCATTGAAAATAAGAATGTGTTCTTGACTGATTTGCCTAGTTAAATAAAGGTATAAAAAATTATTTAAAAAGTGACTAGGCAACAGGATGTATGATAGAAAGTGGAAGTACACTATATATACAGCAGTATGAGGACACCCCTTCATCCACTATATATACAGGACACCCCTTCATCCACTATATATACAGCAGTATGTGGACACCCCTTCATCCACTATATATACAGCAGTATGAGGACACCCCTTCATACACTATATATACAGCAGTATGAGGACACCCCTTCATCCACTATATATACAGCAGTATGAGGACACCCCTTCATACACTATATATACAGCAGTATGTGGACACCCCTTCATACACTATATATACAGCAGTATGTGGACACCCCTTCATCTACTATATATACAGCAGTATGAGGACACCCCTTCATCCACTATATATACAGCAGTATGAGGACACCCCTTCATCCACTATATATACAGCAGTATGAGGACACCCCTTCATCTACTATATATATATATATATATATATACAGCAGTATGAGGACACTCCTTCATCCACTATATATACAGCAGTATGAGGACACCCCTTCATCCACTATATATACAGCAGTATGAGGACACCCCTTCATCTACTATATATATATATATATATATATACAGCAGTATGAGGACACTCCTTCATCCACTATATATACAGCAGTATGAGGACACCCCTTCATCCACTATATATACAGCAGTATGAGGACACCCCTTCATACACTATATATACAGCAGTATGAGGACACCCCTTCATACACTATATATACAGCAGTATGTGGACACCTCTTCATCCACTATATATACAGCAGTATGTGGACACCCCTTCATCCACTATATATACAGGACACCCCTTCATCCACTATATATACAGCAGTATGAGACCCCTTTCCAACAAGTCAGTTTGTCAAATTTCTGCCCTGCTAGAGCTGCCCCGGTCAACTGAGATTGTGAAGTGAAAATGTCTCGGAGCAACAATGGCTCAGCCGCAAAGTGGTAGGCCACACAAGCTCACAGAACGGAACTTCTTGAGGATCTGACGGCCCATGCCAAATCTTTACAGCCTCCCGAGGCTAGCTCCTTAGACAGATTTTTACCTTGTCGGCTCGGGGATTCGATCTTGCAACCTTTCGGTGACTAGTCCAACACTCTAACCACTAGGCTACCTGCCTCCCCATATGGAGTATATGTAGGCTGATCAACCAGCTGGCTGCTTTCAAAAAGAAGTGCAGAAAAAAATCCTACTAAAAAATATATTGTTCATTTCATGAAGTCCCATTAGAACAAGGCCATTGAAACCAGAGGCCCTGTCTTTCCTGGCCTAAAGTGAAACCTGACATGTGAGATAGATACTTCAGAGCTGGTCTCGTGTAACACCTGTCTGTCTCTCCCTCTCTTTCTATTTAACCATTTCAAATGGAAGATCACTAAAGTTCATATTTAGTTTAGATCAACACAATGTTTAGCACATCTGGGGTTTCTGTACAATTTCCAGTGTTCTGTTTGTGACACTTTAAGGTGCTGATGGTCACTAGAATGTTATCCTTGTTTTACCCCAATGCTTACAGAACATTTGGTACTGTCTGATTAGGATATAGAGGGCTTGGCTGGTGTTTACAGAACATTTGGTATTGTCTGATTAGGATATAGAGGGCCTGGCAGGTGTTTACAGAACATTTGGTACTGTCTGATTAGGATATAGAGGGCCTGGCTGGTGTTTACAGAACATTTGGTACTGTCTGATTAGGATATAGAGGGCCTGGCTGGTGTTTACAGAACATTTGGTACTGTCTGAATAGGATATAGAGGGCCTGGCTGGTGTTTACAGAACATTTGGTACTGTCTGATTAGGATATAGAGGGCCTGGCTGGTGTTTACAGAACATTTGGTACTGTCTGATTAGGATATAGAGGGCCTGGCTGGTGTTTACAGAACATTTGGTACTGTCTGAATAGGATATAAAGGGCCTGTCTCAAAAAAGCCAGTTAGAAACTTGTCATAAACCATTTTTTTTGTTGACTTTATCTGACTTCTCTTCTGTTCACCTGGAAATTCAAACCCTTTGTCGCTCTCCTCGATCCCTCTCTCTCTCCTCCAGAGAGATGTTGCTGTGTGCTCTGGTGGGTCTGCTGCTGCTGTTCTCCTGTCTGGATGTGTGGTACTTCCTGCGGGGGGTGGTGGTGGTGGTGCAGGCCTGGTTCCAACCCCCGGTCTGGGATGTCCTGGCAGAACAGAGTGTTGCTGGGAGGGTCCTACCTCATGACCTGGACTATATGGGTCACATGAATAACGCCAGATACCTCCGGGAGTGTGACTTCGCCAGGTTAGACGAACACACTCACATAGGCCTGCTACTTTACTACTTTACTTTAAAAACATATTTAAGTGTTTTGTATGTTTTATAGAGAGAGAGTGGTGAAAGGCACATTACCAGTCAAAAGTTTGGACACACCTACTCAGTCAAGGGTTTTTCTATATTTTTACTATTTTCTACATTGTAGAATAATATTGAAGACATCAAAACTATGAAATAACACACATGGAATCATGTAGTAACCAAAAAAGTGTTAAACAAATTAAAATATGTTTTATTCTTCCAGTAGCCACCCTTTGTCTGGATGACAGCTTTGCACACTCTTAGCCTTCTCTCAACCAGCTTCATGAGGAATGCTTTTTCAACAGTCTTGAAGGAGTTCCCACATATGCTGAGCACTTGTTGGCTGCTTTTCCTTAACTCTGCGGTCCAACTCAGCCAAGTCATCTGATGCAGCCCTCCATCACTCTCCTTCTTGGTCAAATTGCCATTAAACAGCCTGGAGGTGTGTTGGGTCATTGTCCTGTTGAAAAACAAATGATAGTCCAACTAAGCGCAATCCAGATGGGATGGTGTATCGCTGCAGAATGCTGTGGTAGCCATGCTGATTAAGTGTGCCTTAATATTCTAAATAAATCACTGACCCTGTCACCAGCAAAGCACCATCACACCACCACCTCCATGTTTCATTGTGGGAACCACACATGTGGAGATCATTCGTTCAACTACTCTGCCTCTCAAAGACACGGTGGTTGGAACCAGAAATCTCAAATTTGGAGTCCTCATAAGGACAGATTTCCACCGGTCTAATGTCCTTCGCCCAAGTCTCCTCTTCGTATTGGTGTCCTTTAGTATCTGGACCCTCTCTTTCTATAATAATCCTCTGCCATTGTTGCAATCCCTATTACTAGTCTGTTCAACCTGTTTCGTATCGTCTAAGATTCCTAAAGATTGGAAAGCTGCCGCGGTCATCCCCCTCTTCAAAGGGGGTGACACTCTAGACCCAAACTGTTACAGACCTATATCCATCCTGCCCTGTCTTTCTAAATTCTTCGAAAGCCAAGTTAATAAACATATCACTGACCATTTCGAATCCCACCGTACCTTCTCCACTGCAATCTGGTTTCCGAGCTGGTCATGGGTGCACCTCAGTTACGCTCAAGGTACTAAACAATATCATAACCGCCATCGATAAAAGACAGTACTGTGCAGCCGGCTTCATTGATCTGGCCAAGGCTTTCGACTCTGTCAATCATCGCTTTCTTATCGGCAGACTCAACAGTCTTGGTTTCTCAAATAACTGCCTCGCCTGGTTCACCAACTACTTCTCAGATAGAGCTCAGTGTGTCAAATCGGAGGGCCTGTTGTCCGGACCTCTGGCAGTCTCTATGGGGGTACCACAGGGTTCAATTCTCGGGCCGACTATTTTCTCTGTATATATCTATGATGTTGCTCTTGCTGCAGATGATTCCTTGAGCCACCTCTACGCAGACGACACCATTCTGTATACATCTGGTTATTCTAGCATCACTATTCTGGACGGTTCTGACTTAGAATATGTGGACAACTACAAATACCTAGGTGTCTGGCTAGACTATAAATTATCCTTCCAGACTAATATTATGCATCTCCAATACAAAATTAAATCTAGAATCGGTTTCCTATTTCGCAACAACGCATCCTTCACTCACGCCGCCAAACATACCCTCGTAAAACTGACCATCCTACCGATCCTCGACTTCGGCAATTTCATTTACAAAATAGCCTCCCAACACTCTACTCAGCAAACTGGATGTTGTCTATCACAGCGCCATCCGTTTTGTCACCAAAGCCCCATATACCACCCACCACTGCAACCTGTATGCTCTCGTCGGCTGGCCCTTGCTACATATTCATATTTCATAGTTTTGATGGCTCCACTATTATTCTACAATGTAGAAAATAGTAAAAATAAAGAAACTCTTGAATGAGTAGATGTGTCCAAACTTTTGACTGGTACTGTATAAATGCAGTGCATCCAGAAAGTATTCAGACCACTTTTTCCACATTTTGTTAACAGCCTTTTTCTATAATGGATAAAATTCATTGTTTTCCTCATTAATCTACACACAATACCCCATAATGACAAAGCAAAAACAGGTTTTTAGACATTTTTGCAAATGTATTATAAATAAAAATCTAAAATATCACATTGACATAAGTATTCAGACCCTTTACTCAGTACTTTGTTGAAACACCTTTGGCAGCGATTACAGCCTCAAGTCTTATTGGGAATGACGCTACAAGCTTGGCACACCTGTATTTGGGGAGTTTCTCCAATTCTTCTCTGCAAATCCTCTCAAGCTCTGTCAGGTTGGATCGGGAGCGTCGCTGCACAGCTATTTTCAGGTCTCTCCAGAGATGTTCGATCGGGTTCAAGTCCGAGCTCTGGCTGCGACACTGAAGGACATTCAGAGACTTGTCCCGAAGCCACTCCTGCATTGTCTTGGCTGTGTGCTTAGGGTCATTGTCCTTTGCCCCAGTCTGAGGTCCTGAGCGCTCTGGAGCAGGTTTTCATCAAGGAGATATCTGTACTTTGCTCCGTTCATCTTTCCCTCGATCATCCCAATAACATGATGCTGCCACCACCATGCTTCACTGTAGGGATGGTGCCAGGTTTCCTCCAGATGTGACGCTTGGGATTCAGGCCAAAGAGTTCAAACTTGGTTTCATCAGTCCATAGAATCTTGTTTCTCATGGTCTGAGAGTCCTTTAGGTGACTCTTGGTAAACTCCAAGCAGCCTGTCATGTGCCTTTTACTGAGGAGTGAATTCAGGCTGGCCACTCTACCATAAAGGCCTGATTGGTGGAGTGCTGCAGAGATGGTTGTCCTTCTGGAAGGTTCTCCCATCTCCACAGGGGATCTCTGGAGCTCAGTTTGGCTGGGCGGCCAGCTCTAGAAAGTCTTGGTGGTTCCAAACTTCCATTTAAGAATGATGGCCACTGTGTTCTTGGGGACCTTCAATGCTTCTGAATTGTTTTGGTACCCTTCCCCAGATCTGTGCCTTGACTCAATCCTGTCTCGGAGCGCTATGGACAATTCCTTCGACCTCATGGCTTGGATTTTGCTCTGACATGCACTGTCAACTGTGGGACCTTATATAGACAGGTGTGTGCCTTTCCAAATCATCTCCAATCAATTGAATTTACCAAAGGTGGACTCCAATCAACTTGTAGAAACATCTCATGGATGATCAATGGAAACAGGATGCACCTGAGCTCAATTTCGAATCTCATAGCAAAGGGTCTGAATACTTATGTAAATAAGGTATTTTTGTGTTTTATTTTTAATAACATCTATCCATTACAGTTAATATTGGTGAGGTAGGACACAGATATTTTGGGGTTTCAAGGTATTTTAGATATTTTGGGATTGAAATGGCACGACACATATCTATACGTTTCAAAATACGGACCAAAAACATCCGTAGGATATTATAAACAGTATAGGTAAGTTTGAAATCTGGTACACTTGAAAATGAGGGATATACTCTGGAAGTAGTAAAGCTGCTCTTTGCTGAAACACACTGACAGTTGTGACGTAAAGTTAAATAACTGTTTATACCATATTTGTTGACAAACTTTAATTAAATAACTGTTGTTTTACAACAACAAAATGTATCCATGTATGTTTAAGACGTGGTCTTAGTGAATACATAACGTTACTTGCACTGCACACCGATTGACTATATATTACAATTAGCTTTTTATCATTACCGAAAACAATGTTCTCGTTACCGAAACGGACCTAAAAAAAGGACGTGGTAATGCGAAATGTGTGTTTCTTTAATGAGGCTCAATCAATCAAATACACTGCTCAAAACAACAAAGGGAACACTAAAATAACACATCCTTGATCTGAATGAATGAAATATTCTTATTAAATACTTTTTTCTTTACATAGTTGAATGTGCTGACAACAAAATCACACAAAAATTATCAATGGAAATCAAATTTATCAACCCATGAGGGTCTGGATTTGGAGTCACACTCAAAAGTGGAAAACCACACTACAGGCTGATCCAACTTTGATGTAATGTCCTTAAAGCAAGTCAAAATGAGGCTCAGTAGTGTGTGTGGCCTCCACGTGCCTGTATGACCTCCCTACAACGCCTGGGCATGCTCCTGATGAGGTGGCGGATGGTCTCCTGAGGGATCTCCTCCCAGACGTGGACTAAAGCATCCGCCAACTCCTGGACAGTCTGTGGTGCAACAGACGGAGCTGTTGGTGGATGGAGCGAGACATGATGTCCCAGATGTGCTCAATTGAATTTAGGTCTGGGGAACGGGCGGGCCAGTACATAGCATCAATGCCTTCCTCTTGCAGGAACTGCTGACACACTCCAGCCACATGAGGTCTAACATTGTCTTGCATTAGGATGAACCCAGGGCCAACCGCACCAGCATATGGTCTCACAAGGGGTCTGAGGATCTCATCTCGGTACCTAATGCCAGTAAGGCTACCTCTGGCGAGCACATGGAGGGCTGTGCGGCCCCCCAAAGAAATGCCACCCCACACCATGACTGACCCACCACCAAACCGGTCATGCTGGAGGATGTTGCAGGCAGCAGAACGTTCTCCACGGCGTCTCCAGACTCTGTCACGTCTGTCACATGTGCTCAGTGTGAACCTGCTTTCATCTGTGAAGAGCACAGGGCGCCAGTGGCGAATTTGCCAATCTTGGTGTTCTCTGGCAAATGCAAAACGTCCTGCATGGTGTTGGGCTGTAAGCACACCCCACACCTGTGGATGTCGGGCCCTCATACCACCCTCATGGAGTCTGTTTCTGACCGTTTGAGCAGACACATGCACATTTGTGGCCTGCTGGAGGTCATTTTGCAGGGCTCTGGCAGTGCTCCTCCTTGCACAAAGGCGGAGGTAGCTGCTGGGTTGTTGCCCTCCTACGGCCTCCTCCACGTCTCCTGATGTACTGGCCTGTCTCCTGGTAGCACCTCCATGCTCTGGACACTACGCTGACAGACACAGCAAACCTTCTTGCCACAGCTCGCATTGATGTGCCATCCTGGATGAGCTGCACTACCTGAGCCACTTGTGTGGGTTGTAGACTCGTCTCATGCTACCACTAGAGTGAAAGCACCGGCAGCATTCAAAAGTGACCAAAACATCAGCCAGGAAGCATAGGAACTGAGAAGTGGTCTGTGGTCACCACCTGCAGAACCACTCCTTTATTGGGGGTGTCTTGCTAATTGCCTATAATTTCCACCTGTTGTCTATTCCATTTGCACAACATCATGTGAAATTTATTGTCAATCAGTGTTGCTTCCTAAGTGGACAGTTTGATTTCACAGAAGTGTGATTGACTTTGAGTTACATTGTGTTGTTTAAGTGTTCCCTTTATTTTTTTAAGCAGTGTAAAAGGAGACAGCCAATTTGAATCTGCAAATAATTGACCACATCACTGAAACCCATTCATGCCTCCATGTTGGTAAGGTAATGGCTCTCTGACTTTTTCCCAATTTAGCTTTTTAGCCGTTTCGGTAATGAGAAGGCCAAGTGAGTTAAAGGGGGTGTTTAGAGAATGAGCTCCTCATTCGGAAGGTTAACTTGACCTGAGGACTACTCTAGACCAGGTTTCCCAGAGTGACCCTGGGCAGGTGAGTCCTGAGAATACATCTATATTCACACACTTTCTTCTTTGGGTTAATGGAGGACAATTTGGGTCACGGGAGGACGGACAATGTCTCATTTGGGTCACGGGAGGACAGTCAATGTCTCATTTGGGTCACGGGAGGACGGTCAATGTCTCATTTGGGTCACGGGAGGACGGTCAATGTCTCATTTGGGTCACGGGATTGACGGTCAATGTCTCATTTGGGTCACGGGGGGGGGCGGTCAATGTCTCATTTGGGTCACGGGGGGACGGTCAATGTCTAATTTGGGTCACGGGGGGACGGTCAATGTCTCATTTGGGTCACGGGGGGACGGTCAATGTCTCATTTGGGTCACGGGAGGACGGTCAATGTCTCATTTGGGTCACGGGAGGACGGTCAATGTCTCATTTCATGGGTGGACGGTCAATGTCTCATTTCATGGGTGGACGGACAATGTCTCATTTCATGGGTGGACGGTCAATGTCTCATTTCATGGGTGGACGGTCAATGTCTCATTTGGGTCACGGGAGGACGGTCAATGTCTCATTTGGGTCACAGGAGGACGGTCAATGTCTCATTTCATGGGTGGACGGTCAATGTCTCATTTGGGTCACGGGGGGGGGGGGGGGGCGGTCAATGTCTCATTTGGGTCACGGGGAGGGGGGGCGGTCAATGTCTCATTTGGGTCACGGGGGGGGGGGGGGGGGGGGGGGCGGTCAATGTCTCATTTGGGTCATGGGGGGGGGGCGGTCAATGTCTCATTTGGGTCACGGGGGGGGTCAATGTCTCATTTGGGTCACGGGGGGGGCGGTCAATGTCTCAATTGGATCACGGGAGGACGGTCAATGTCTCATTTGGGTCACGGGGGGGGGCGGTCAATGTCTCATTTGGGTCACGGGGGGGGGGGGGGGGGCGGTCAATGTCTCATTTGGGTCACGGGGGGGGCGGTCAATGTCTCAATTGGATCACGGGAGGACGGTCAATGTCTCATTTGGGTCACGGGGGGGGGGCGGTCAATGTCTCATTTGGGTCACGGGGGGGGGGGGGGGGGCGGTCAATGTCTCATTTGGATCACGGGAGGACGGTCAATGTCTCATTTGGGTCACGGGGGGACGGTCAATGTCTCGGGTCTGGAGCTGAAATAGTTTAAGAACCCCTGATGTAGATGATGCATCCTGGGTGTGCTTTTATGTAATAAACTTATTTTAATGTCAACTTCACCTAGTATACCATTTTTATGATTTATGGACAAACTAAAGCAACATATTTTGTATTCAAATAAGTTAGGTTTTTGTAAAGTCAAATTGAATAAAATAACTCCTTTGAATCTGGATATATTACGGAAATGAGAATTTGTGGTGAAAATTGTAAAAAACAAAAACATGATCTGGCAAATTTATTTAAATGAAGACACTTCCCCTACACCTAAGACCTCTTAGTTCTCAGAATGACACCTAAGACCTCTTAGTTCTCAGAATGACACCTAAGACCTCTTAGTTCTCAGAATGACACCTAAGACCTCTTAGTTCTCAGAATGACACCTAAGACCTGTTAGTTCTCAGAATGACACCTAAGACCTCTTAGTTCTCAGAATGACACCTAAGACCTCTTAGTTCTCAGAATGACACCTAAGACCTCTTAGTTCTCAGAATGACACCTAAGACCTCTTAGTTCTCAGAATGACACCTAAGACCTCTTAGTTCTCAGAATGACACCTAAGACCTCTTAGTTCTCAGAATGACACCTAAGACCTCTTAGTTCTCAGAATGACACCTAAGACATCTTAGTTCTCAGAATGACACCTAAGACCTCTTAGTTCTCAGAATGACACCTAAGACATCTTAGTTCTCAGAATGACACCTAAGACATCCTAGTTCTCAGAATGACACCTAACAGCTCTTAGTTCTCAGAATGACACCTAACACCTCTTAGTTCTCAGAATGACACCTAAGACCTCTTAGTTCTCAGAATGACACCTAACACCTCTTAGTTCTCAGAATGACACCTAACACCTCTTAGTTCTCAGAATGACACCTAAGACATCTTAGTTCTCAGAATGACACCTAAGACATCTTAGTTCTCAGAATGACACCTAAGACCTCTTAGTTCTCAGAATGACACCTAAGACCTCTTAGTTCTCAGAATGACACCTAAGACCTCTTAGTTCTCAGAATGACACCTAAGACCTCTTAGTTCTCAGAATGACACCTAAGACCTCTTAGTTCTCAGAATGACACCTAAGACCTCTTAGTTCTCAGAATGACACCTAAGACATCTTAGTTCTCAGAATGACACCTAAGACCTCTTAGTTCTCAGAATGACACCTAAGACCTCTTAGTTCTCAGAATGACACCTAAGACCTCTTAGTTCTCAGAATGACACCTAAGACCTCTTAGTTCTCAGAATGACACCTAAGACCTCTTAGTTCTCAGAATGACACCTAAGACATCTTAGTTCTCAGAATGACACCTAAGACATCTTAGTTCTCAGAATGACACCTAAGACCTCTTAGTTCTCAGAATGACACCTAACACCTCTTAGTTCTCAGAATGACACCTAACACCTCTTAGTTCTCAGAATGACACCTAAGACATCTTAGTTCTCAGAATGACACCTAAGACATCTTAGTTCTCAGAATGACACCTAAGACCTCTTAGTTCTCAGAATGACACCTAAGACCTCTTAGTTCTCAGAATGACACCTAAGACCTCTTAGTTCTCAGAATGACACCTAAGACCTCTTAGTTCTCAGAATGACACCTAAGACATCCTAGTTCTCAGAATGACACCTAAGACCTCTTAGTTCTCAGAATGACACCTAAGACTTCTTAGTTCTCAGAATGACACCTAAGACCTCTTAGTTCTCAGAATGACACCTAAGACTTCTTAGTTCTCAGAATGACACCTAAGACTTCTTAGTTCTCAGAATGACAGTTGATTTTTTGCAGATGCATCATGGTTCTGTAACTCAAATTTGCTACAGACATTTTGAAACTGGTTTTGTGAGAATCACTCAGACAGACGTAAGGCATTAGGTAATGTCTGTACTGGTTCCTTATCCTCCTCCAGGTTCCACCATTACATGCGGAACGGGATCTTTAAGGCCCTACGGACCCTGAAGGCCACCATGGTGGTGGGGGCCTCCACTATTCGCTACCGACGCTCGCTGGCCTTCGGGGAAGCATTTGACTTGCGCACTCGCATCGTGGCATGGGACGACAAGTCATTCTACGTGGAGCAGCGGTTTGTCTCCCAGGGCGACGGGTTCATCTCCGCGGTGATGCTATGCAGACAGAATGTTCTCCGTAGCAACCCTGAGAGCATCCTACAGCTGCTCTGCAAGAGGAAGGTAGGAGAGGAATGAAGGAGAGGAAGGGATGAGAGGGTGTGGAGGGGAGGGATGAGAGGAAGGGAGGGATGAGAGGGAGGAGAGGGGGCCTTTGATGCATGGGATATCACTCGGTCCTCTTCTCTGTGTGTTCAGGTGGAGTGTCCCGACTCAGTCCTCTCCTCTCTGTGTGTTCAGGTGGAGTGTCCTGACTCATTCCTCTTCTCTATGTGTGTTCAGGTGGAGTGTCCCGACTCAGTCCTCTCCTCTCTGTGTGTTCAGGTGGAGTGTCCCGACTCAGTCCTCTTCTCTCTGTGTGTTCAGGTGGAGTGTCCCGACTCAGTCCTCTTCTCTCTGTGTGTTCAGGTGGAGTGTCCCGACTCAGTCCTCTTCTCTCTGTGTGTTCAGGTGGAGTGTCCCGACTCAGTCCTCTTCTCTCTGTGTGTTCAGGTGGAGTGTCCCGACTCAGTCCTCTTCTCTCTGTGTGTTCAGGTGGAGTGTCCCGACTCAGTCCTCTTCTCTCTGTGTGTTCAGGTGGAGTGTCCCGACTCATTCCTCTTCTCTCTGTGTGTTCAGGTGGAGTGTCCCGACCACAGTCCTCTTCTCTCTGTGTGTTCAGGTGGAGTGTCCCGACCACAGTCCTCTCCTCTCTGTGTGTTCAGGTGGAGTGTCCCGACTCAGTCCTCTTCTCTCTGTGTGTTCAGGCGGAGTGTCCCGACTCAGTCCTCTTCTCTCTGTGTGTTCAGGTGGAGTGTCCCGACTCATTCCTCTTCTCTCTGTGTGTTCAGGTGGAGTGTCCCGACTCAGTCCTCTTCTCTCTGTGTGTTCAGGTGGAGTGTCCCGACTCATTCCTCTTCTCTCTGTGTGTTCAGGTGGAGTGTCCCGACTCAGTCCTCTTCTCTCTGTGTGTTCAGGTGGAGTGTCCCGACTCATTCCTCTTCTCTCTGTGTGTTCAGGTGGAGTGTCCCGACTCAGTCCTCTTCTCTCTGTGTGTTCAGGTGGAGTGTCCCGACTACCCTGAGGATCTGCAGCACTGGATCAGCTTCATCTCAGCCAGCAGCCAGGCCCTGAGAGCCCAGAGTGGACTAGAGGACAAGACTGGAGCGCAGGAAGACAAAGACAAGTGATACACACATTCCTTGAGGAGCCCTAACATTACACATTGTTGTAGCCCGGCCCCAAGCACACCTGATTCAACGAATCTGCTTATAATTCAGCTGTTGATTAGTTGAATCAGGTGAGGGCCTAGAACTGACATGACTGACAGCTCCCTCAGTATACAGGAACTAAACTGACATGACTGACAGCTCCCTCAGAATACAGGAACTAAACTGACATGACTGACACCTCCCTCAGAATACAGGAACTAAACTGACATGACTGACAGCTCCCTCAGAATACAGGAACTAAACTGACATGACTGACAGCTCCCTCAGAATACAGGAACTAAACTGACATGACTGACAGCTCCCTCAGAATACAGGAACTAAACTGACATGACTGACACCTCCCTCAGAATACAGGAACTAAACTGACATGACTGACAGCTCCCTCAGAATACAGGAACTAAACTGACATGACTGACACCTCCCTCAGAATACAGGAACTAAACTGACATGACTGACACCTCCCTCAGAATACAGGAACTAAACTGACATGACTGACAGCTCCCTCAGAATACAGGAACTAAACTGACATGACTGACAGCTCCCTCAGAATACAGGAACTAAACTGACATGACTGACACCTCCCTCAGAATACAGGAACTAAACTGACATGACTGACAGCTCCCTCAGAATACAGGAAATAAACTGACATGACTGACACCTCCCTCAGAATACAGGAACTAAACTGACATGACTGACACCTCCCTCAGAATACAGGAACTAAACTGACATGACTGACACCTCCCTCAGAATACAGGAACTAAACTGACATGACTGACAGCTCCCTCAGAATACAGGAACTAAACTGACATGACTGACACCTCCCTCAGAATACAGGAACTAAACTGACATGACTGACACCTCCCTCAGAATACAGGAACTAAACTGACATGACTGACACCTCCCTCAGAATACAGGAACTAAACTGACATGACTGACAGCTCCCTCAGAATACAGGAACTAAACTGACATGACTGACACCTCCCTCAGAATACAGGAACTAAACTGACATGACTGACACCTCCCTCAGAATACAGGAACTAAACTGACATGACTGACACCTCCCTCAGAATACAGGAACTAAACTGACATGACTGACAGCTCCCTCAGAATACAGGAACTAAACTGACATGACTGACAGCTCCCTCAGAATACAGGAACTAAACTGACATGACTGACACCTCCCTCCGAATACAGGAACTTATTCATTATGATTTTAAAATACAAAACTGATCCTAGATCAGTACAGCTACTACAGACCAAGTGGCTTTAACCTTGTACTGCAGTGGGCTAAATCAGGGTCACAGAGTGATTCTGGGTAGTCTTAAACAGATCTACATTGAAACAAAAGAATACATCTCACACACATGGTTATGGGCTTAAACAAAGACACCTGTACCATGTCAGATATGGAGCTGAAATGTATAACATGTTTAGTTTGCATCCCAATATTACACTTTATATACATCACAGAAGACTGAAATATAACAAAACTGCTTGACATAGAAACACCGGATTTCTACATTAAAAATATATATATATGTTTCTTAATTATGAAAAACATTTCACCCATGAGGCCACTAGAGAGCACTTTGGTCATTGGCCTGCAGGATAGAGGACCATCGTGTTGTTAAGGGATTCATCCTAACCTAAGATGCAAAACCTTTTCCCATTGACATGAAACTCTTACCATAATAGTTTTAGTTACGTGTGCATGTATCTCGAGATAGTCTCTTTCAATTATTCATTTCGACATCTGTGGGATTCACCAGAATTACCTAAGTAGCTCGAAGGACCAATCATAAATGTCTGTCGGAGACTGACGGGTCGAGTGGCGAATGACGGAGCCCCTCCCATCATACTAAAGAGCCAGTCACCTGCCCTCTGATCATTCTCACCTCTCTTCCACACAGAGGAGTTCTACTCAGCTCTCCTCAGCACCACTAGATCTGTTTTCCTGTTCACAGGTTTAACGGTTACACAGCCGAGCGATGGGTTATTCGTCTTTTGTGTTGGGTGACCTTGGGCAAGGCACTTAACCCTAATTGCTCCCTGTAAGTCGCTCTGGATAAGAGTTTTTGCTAAATTACTAAAATGCAGAATGAACGTTTTCGCTTCACTGCTTTTTCTTCATTCGTCTCCTGTTGTAGCTAGCGTAAAACAGCTAGCGTAAAACAGCTAGCTAAGGAGACTTGGCTAGCTTAGCTGCAAGGCCAGCTCCCCTACCGACTAGCTCTTCTACCTGGAAGTTTGAACTCTCGTTTAGTTCAACCCACTACCGATGTTGACCAGACCGACCATCCTAGCGTCACTGCTTATCGATCGAGAAGCACACTGTTGTTCATCACAAGACCAACATAACGTTGGCTAGCCGTTGGCTAGCCATGCTACTAGCCCTTGTGACGAACGCTAGCTGCGCTCACATTGTTAAAGGGATTGGCTTCTCCGGCCAGCACTGTGCTAACTCACTAGCCTACCACACTCGCTAGCCTACCACACTCGCTAGCCTACCTCGCTAGCCTACCACACTCGCTAGCCTACCACACTCGCTAGCCTACCACGCTAGCCTACCACGCTAGCCTACCACGCTAGCCTACCATCGTTTTACTTTGTTCTCGAATTAGCCTTTTTTTGGAGCCATGGAACATGCTAACTCGGCCCAAGATTTACCGAACAAGGCCTGTGCCCATGCTGGGCTACCATATATTTTATACGGGATGACTTTATTCCGCATAAAAGTAACGTTGTAGCCCCTTGGTGGCAAGGCAAGCTGTGGATAGCGGAGATCATTCACCCGCTGTACAACAAGCCTGGGCAACTCCTGTTACGCAGAGATCAGCTGACCAAAGCGAACTGAGAGACTGTCCCTCACCCGGAAGCCATGGCCCTCTGGCCCTTGAGAGGTTAAATGTGGACTATTGAGTCTATCCAGAGTGCTAGGGCTCATTCTACACGCTCACTGTATGGAAACAAGTGGTGTTTTTTTTTTAAATGGTGACCTAAAAACAGATCATTCCTTACCAATGTTCTGTATCTGAGGTTTTACGCTTCCTGCAGGACCTTTTGGACAGAAGCAAGGCTTTCTCTACTGTTAAGGTCTATTTAGTTGCTTTCTCTGCCTGTCATATAACCTTTGACGATAACACGGTGAGAAAATACCTATTTCATGTCACTTACGTCCAGTTCCCAAGCCGTTAGTCCCGTCATGGGGTTTGTCTATTGTGCTCGAGGTTATTTCACAGCAGACTTTAAGCTGTTGCAGAGCATGGAGATCCATTATCTCTCCTCTTTACTGGTCCCCTTAAGTCTGTAGAGCCAGTGAGCTACATCCCCTGTCAGTTCTCCATTCCTGTCTGTAGAGCCAGTGAGCTACATCCCCTGTCAGTTCTCCATTCCTGTCTGTAGAGCCAGTGAGCTACATCCCCTGTCAGTTCTCCATTCCTGTCTGTAGAGCCAGTGAGCTACATCCCCTGTCAGTTCTCCATTCCTGTCTGTAGAGCCAGTGAGCTACATCCCCTGTCAGTTCTCCATTCCTGTCTGTAGAGCCAGTGAGCTACATCCCCTGTCAGTTCTCCATTCCTGTCTGTAGTTTGCCTTGGGCTTTTCCAAGGTCACCTTGTTGCTCAACCCCACCTTTATAATCAAGGTTGGCTGCAATTACAAATGTCTGTCCATGGAGCTTGTGGTTTTCCACATGCTGACTGTCCATGGAGCTTGTGGTTTTCCACATGCCATCTGGCCTTGTAGCTTGTGGTTTTCCACATGCTGACTGGCCCTTCTATGGAAGAGGATAGGCTACCCCATTTCTGTCCAGTACTCGCGCTGTGCGTATAATTGGATTGGACGACAGCTTTGCACAAGCGCAACCAACTCTTTGTCCTGGGTGCCCCCCCTGCAAGGGCTCAACGGTTGTCTCATTGGATGGGGAAGCTTTTATATTGGCCTTCAATAGTAAGGAGTTTCAGCCTCCGGAGGGCCAGAGGGCTCACTACCTCTTGGACACTGCTGAAGGGCATCTCCTAACAGGAGATCTGCCATGTGGCTTGTTGGGCATCCCCTCATATATTTATGAGGTTCTACCAACCAGACGTCACTCCGCTTTCATTGGCACACACTGTCCTCGGTGGTGGGGCATCTGAGGGATGGTATTGAAGACTGCCTGGCTTCAGAGAGCATCTGAGGGATGATATTGAAGACTGCTTAGGTTCAGAGAGCATCTGAGGGATGGTAATTGAAGACTGCCTGGCTTCAGAGAGCATCTGAGGGTTGCTAATTGAGACTGTCCCTGACAGATGTGTATGATTGGTTCCCCCGAGCTATTTAGGAGATTCTGGTGAATTCCACGGTGAGACGTCTCACTTGTAATATCAGAGAACCGTGGTTACGCAGGTAACCTTACGTTAGGGAACTCTATCTTGTGTATAAATTATTATTATTATTATCTATTATGCACCAAAGCTTCTCCATTCTGTGTTTTTATTACAATTTAGTGTTTCTATAATTTATTGATGATGATGTTCATTGTCTATTTATTTTTTACATTATTTATGTTGCTGTCTGTAGATTTTAAATATTGAATTGGATGCAGAGTATATCATGATTGGAATTGAATGTCAATTATTTTGAATGCAATTTTGAATAAAACACATATGCGACCTCCTGGTTACTTTTAGTCCTGACTGCATTGATTTACGGTGTTCAACACTAGACGACAGTCCGACGCAAACCAGCATCCCTGTGGGAAGCATTGGAGTGAACATGGGCCAGCATCCCTGTGGGAAGCATTGGAGTGAACATGGGCCAGCATCCCTGTGGAAGGCTTTCGGTCAATATGAGGAGGGAGAAACCCTGTGTATTCTGGACCAGGATCAGGTATCAGTCAATATGAGGAGGGAGAAACCCTGTGTATTCTGGACCAGGATCAGGTATCAGTCAGTATGTGGAGGGAGAAACCAGGATCAGGGATCAGTCAATATGGGAGGGAGAAACCCTGTGTGGTAACATTGGGTTACCATGGTAACATGTCAGAGTGATCCTCACCCCATTACCACCAGACAGGAAGTTACCTTGGTAACATGCCAGAGTGGTCATACCTTCCTGTCTGGTGGTAATGGGGTTACCTTGGTAACATGTCAGTGGTCATACCTTCCTGTCTGGTGGTAATGGGGTTACCTTGGTAACATGTCAGTGGTCGTACCTTCCTGTCTGGTGGTAATGGGGTTACCTTGGTAACATGTCAGTGGTCATACCTTCCCGTCTGGTGGTAATGGGGTTACCATGGTAACATGTCAGTGGTCATAATGGGGCGGCAGGGTAGCCTAATGGTTAGAGCGTTGGACTAGTAACCAGAAGGTTGCAAGTTCAAACCCCCGAGCTGACATGGTACAAATCTGTTCTGCCCCTGAACAGGCAGTTAACCCACTAGGCTGTCATTGAAAATAAGAATTTGTTCTTAACTGACTTGCCTAGGTAAAAGGTACAAAGGTACAAAGGTACAAAGGTAAAAGGTACAAAGGTACAAAGGTACAAAGGTACAAAGGTAAAAGGTACAAATACAAATAAATACCTTCCTGTCTGGTGGTAATGGGTACAATGGTAACATGTCAGTGTGGTGTCCCATATAGAACAGGAGTTCCCTGATCCTGGTCCAGAACACACAGGGTTTCTCCCTCCCCATATTGACTGATCCTGGTACAGAATACACAGGGTTTCTCCCTCCCATATTGACTGATCCTGGTCCTGGTCCAGAATACACAGGATTTCTCCCTCATTGACTGGTTCAGAATACACAGGGTTTCTCCCTCCCATATTGACTGATCCTGGTCCTGGTCCAGAATAAACAGGGTTTCTCCCTCCCATCCTGGTTCAGAATACACAGGGTTTCTCCCTCCCCATATTGACTGATCCTGGTTCAGAATACACAGGGTTTCTCCCTCCCCATATTGACTGATACCTGATCCTGGTCCAGAATACACAGGGTTTCTCCCTCATATTGAGTGATCCTGGTTCAGAATACACAGGGTTTCTCCCTCCCATATTGACTGATCCTGGTTCAGAATACACAGGGTTTCTCCCTCCCATATTGACTGATCCTGGTTCAGAATACACAGGGTTTCTCCCTCCCATATTGACTGATACCTGATCCTGGTCCAGAATACACAGGGTTTCTCCCTCCCCATATTGACTGATACCTGATCCTGGTCCAGAATACACAGGGTTTCTCCCTCATATTGACTGATCCTGGTCCAGAATACACAGGGTTTCTCCCTCCCATATTGACTGATACCTGATCCTGGTCCAGAATACACAGGGTTTCTCCCTCATATTGGGAGAATACACAGGGTTTCTCCCTCCTCATATTGACTAATCCTGGTCCAGAATACACAGGGTTTCTCCCTCATATTGACTGATCCTGGTTCAGAATACACAGGGTTTCTCCCTCATATTGACTGATCCTGGTCCAGAATACACAGGGTTTCTCCCTCCCCATATTGACTGATCCTGGTTCAGAATACCCAGGGTTTCTCCCTCCCATATTGACTGATACCTGATCCTGGTCCAGAATACCCAGGGTTTCTCCCTCCCATATTGACTGATACCTGATCCTGGTCCAGAATACACAGGGTTTCTCCCTCCCCATATTGACTGATACCTGATCCTGGTCCAGAATACACAGGGTTTCTCCCTCCTCATATTGACTGATCCTGGTCCAGAATACACAGGGTTTCTCCCTCATATTGACTGATCCTGGTTCAGAATACACAGGGTTTCTCCCTCCCCATATTGACTGATCCTGGTCCAGAATACCCAGGGTTTCTCCCTCCCCATATTGACTGATACCTGATCCTGGTCCAGAATACACAGGGTTTCTCCCTCCCCATATTGACTGATCCTGGTCCAGAATACACAGGGTTTCTCCCTCCTCATATTGACTGATACCTGATCCTGGTCCAGAATACACAGGGTTTCTCCCTCCCCATATTGACTGATCCTGGTACAGAATACACAGGGTTTCTCCCTCCCCATATTGACTGATACCTGATCCTGGTCCAGAATACACAGGGTTTCTCCCTCCTCATATTGACTGATACCTGATCCTGGTCCAGAATACACAGGGTTTCTCCCTCCCATATTGACTGATCCTGGTCCAGAATACACAGGGTTTCTCCATCCCCATATTGACTGATACCATTCAAATAAATAAAGACAATACAAGGAAAAGTGGTCTAGTAACATGTCTGCAGAGTGCCAGGTCTGTGTCCATTCAGAGACATCAGTATCAAGCCTGTCTGTCAGAGTGTCTGGTCTCTGTCCATTCAGAGACATCAGTATCAAGCCTGTCTGGTCTCTCTCCATTCAGAGACATCAGTATCAAGCCTGTCTGTCAGAGTGTCTGGTCTCTCTCCATTCAGAGACATCAGTATCAAGCCTGTCTGTCAGAGTGCCTGGTCTCTCTCCATTCAGAGACATTAGTATCAAGCCTGTCTGTCAGAGTGCCAGGTCTCTGTCGATTCAGAGACATCAGTATCAAGCCTGTCTGTCAGAGTGTCTGGTCTCTGTCCATTCAGAGACATCAGTATCAAGCCTGTCTGGTCTCTCTCCATTCAGAGACATCAGTATCAAGCCTGTCTGGTATCTCTCCATTCAGAGACATCAGTATCAAGCCTGCAAGTCTTCATGTGCTTCTGTTTCTGTGAACACATAGTCACTGTTCCATTACCAATGGCAGTGAGGGATAGGTGATATCTGACACACAAACTTGAACAGGGCCGACCTAAACCTACAGTGCCAGTCAAAGGTTTAGACATCTACTCATTCAAGGGTTTTTCTTTATTTTTACTATTTTCTACATTGTAGAATAATAGTGAAGACATCAAAACTATGAAATAACATACAGTAAAGTACACAAGCTTACAAACATTTACAATGAATAGCAAAATCACAGTCATCACAAGAATGGCTTCAGATCAAAGTCTACGTTGAGACCAAAGGGAGCAAGGGGTCTTTAAATGAAAGATCCAGGCAGCCTCTCGTTTTAACAATAAATTATCAAGGTCACCCCCTCTCCTAGGGAGGGTGACATGTTTGATGCCGATATAACGCAGGGACGAAATCGAGGGGTTCGCTTCCAAAAAGTGGGCCACAACTGGGTAAGTCGAGTTTTTGCACCTAATGGTGCTACGGTCCTCTGAGATATGTACTTTTCATTCACTCTTCGTTTTACCCACATTATGTTTACCAGAAGGACAAGTTATAAGATAAATAACTGCCTTAGTGGAGCACGTGGAAACACCTTTGATTGAGGGTGTTTGAAGGATCTACATTTATAAGTGCCAATACATTGAGCACAGCCGTTACATTTGTAGTTTCCATCCACTAGGGGCGCAAAACATTTTTTATCCATTATTTCAGCAGGTAAGTTGACTGAGAACACATTCTCATTTGCAGCAACGACCTGGGGAATAGTTACAGGGGAGAGGAGGGGGATGAAAGAGCCAATTGTAAACTGGGGATTACTAGGTGACTGTGATGGTTTGAGGGCCAAATTGGGAATTTAGCCAGGACACCGGGGGTTAACGCCCCTACTCTTACGATAAGTGCCATGGGATCTTTAATAACCTCAGAGAGTCAGGACTCCCGTTTAACATCCCATCCGAAATACGGCACCCTACACAGGGCAGTGTCCCCAATCACTACCCTGGGTCATTGGGATATTTTTTTAGACCAGAGGAAAGAGTGCCTCCTACTGGCCCTCCAAAACCACTTCCAGCAGCATCTGGTCTCCCATCCAGGGACCGACCAGGACCAACATTGCTTAGCTTCAGAAGCAAGCCAGCAGTGGTATGCATGGTGTTATGCTGCTGGCTTTGATAGACGTTGTGCAGGGATATCTTGGGGTGGTAAATCAGAGTGTACCAATTCATCTCTGAGGTTTCTGCCCCGTGAGAATACGACCAAGGGAAGGTCAGACAACACATTACTGACCATCGGATCTTAGAATGTGCCATTGTTTGTGGTCGATTCCCTTGACTTGTTCAGAGCACTTTGAATAGTGAGTAGTTAGAAGGCTGCTTTTTGTGTGACTGTCCTTGAAAAAGATCACGTCTCGGTTTGTTTTGAATTTTCTCAACGGCTGTATTAGTCTGACCATTTTTTGTACCCCTCTCCTTGAATTTTATTTGCATCTCAGCCATATTTCTGTCAAAATCGGATTCTTTTTTTTGCAAATTCTTTTGATTCGACAGAATTGTCTGTAGGGCAAACTGTTTTTCAAGGGAAGTGGGTGCCAACTGTCAGCCCTCAACAAACTGTTACGATCAGTAGGTTTCCTGTAAAGATCAGTGTATAGAACATTATCCTGACACAAGATCAGAAGATCAAGGAGGCTGATTTGATTTGTGTGTCAGATTGCCTAGTAAATCTCAGATGCTCAGAACAGCAGTTAAGAAAAGCATGGAACGCCTGGAGCTGTTTTGCATCACTCCTCCATAGAACAAAAATATCATCAATATACCGTTTCCAAATAATGATGTGAGGCAAGAAAACATTTTGCAGAGGATTGAAAATAGACTGTTACTCCATGTAACCCACATACACATTAGCATAGTTAAGAGCCATAGGGGATCCCATAGCAGTACCCTTCACCTGAATAAATACATAATTTAGAAACATGAAGTAGTTGTGTCTGTGAGTACGATTTCAGACAATGTTATAATGCATGCACTGGAAGGTAGTTCATTAGGGTCACGTTGCAGAAGAAGATGTTCCATAGCGTCAATACCGCCCTCGTGTGGAGTATTTGTGTATGACGACTTAAGTAATTTTGTAATCAATGTTCAAATTCCAATTTATGTTTATCTGTCTGATATCCAGAGGTTGTAAAGTCCTGGTCTTCAATAAAACAGACAGAGTTCCCAGCTCACAATTCATCAGATCCCGATTTATTTGTGAGAGCTCTCCAGTTTTCACAAATACATTCCTTCTTATACCATCCTAACCTACGCACATACAAACACACCAACATAGGGATTTTCTCATGAGTCTCACCACAGTTTATAACCCCTCAGCTGACAGTTCTAGCCCCCCCCCCCCCAGATACTAGAGCTCTGGAGGGGCTCTCCCTGTCCTCTCTTATCTCCACGTACATTCCTTTCTTCCTAGGTACATGCCATATAACCCCTTCCTAATGAACAAACATTATTTAACACGACAAGAAAGACAGGGTAGATTTCTTGCCCGTATACCTCATTTAGTCATTTCATAAAAAAATCCCATAACGAATCAACATCAAAAGTAACTAACAAAGTATTCTCAGGGAGAGGATCAAACGATTCAATAATAGAGACCATACTGCTGGTGTCCTTTAGGAGGGGAGCTGTTCTGAGACCATACTGCTGGTGTCCTTTACAAAGGAGGGGAGATGTTCTGAGACCAGACTGCTGGTGTCCTTTAGGAGGAGAGCTGTTCTGAGACCATACTGCTGGTGTCCTTTAGGAGGGGAGCTGTTCTGAGACCATACTGCTGGTGTCCTTTAGGAGGGGAGCTGTTCTGAGACCATACTGCTGGTGTCCTTTAGGAGGGGAGCTGTTCTGAGACCATACTGCTGGTGTCCTTTACAAAGGAGGGGAGATGTTCTGAGACCAGACTGCTGGTGTCCTTTAGGAGGGGAGCTGTTCTGAGACCAGACTGCTGGTGTCCTTTAGGAGGGGAGCTGTTCTGAGACCATACTGCTGGTGTCCTTTAGGAGGAGAGCTGTTCTGAGACCATACTGCTGGTGTCCTTTACAAAGGAGGGGAGCTGTTCTGAGACCATACTGCTGATGTCCTTTAGGAGGGGAGCTGTTCTGAGACCATACTGCTGGTGTCCTTTAGGAGGGGAGCTGTTCTGAGACCATACTGCTGGTGTCCTTTAGGAGGGGAGCTGTTCTGAGACCAGACTGCTGGTGTCCTTTAGGAGGGGAGCTGTTCTGAGACCATACTGCTGGTGTCCTTTACAAAGGAGGGGAGCTGTTCTGAGACCATACTGCTGGTGTCCTTTAGGAGGGGAGCTGTTCTGAGACCAGACTGCTGGTGTCCTTTACAAAGGAGGGGAGCTGTTCTGAGACCATACTGCTGGTGTCCTTTAGGAGGGGAGCTGTTCTGAGCCCATACTGCTGGTGTCCTTTAGGAGGGGAGCTGTTCTGAGACCATACTGCTGGTGTCCTTTAGGAGGAGAGCTGTTCTGAGACCATACTGCTGGTGTCCTTTACAAAGGAGGGGAGCTGTTCTGAGACCAGACTGCTGGTGTCCTTTACAAAGGAGGGGAGCTGTTCTGAGACCATACTGCTGGTGTCCTTTAGGAGGGGAGCTGTTCTGAGCCCATACTGCTGGTGTCCTTTAGGAGGGGAGCTGTTCTGATACCATACTGCTGGCGTCCTTTAGGAGGGGAGCTGTTCTGAGATCATACTGCTGGTGTCCTTTAGGAGGGGAGCTGTTCTGAGACCATACTGCTTGTGTCCTTTAGGAGGGGAGCTGTTCTGAGACCATACTGCTGGTGTCCTTTAGGAGGGGAGCTGTTCTGAGACCATACTGCTGGTGTCCTTTAGGAGGGGAGCTGTTCTGAGACCATACTGCTGGTGTCCTTTAGGAGGGGAGCTGTTCTGAGACCATACTGCTGGTGTCCTTTAGGAGGGGAGCTGTTCTGAGACCATACTGCTGGTGTCCTTTACAAAGGAGGGGAGCTGTTCTGAGACCATACTGCTGGTGTCCTTTAGGAGGGGAGCTGTTCTGAGACCATACTGCTGGTGTCCTTTAGGAGGGGAGCTGTTCTGAGACCAGACTGCTGGTGTCCTTTAGGAGGGGAGCTGTTCTGAGATCATACTGCTGGTGTCCTTTAGGAGGGGAGCTGTTCTGAGACCAGACTGCTGGTGTCCTTTAGGAGGGGAGCTGTTCTGAGACCATACTGCTGGTGTCCTTTACAAAGGAGGGGAACTGTTCTGAGACCATACTGTTGGTGTCCTTTAGGAGGGGAGCTGTTCTGAGACCATACTGCTGGTGTCCTTTAGGAGGGGAGCTGTTCTGAGACCATACTGCTGGTGTCCTTTAGGAGGGGAGCTGGTCTGAGACCATACTGCTGGTGTCCTTTAGGAGGGGAGCTGTTCTGAGACCAGACTGCTGGTGTCCTTTACAAAGGAGGGGAGCTGGTCTGAGACCAGACTGCTGGTGTCCTTTACAAAGGAGGGGAGCTGGTCTGAGACCAGACTGCTGGTGTCCTTTAGGAGGGGAGCTGTTCTGAGACCAGACTGCTGGTGTCCTTTAGGAGGGGAGCTGTTCTGAGACCATACTGCTGGTGTCCTTTACAAAGGAGGGGAGCTGTTCTGAGACCATACTGCTGGTGTCCTTTAGGAGGGGAGCTGTTCTGAGACCCTACTGCTGGTGTCCTTTACGGGTAAGGACTGACGTATCGGATTGTAAATCAAGCAAAGCTTGTTTTTCATCCTGAGGTAAATTATGGAAATATTTGGACTCCTGTTTGTTTTTAAGTAGATGTCCAACATCTTTTTCAACCAGTCTGCAATATGTCTCAATAGAGTGATTGTTTCAACATGACAGTGCACCCGTGCACAAAGCGAGGTCCATACAGAAATGGTTTGTCGAGATCGGTTTGATACTGATGTCTCTAAATAATTAGTAAATATTTTCTTAACTAATATTTCTTGAACCACATTGTTGGTTAAGGGCTTGTCAGTAAGCATTTCACGGTGTTGTATTTGTCGTGTTGGGGTAGGTTCCTTGTTACTTGTCAATCATTTACTTGTTGGTGAAATCAGCAATCAGGCAATATCTTTAAGAAAATCAATCAAAAACCTTATTATTGTAATTGCAGACAGAAGTTGACGACGGGAACACAGCACGCATGTTTCAGAGTAAGTTCTGCAAAATAGGAAAGGGTCCAAGTTGATGTAATATGCTTGCAGTCAACCCCTAGTGATGTGACTGCCTACAACAATACCTTCTACTCATTAGACCAAGCCCATGCATATACAGTTATACAAACCTGCAGGAGAAAACAATAGTTCCAGTGCTCAGCAGTAAATGTCCCCAAGTTGCTTCATAGTGTTATGTCTGACTCGTCTCTTATCTCTTTCACTCCCCTGCAGGGTTCTGTGTCTATGAATCTCTTTTAGCCTTGAGGCGTTTTCTCACAGACACCCTGTTTTGACTGCAATGGCTCACACATCTGCTCAGACCGTTTCTTTATAAGAGGCAGACACTAGTAAAGAACTGTGGAATAGTATTAAACCTTATAATGAATGCATATATTGCTAATCTGTGGTCTAGGACCCTATAAATGTAGTGGGGGAGGGTCTTATAGCCCTTCCCCTTCTATTAATACAACATAAGAATAATCAATTATTATAATACATCAATCGTTTGGTGCAGCCCCTCTCATGACCCCAAGGTGAACCCCATCATTTGCATGTGCTAAATTACATTTGATTAAGGGCTGTGTAATTATTGACCTGGCAGTAAATCACCTCTAGTCCTTCACCAATAATTGTACTTTTTTAAAAGCAGGACGTTAAACTCGGATTTCTTTAATTGCAATATACAGATTAATATTTTTTACTTTCCAGGAGGTACTCCGAGATAGACCATCTTCTTTAAAACTTGTTTGTGTGGGCCCACTTGAACTGACCCCATGGCTGTGACAATGTCAATCCCCCACTGCTCATTACTCTTCCTGGTCTGCCCTCCCATCAGTAGGATGGGTTTACAGCCGCGTGCATGCAACGGCTGCGCCTGGAACACAAACATTAACAGCCCACATGTCTCATCTTTACAACGTAAACCAGTGTTTGGATGAATTGGCTCTAGAACAACATGCTCCAACTGTATGCCTACACAAGCATCCATCTGTCCTATGGTGACACAGCTGTCCGTCTGCCCTTAGTTGAATTCAATCATTTCATTTCATATTGCCCTGGTGCCTGGTGCATCTGTATTAGATGTTTTATCACATGATAAAACATTTCAAAAATAGCATTTTCAAACAACCCGTCTCAAACTGCAGAGCCATCAAAAAGTGCCAGAATTATAGGCTTCATGTTCTTGACTGTACAGTTTAGTGCAGCAGGAATGTGTATCATGACTCAGTGTTGTAGTATTGAGACAGGAATGCATACCAGGGTTCAGTCTTGAATACCAGGGGCCGAGGTGTTTCAGGGTTCAGTCTTGAATACCAGGGGCCGAGGTGTTTCAGGGTTCAGTCTTGAATACCAGGGGTCGAGGTGTTTCAGGGTTCAGTCTTGAATACCAGGGGCCAAGGTGTTTCAGGGTTCACTCTTGAATACCAGGGGCTGAGGTGTTTCAGGGTTCCGTCTTGAATACCAGGGGCTGAGGTGTTTCAGGGTTCACTCTTGAATACCAGGGGCTGAGGTGTTTCAGGGTTCACTCTTGAATACCAGGGGTCGAGGTGTTTCAGGGTTCACTCTTGAATACCAGGGGTCGAGGTGTTTCAGGGTTCAGTCTTGAATACCAGGGCCTGAGGTGTTTCAGGGTTCACTCTTGAATACCAGGGGCTGAGGTGTTTCAGGGTTCAGTCTTGAATACCAGGGGCTGAGGTGTTTCAGGGTTCACTCTTGAATACCAGGGGCTGAGGTGTTTCAGGGTTCAGTCTTGAATACCAGGGGCTGAGGTGTTTCAGGGTTCACTCTTGAATACCAGGGGCTGAGGTGTTTCAGGGTTCAGTCTTGAATACCAGGGGCTGAGGTGTTTCAGGGTTCAGTCTTGAATACCAGGGGCTGAGGTGTTTCAGGGTTCACTCTTGAATACCAGGGGTCGAGGTGTTTCAGGGTTCACTCTTGAATACCAGGGCCTGAGGTGTTTCAGGGTTCACTCTTGAATACCAGGGGCTGAGGTGTTTCAGGGTTCAGTCTTGAATACCAGGGGCTGAGGTGTTTCAGGGTTCACTCTTGAATACCAGGGGCTGAGGTGTTTCAGGGTTCAGTCTTGAATACCAGGGGCTGAGGTGTTTCAGGGTTCAGTCTTGAATACCAGGGGCTGAGGTGTTTCAGGGTTCACTCTTGAATACCAGGGGCTGAGGTGTTTCAGGGTTCACTCTTGAATACCAGGGGTCGAGGTGTTTCAGGGTTCAGTCTTGAATACCAGGGGCTGAGGTGTTTCAGGGTTCACTCTTGAATACCAGGGGCTGAGGTGTTTCAGGGTTCAGTCTTGAATACCAGGGGCTGAGGTGTTTCAGGGTTCACTCTTGAATACCAGGGCCTGAGGTGTTTCAGGGTTCACTCTTGAATACCAGGGGCTGAGGTGTTTCAGGGTTCAGTCTTGAATACCAGGGGCTGAGGTGTTTCAGGGTTCACTCTTGAATACCAGGGGCTGAGGTGTTTCAGGGTTCACTCTTGAATACCAGGGGCTGAGGTGTTTCAGGGTTCAGTCTTGAATACCAGGGGTCGAGGTGTTTCAGGGTTCACTCTTGAATACCAGGGGTCGAGGTGTTTCAGGGTTCAGTCTTGAATACCAGGGGCTGAGGTGTTTCAGGGTTCACTCTTGAATACCAGGGCCTGAGGTGTTTCAGGGTTCACTCTTGAATACCAGGGGCTGAGGTGTTTCAGGGTTCACTCTTGAATACCAGGGGCTGAGGTGTTTCAGGGTTCAGTCTTGAATACCAGGGGCTGAGGTGTTTCAGGGTTCAGTCTTGAATACCAGGGCCTGAGGTGTTTCAGGGTTCACTCTTGAATACCAGGGGTCGAGGTGTTTCAGGGTTCAGTCTTGAATACCAGGGGTCGAGGTGTTTCAGGGTTCAGTCTTGAATACCAGGGGCTGAGGTGTTTCAGGGTTCACTCTTGAATACCAGGGGCTGAGGTGTTTCAGGGTTCACTCTTGAATACCAGGGGCCGAGGTGTTTCAGGGTTCACTCTTGAATACCAGGGGCCGAGGTGTTTCAGGGTTCACTCTTGAATACCAGGGGCTGAGGTGTTTCAGGGTTCACTCTTGAATACCAGGGGCTGAGGTGTTTCAGGGTTCACTCTTGAATACCAGGGGCTGAGGTGTTTCAGGGTTCACTCTTGAATACCAGGGGCTGAGGTGTTTCAGGGTTCACTCTTGAATACCAGGGGCTGAGGTGTTTCAGGGTTCACTCTTGAATACCAGGGGCTGAGGTGTTTCAGGGTTCAGTCTTGAATACCAGGGGCTGAGGTGTTTCAGGGTTCAGTCTTGAATACCAGGGGCCGAGGTGTTTCAGGGTTCACTCTTGAATACCAGGGGCCGAGGTGTTTCAGGGTTCAGTCTTGAATACCAGGGCCTGAGGTGTTTCAGGGTTCACTCTTGAATACCAGGGGTCGAGGTGTTTCAGGGTTCAGTCTTGAATACCAGGGGTCGAGGTGTTTCAGGGTTCAGTCTTGAATACCAGGGGCTGAGGTGTTTCAGGGTTCACTCTTGAATACCAGTGGCTGAGGTGTTTCAGGGTTCACTCTTGAATACCAGGGGCCGAGGTGTTTCAGGGTTCACTCTTGAATACCAGGGGCCGAGGTGTTTCAGGGTTCACTCTTGAATACCAGGGGCTGAGGTGTTTCAGGGTTCACTCTTGAATACCAGGGGCTGAGGTGTTTCAGGGTTCACTCTTGAATACCAGGGGCTGAGGTGTTTCAGGGTTCACTCTTGAATACCAGGGGCTGAGGTGTTTCAGGGTTCACTCTTGAATACCAGGGGCTGAGGTGTTTCAGGGTTCAGTCTTGAATACCAGGGGCTGAGGTGTTTCAGGGTTCAGTCTTGAATACCAGGGGCCGAGGTGTTTCAGGGTTCACTCTTGAATACCAGGGGCCGAGGTGTTTCAGGGTTCACTCTTGAATACCAGGGGCTGAGGTGTTTCAGGGTTCACTCTTGAATACCAGGGGCTGAGGTGTTTCAGGGTTCACTCTTGAATACCAGGGGCTGAGGTGTTTCAGGGTTCACTCTTGAATACCAGGGGCTGAGGTGTTTCAGGGTTCACTCTTGAATACCAGGGGCTGAGGTGTTTCAGGGTTCAGTCTTGAATACCAGCGGCTGAGGTGTTTCAGGGTTCAGTCTTGAATACCAGGGGTCGAGGTGTTTCAGGGTTCACTCTTGAATACCAGGGGTCGAGGTGTTTCAGGGTTCAGTCTTGAATACCAGGGGCTGAGGTGTTTCAGGGTTCAGTCTTGAATACCAGGGGCTGAGGTGTTTCAGAGTTCCGTCTTGAATACCAGGGGCTGAGGTGTTTCAGGGTTCAGTCTTGAATACCAGGGGCTGAGGTTTTGTGGGTCCTAAAAAAAAGGGGGGATGTTTTTCTAAATTTTACATGACTGCAGACATTACAATAATATTACAACAAATGACCAGCTACTCTGATATTTACATACTGAGATCAATAAAACCAACGACCCATGTTTTGAATACAACCAATAGCATAGGCTAATGAAAAGTAAATGTAATTTATATTTCACTTAATCTGCAGCCCTTCTTGCAGCGCTGTGTTTTCTTCCATGTGCTGTCTCTCCCCAAGGCCAGATAATCACCACTTCTTATTATGAATTCAATGGATGGGGGTCAGTAACCCCATATGAGGTTATTGTGTTGGTAGGCCTACTGTTAAAATAATATTTTAAATAATCTGCCAGCAAATAGCCTAGCCTACAATTAATTACAAGAAGAGGTGTGTTATGATCATCCTCGTGATCGTGGTTGAGTGCACTTGAATGCAGATCACAGACCTGTTATTAGAGCTTGCCACGTTGTTAGTTTGTTCTTGCTAGCTAGGTAGACGCTAATCCTGATACCAGCCATAAAGGTACAATCTGGGATGTCCTGGTTGGTCTGTGCACAGCTACAACTCACCTCTCGTGTAAAGCTCCGTTCAACCTTCAGCGCGTGCGAGCCGTGCGCAGTGTGATGTTCCTGTAAAAATAGCGCTGGGTGGACTCTGATGCCTCAAAAAGACGATAAATAACGAACTCCCCTATTCATCAATACCATATACCCCTCAAATTCAACTCTGGACCTCTAACCAGTTCCACTGATTTCTTTTCCCATTTTACCCCTGATTTTAACCTGTGACACCAGCTGTGTGTAATTCATTATCAGGTAGAAAACCAGCAGTAATCTGAACCTCGTAGGGTAAGATTTGAATCCCCTTGCTTATCGTTTTATCTACTATCAGTCAGGGATGACATGAATAGGAATGCTGACCATGTTTATTTAGGACATTTATAGATGAAATATAGTCTATTCTATCGCATCCAGGGATGCTGCTGTATCTGCTCCAGGGTTGGCCGGTCGTCTGGACTGACAGCGAGGCACCGGCGAATCAGGTGACGGCAATCTGCAACACAAAATGGTGACGTCATGTCAGTCTCATAACACATGCAGGTGAAGTGTTTTAGCCCGTTAAACTAAAGCCTAGGCATTGAGTCGTCAGGCGAGTTTAACACGTAAATTCGGTTCACAAACCTAACTTCGTTACACAGAGACACACAACAAAAATCTAAATCAAACAACATGTTATTTGTCACACAGTAGACAATATGCATATAAGGTGAAATGCTTGTGTGCTAGCTCAACATTGCACTACAATAATCAATATCGATATTTAAAAATATTTTTAAATAAATACATTTTTTAAAGAAGTAAATAAAATATGAGGTACTTAGAAGGGAGCCTAGTAATGAACTGACATCTATACAATATAGTATACTGTATAGATGATGAATGTGTCAAATATGACTGTATTTACCAACAAAGTGGATAGTGTCTTGGTCTCGCAGTTTAATCAGTAGTAAAGAATAGAACAGCAGCGTTGACCGTGTGTGTGTGTGTGTTGTGTGCTTGTTTGTAAGGGTTGGATGTGTTTAGGGTCAGTGTAAGTAGTCTCCAGGAGCAGATAGTCTTTAAGGTCGCTACACACACGCTCACCTCTGGATATTCCACGTGGAAAGTAGAGGGTTGCTTTGACGATGCTTGCGTCACTGTAGAAAGGAACATCACCCCACACCATCTAGACAAAAACAGTTCCACAGAAAGCCTTATTACAGAAATCTGCTATCTCTTTATTAACGCAGCGGTGTTACTATTATTAAAGAGGAGGAGAGGGGTGTTACTATTATTAAAGAGGAGGAGAGGGGTGTTACTATTATTAAAGAGGAGGAGAGGGGTGTTACTATTATTAAAGAGGAGGAGAGGGGTGTTACTATTATTAAAGAGGGGTGTTACTATTATTAAAGAAGAGGAGAGGGGTATTACTATTATTAAAGAGGAGGAGAGGGGTGTTACTATTATTAAAGAGGAGGCGAGGGGTGTTACTATTATTAAAGAGGAGGAGAGGGGTGTTACTATTATTAAAGAGGGGTGTTACTATTATTAAAGAAGAGGAGAGGGGTATTACTATTATTAAAGAGGAGGAGAGGGGTGTTACTATTATTAAAGAGGAGGAGAGGGGTGTTACTATTATTAAAGAGGGGTGTTACTATTATTAAAGAAGAGGAGAGGGGTATTACTATTATTAAAGAGGAGGAGAGGGGTGTTACTATTATTAAAGAGGAGGAGAGGGGTGTTACTATTATTAAAGAGGAGGAGAGGGGTATTACTATTATTAAAGAGGAGGAGAGGGGTGTTACTATTATTAAAGAGGGGTATTACTATTATTAAAGAGGGGTGTTACTATTATTAAAGAGGAGGCGAGGGGTGTTACTATTATTAAAGAGGAGGAGAGGGGTGTTACTATTATTAAAGAGGGGTGTTACTATTATTAAAGAAGAGGAGAGGGGTATTACTATTATTAAAGAGGAGGAGAGGGGTGTTACTATTATTAAAGAGGAGGAGAGGGGTGTTACTATTATTAAAGAGGGGTGTTACTATTATTAAAGAAGAGGAGAGGGGTATTACTATTATTAAAGAGGAGGAGAGGGGTGTTACTATTATTAAAGAGGAGGAGAGGGGTGTTACTATTATTAAAGAGGAGGAGAGGGGTGTTACTATTATTAAAGAGGGGTATTACTATTATTAAAGAGGGGTGTTACTATTATTAAAGAGGAGGCGAGGGGTGTTACTATTATTAAAGAGGAGGAGAGGGGTATTACTATTATTAAAGAGGAGGCGAGGGGTGTTACTATTATTAAAGAGGAGGAGAGGGGTATTACTATTATTAAAGAGGAGGAGAGGGGTATTACTATTATTAAAGAGGAGGAGAGGGGTGTTACTATTATTAAAGAGGAGGAGAGGGGTGTTACTATTATTAAAGAGGAGGAGAGGGGTGTTACTATTATTAAAGAGCAGGAGAGGGGTGTTACTATTATTAAAGAGGAGGAGAGGGGTATTACTATTATTAAAGAGGAGGAGAGGGGTGTTACTATTATTAAAGAGGAGGAGAGGGGTATTACTATTATTAAAGAGGAGGAGAGGGGTGTTACTATTATTAAAGAGGAGGAGAGGGGTTTTACTATAATTAAAGAAGAGGAGAGGGGTGTTACTATTATTAAAGAGGAGTGCTACTATTATTAAAGAGGGGTGTTACTATTATTAAAGAGGAGGAGAGGGGTATTACTATTATTAAAGAGGAGGAGAGGGGTATTACTATTATTAAAGAGGAGTGTTACTATTATTAAAGAGGGGTGTTACTATTATTAAAGAGGAGGAGAGGGGTATTACTATTATTAAAGAGGAGGAGAGGGGTATTACTATTATTAAAGAGGAGGAGAGGGGTATTACTATTATTAAAGAGGAGGAGAGGGGTGTTACTATTATTAAAGAGGAGGAGAGGGGTGTTACTATTATTAAAGAGGAGGAGAGGGGTGTTACTAATATTAAAGAGGGGTGTTACTATTATTAAAGAGGAGGAGAGGGGTGTTGCTATTATTAAAGAGGAGGAGAGGGGTATTACTATTATTAAAGAGGAGGAGAGGGGTATTACTATTATTAAAGAGGAGGAGAGGGGTGTTACTATTATTAAAGAGGAGGAGAGGGGTGTTACTATTATTAAAGAGGAGGAGAGGGGTACTACTATTATTAAAGAGGAGGAGAGGGGTATTACTATTATTAAAGAGGAGGAGAGGGGTATTACTATTATTAAAGAGGAGGAGAGGGGTATTACTATTATTAAAGAGGAGGAGAGGGGTGTTACTATTATTAAAGAGGAGGAGAGGGGTGTTACTATTATTAAAGAGGAGGAGAGGGGTACTACTATTATTAAAGAGGAGGAGAGGGGTTTTACTATTATTAAAGAGGAGGAGAGGGGTGTTACTATTATTAAAGAGGAGGAGAGGGGTATTACTATTATTAAAGAGGAGGAGAGGGGTTTTACTATTATTAAAGAGGAGGAGAGGGGTGTTACTATTATTAAAGAGGAGGAGAGGGGTTTTACTATTATTAAAGAGGAGGAGAGGGGTGTTACTATTATTAAAGAGGAGGAGAGGGGTGTTACTATTATTAAAGAGGAGGAGAGGGGTGTTACTATTATTAAAGAGGAGGAGAGGGGTGTTACTATTATTAAAGAGGAGGAGAGGGGTATTGCTATTATTAAAGAGGAGGAGAGGGGTGTTACTATTATTAAAGAGGAGGAGAGGGGTGTTACTATTATTAAAGAGGGGTGTTACTATTATTAAAGAGGAGGAGAGGGGTGTTACTATTATTAAAGAGGAGGAGAGGGGTGTTACTATTATTAAAGAGGAGGAGAGGGGTATTACTATTATTAAAGAGGAGGAGAGGGGTTTTACTATTATTAAAGAGGGGTGTTACTATTATTAAAGAGGTGTGTTACTATTATTAAAGAGGGGTGTTACTATTATTAAAGAGGGGTGTTACTATTATTAAAGAGGAGGAGAGGGGTGTTACTATTATTAAAGAGGAGGAGAGGGGTGTTACTATTATTAAAGAGGAGGAGAGGGGTATTACTATTATTAAAGAGGAGGAGAGGGGTTTTACTATTATTAAAGAGGAGGAGAGGGGTGTTACTATTATTAAAGAGGAGGAGAGGGGTTTTACTATTATTAAAGAGGAGGAGAGGGGTGTTACTATTATTAAAGAGGAGGAGAGGGGTGTTACTATTATTAAAGAGGAGGAGAGGGGTGTTACTATTATTAAAGAGGAGGAGAGGGGTTTTACTATTATTAAAGAGGAGGTGAGGGGTGTTACTATTATTAAAGAGGGGTGTTACTATTATTAAAGAGGGGTGTTACTATTATTACAGAGGGGTGTTACTATTATTAAAGAGGAGGAGAGGGGTATTACTATTATTAAAGAGGGGTGTTACTATTATTAAAGAGGGGTGTTACTATTATTAAAGAGGGGTGTTACTATTATTAAAGAGGAGGAGAGGGGTGTTACTATTATTAAAGAGGAGGAGAGAGGTGTTACTATTATTAAAGAGGAGGAGAGGGGTGTTACTATTATTAAAGAGGGGTGTTACTATTATTAAAGAGGAGGAGAGGGGTGTTACTATTATTAAAGAGGAGGAGAGGGGTGTTACTATTATTAAAGAGGAGGAGAGGGGTGTTACTATTATTAAAGAGGGGTATTACTATTATTAAAGAGGGGTGTTACTATTATTAAAGAGGAGGAGAGGGGTGTTACTATTATTAAAGAGGAGGAGAGGGGTGTTACTATTATTAAAGAGGAGGAGAGGGGTGTTACTATTATTAAAGAGGAGGAGAGGGGTGTTACTATTATTAAAGAGGAGGAGAGGGGTGTTACTATTATTAAAGAGGAGGAGAGGGGTATTACTATTATTAAAGAGGGGTGTTACTATTATTAAAGAGGAGGAGAGGGGTGTTACTATTATTAAAGAGGAGGCGAGGGGTGTTACTATTATTAAAGAGGAGGAGAGGGGTGTTACTATTATTATAGAGGAGGAGAGGGGTGTTACTATTATTAAAGAGGGGTGTTACTATTATTAAAGAGGGGTGTTACTATTATTAAAGAGGAGGAGAGGGGTATTACTATTATTAAAGAGGGGTGTTACTATTATTAAAGAGGAGGAGAGGGGTATTACTATTATTAAAGAGGGGTGTTACTATTATTAAAGAGGAGGAGAGGGGTATTACTATTATTAAAGAGGAGGTGAGGGGTGTTACTATTATTAAAGAGGAGGAGAGGGGTACTACTATTATTAAAGAGGAGGAGAGGTGTGTTACTATTATTAAAGAGGGGTGTTACTATTATTAAAGAGGGGTGTTACTATTATTAAAGAGGAGGAGAGGGGTATTACTATTATTAAAGAGGAGGAGAGGGGTGTTGCTATTATTAAAGAGGGGTGTTAATATTATTAAAGAGGGGTGTTACTATTATTAAAGAGGAGGAGAGGGGTGTTACTATTATTAAAGAGGAGGAGAGGGGTGTTACTATTATTAAAGAGGGGTGTTACTATTATTAAAGAGGGGTGTTACTATTATTAAAGAGGAGGAGAGGGGTATTACTATTATTAAAGAGGAGGAGAGGGGTGTTACTATTATTAAAGAGGGGTGTTACTATTATTAAAGAGGAGGAGAGGGGTATTACTATTATTAAAGAGGAGGAGAGGGGTGTTACTATTATTAAAGAGGGGTGTTAATATTATTAAAGAGGGGTGTTACTATTATTAAAGAGGAGGAGAGGGGTGTTACTATTATTAAAGAGGAGCAGAGGGGTGTTACTATTATTAAAGAGGGGTGTTACTATTATTAAAGAGGAGGAGAGGGGTGTTACTATTATTAAAGAGGAGGAGAGGGGTGTTACTATTATTAAAGAGGAGGAGAGGGGTGTTACTATTATTAAAGAGGAGGAGAGGGGTGTTACTATTATTAAAGAGGGGTGTTACTATTATTAAAGAGGAGGAGAGGGGTATTACTATTATTAAAGAGGAGGAGAGGGGTGTTACTATTATTAAAGAGGAGGAGAGGGGTGTTACTATTATTAAAGAGGGGTGTTACTATTATTAAAGAGGAGGAGAGGGGTATTACTATTATTAAAGAGGAGGAGAGGGGTGTTACTATTATTAAAGAGGAGGAGAGGGGTGTTACTATTATTAAAGAGGAGGAGAGTGGTGTTACTATTATTAAAGAGGAGGAGAGGGGTGTTACTATTATTAAAGAGGAGGAGAGGGGTGTTACTATTATTAAAGAGGAGGAGAGGTGTATTATTATTATTAAAGAGGAGGAGAGGGGTATTACTATTATTAAAGAGGGGTGTTACTATTATTAAAGAGGAGGAGAGGGGTGTTACTATTATTAAAGAGGGGTATTACTATTATTAAAGAGGAGGAGAGGGGTGATACTATTATTAAAGAGGGGTGTTACTATTATTAAAGAGGAGGAGAGGGGTATTACTATTATTAAAGAGGAGGAGAGGGGTTTTACTATTATTAAAGAGGGGTGTTACTATTATTAAAGAGGGGTATTACTATTATTAAAGAGGAGGAGAGGGGTTTTACTATTATTAAAGAGGGGTGTTACTATTATTAAAGAGGAGGAGAGGGGTATTACTATTATTAAAGAGGAGGCGAGGGGTGTTACTATTATTAAAGAGGAGGAGAGGGGTATTACTATTATTAAAGAGGAGGAGAGGGGTTTTACTATTATTAAAGAGGGGTGTTACTATTATTAAAGAGGAGGAGAGGGGTATTACTATTATTAAAGAGGAGGTGAGGGGTGTTACTATTATTAAAGAGGAGGAGAGGGGTATTACTATTATTAAAGAGGAGGAGAGGGGTTTTACTATTATTAAAGAGGGGTGTTACAATTATTAAAGAGGAGGAGAGGGGTATTACTATTATTAAAGAGGAGGAGAGGGGTGTTACTATTATTAAAGAGGAGGAGAGGGGTGTTACTATTATGAAAGAGGAGGAGAGGGGTGTTACTATTATTAAAGAGGAGGAGAGGGGTGTTACTATTATTAAAGAGGATGAGAGGGGTGTTACTATTATTAAAGAGGGGTGTTACTATTATTAAAGAGGAGGAGAGGGGTATTACTATTATTAAAGAGGGGTGTTACTATTATTAAAGAGGAGGAGAGGGGTGTTACTATTATTAAAGAGGAGGAGAGGGGTGTTACTATTATTAAAGAGGAGGAGAGGGGTGTTACTATTATTAAAGAGGAGGAGGGGTATTACTATTATTAAAGAGGAGGAGAGAGGTATTACTATTATTAAAGAGGAGGAGAGGGGTGATACTATTATTAAAGAGGGGTGTTACTATTATTAAAGAGGAGGAGAGGGGTATTACTATTATTAAAGAGGAGGAGAGGGGTTTTACTATTATTAAAGAGGGGTGTTACTATTATTAAAGAGGGGTATTACTATTATTAAAGAGGAGGAGAGGGGTTTTACTATTATTAAAGAGGGGTGTTACTATTATTAAAGAGGAGGAGAGGGGTATTACTATTATTAAAGAGGAGGCGAGGGGTGTTACTATTATTAAAGAGGAGGAGAGGGGTATTACTATTATTAAAGAGGAGGAGAGGGGTTTTACTATTATTAAAGAGGGGTGTTACAATTATTAAAGAGGAGGAGAGGGGTATTACTATTATTAAAGAGGAGGAGAGGGGTGTTACTATTATTAAAGAGGAGGAGAGGGGTGTTACTATTATGAAAGAGGAGGAGAGGGGTGTTACTATTATTAAAGAGGAGGAGAGGGGTGTTACTATTATTAAAGAGGATGAGAGGGGTGTTACTATTATTAAAGAGGGGTGTTACTATTATTAAAGAGGAGGAGAGGGGTATTACTATTATTAAAGAGGGGTGTTACTATTATTAAAGAGGAGGAGAGGGGTGTTACTATTATTAAAGAGGAGGAGAGGGGTGTTACTATTATTAAAGAGGAGGAGAGGGGTGTTACTATTATTAAAGAGGAGGAGGGGTATTACTATTATTAAAGAGGAGGAGAGAGGTATTACTATTATTAAAGAGGAGGAGAGGGGTGTTACTATTATTAAAGAGGGGTGTTACTATTATTAAAGAGGGGTGTTACTATTATTAAAGAGGAGGAGAGGGGTATTACTATTATTAAAGAGGAGGAGAGGGGTGTTACTATTATTAAAGAGGGGTGTTACTATTATTAAAGAGGGGTGTTACTATTATTAAAGAGGGGTGTTACTATTATTAAAGAGGGGGAGAGGGGTGTTACTATTATTAAAGAGGGGTACTACTATTATTAAAGAGGAGGAGACGGGTGTTACTATTATTAAAGAGGAGGAGAGGGGTTTTACTATTATTAAAGAGGAGGTGAGGGGTGTTACTATTATTAAAGAGGGGTGTTACTATTATTAAAGAGGGGTGTTACTATTATTACAGAGGGGTGTTACTATTATTAAAGAGGAGGAGAGGGGTATTACTATTATTAAAGAGGGGTGTTACTATTATTAAAGAGCAGGAGAGGGGTGTTACTATTATTAAAGAGGAGGAGAGGGGTATTACTATTATTAAAGAGGAGGAGAGGGGTATTACTATTATTAAAGAGGAGGAGAGGGGTGTTACTATTATTAAAGAGGGGTGTTACTATTATTAAAGAGGGGTGTTACTATTATTAAAGAGGAGGAGAGGGGTATTACTATTATTAAAGAGGAGGAGAGGGGTGTTACTATTATTAAAGAGGGGTGTTACTATTATTAAAGAGGGGTGTTACTATTATTAAAGAGGGGGAGAGGGGTGTTACTATTATTAAAGAGGGGTACTACTATTATTAAAGAGGAGGAGTGGGGTGTTACTATTATTAAAGAGGAGGAGAGGGGTTTTACTATTATTAAAGAGGAGGTGAGGGGTGTTACTATTATTAAAGAGGGGTGTTACTATTATTAAAGAGGGGTACTACTATTATTAAAGAGGAGGAGAGGGGTGTTACTATTATTAAAGAGGAGGAGAGGGGTTTTACTATTATTAAAGAGGAGGTGAGGGGTGTTACTATTATTAAAGAGGGGTGTTACTATTATTAAAGAGGGGTGTTACTATTATTACAGAGGGTTGTTACTATTATTAAAGAGGAGGAGAGGGGTATTACTATTATTAAAGAGGGGTGTTACTATTATTAAAGAGCAGGAGAGGGGTGTTACTATTATTAAAGAGGAGGAGAGGGGTATTACTATTATTAAAGAGGAGGAGAGGGGTATTACTATTATTAAAGAGGAGGAGAGGGGTGTTACTATTATTAAAGAGGGGTGTTAATATTATTAAAGAGGGGTGTTACTATTATTAAAGAGGAGGAGAGGGGTATTACTATTATTAAAGAGGAGGAGAGGGGTATTACTATTATTAAAGAGGAGTGTTACTATTATTAAAGAGGGGTGTTACTATTATTAAAGAGGAGGAGAGGGGTATTACTATTATTAAAGAGGAGGAGAGGGGTGTTACTATTATTAAAGAGGAGGAGAGGGGTATTACTATTATTAAAGAGGGGTGTTACTATTATTAAAGAGGAGGAGAGGGGTGTTACTATTATTAAAGAGGAGGAGAGGGGTGTTACTATTATTAAAGAGGAGGAGAGGGGTGTTACTATTATTAAAGAGGAGGAGGGGTATTACTATTATTAAAGAGGAGGAGAGAGGTATTACTATTATTAAAGAGGAGGAGAGGGGTGTTACTATTATTAAAGAGGGGTGTTACTATTATTAAAGAGGGGTGTTACTATTATTAAAGAGGAGGAGAGGGGTATTACTATTATTAAAGAGGAGGAGAGGGGTGTTACTATTATTAAAGAGGGGTGTTACTATTATTAAAGAGGGGTGTTACTATTATTAAAGAGGGGTGTTACTATTATTAAAGAGGGGGAGAGGGGTGTTACTATTATTAAAGAGGGGTACTACTATTATTAAAGAGGAGGAGACGGGTGTTACTATTATTAAAGAGGAGGAGAGGGGTTTTACTATTATTAAAGAGGAGGTGAGGGGTGTTACTATTATTAAAGAGGGGTGTTACTATTATTAAAGAGGGGTGTTACTATTATTACAGAGGGGTGTTACTATTATTAAAGAGGAGGAGAGGGGTATTACTATTATTAAAGAGGGGTGTTACTATTATTAAAGAGCAGGAGAGGGGTGTTACTATTATTAAAGAGGAGGAGAGGGGTATTACTATTATTAAAGAGGAGGAGAGGGGTATTACTATTATTAAAGAGGAGGAGAGGGGTGTTACTATTATTAAAGACGGGTGTTACTATTATTAAAGAGGGGTGTTACTATTATTAAAGAGGAGGAGAGGGGTATTACTATTATTAAAGAGGAGGAGAGGGGTGTTACTATTATTAAAGAGGGGTGTTACTATTATTAAAGAGGGGTGTTACTATTATTAAAGAGGGGTGTTACTATTATTAAAGAGGGGGAGAGGGGTGTTACTATTATTAAAGAGGGGTACTACTATTATTAAAGAGGAGGAGAGGGGTGTTACTATTATTAAAGAGGAGGAGAGGGGTTTTACTATTATTAAAGAGGAGGTGAGGGGTGTTACTATTATTAAAGAGGGGTGTTACTATTATTAAAGAGGGGTACTACTATTATTAAATTGGAGGATAGGGGTGTTACTATTATTAAAGAGGAGGAGAGGGGTTTTACTATTATTAAAGAGGAGGTGAGGGGTGTTACTATTATTAAAGAGGGGTGTTACTATTATTAAAGAGGGGTGTTACTATTATTACAGAGGGTTGTTACTATTATTAAAGAGGAGGAGAGGGGTATTACTATTATTAAAGAGGGGTGTTACTATTATTAAAGAGCAGGAGAGGGGTGTTACTATTATTAAAGAGGAGGAGAGGGGTATTACTATTATTAAAGAGGAGGAGAGGGGTATTACTATTATTAAAGAGGAGGAGAGGGGTGTTACTATTATTAAAGAGGGGTGTTAATATTATTAAAGAGGGGTGTTACTATTATTAAAGAGGAGGAGAGGGGTATTACTATTATTAAAGAGGAGGAGAGGGGTATTACTATTATTAAAGAGGAGTGTTACTATTATTAAAGAGGGGTGTTACTATTATTAAAGAGGAGGAGAGGGGTATTACTATTATTAAAGAGGAGGAGAGGGGTATTACTATTATTAAAGAGGAGGAGAGGGGTATTACTATTATTAAAGAGGAGGAGAGGGGTGTTACTATTATTAAAGAGGAGGAGAGGGGTGTTACTATTATTAAAGAGGAGGAGAGGGGTGTTACTAATATTAAAGAGGGGTGTTACTATTATTAAAGAGGAGGAGAGGGGTATTACTATTATTAAAGAGGAGGAGAGGGGTGTTACTATTATTAAAGAGGGGTGTTACTATTATTAAAGAGGAGGAGAGGGGTATTACTATTATTAAAGAGGAGGAGAGGGGTGTTACTATTATTAAAGAGGGGTGTTACTATTATTAAAGAGGAGGAGAGGGGTATTACTATTATTAAAGAGGAGGAGAGGGGTGTTACTATTATTAAAGAGGAGGAGAGGGGTGTTACTATTATTAAAGAGGGGTGTTACTATTATTAAAGAGGAGGAGAGGGGTGTTGCTATTATTAAAGAGGAGGAGAGGGGTATTACTATTATTAAAGAGGAGGAGAGGGGTGTTACTATTATTAAAGAGGAGGAGAGTGGTGTTACTATTATTAAAGAGGAGGAGAGGGGTGTTACTATTATTAAAGAGGAGGAGAGGGGTATTACTATTATTAAAGAGGAGGAGAGGGGTTTTACTATTATTAAAGAGGAGGAGAGGTGTATTATTATTATTAAAGAGGAGGAGAGGGGTGTTACTAATATTAAAGAGGAGGAGAGGGGTGTTACTATTATTAAAGAGGAGGAGAGGGGTACTACTATTATTAAAGAGGAGGAGAGGGGTGTTACTATTATTAAAGAGGGGTATTATTAAAGAGGAGGAGAGGGGTATTACTATTATTAAAGAGGAGGAGAGGGGTGTTACTATTATTAAAGAGGAGGAGAGGGGTGTTACTATTATTAAAGAGGAGGAGAGGGGTGTTACTATTATTAAAGAGGAGGAGAGGGGTGTTACTATTATTAAAGAGGAGGAGAAGGGTATTACTATTATTAAAGAGGAGGAGAGGGGTTTTACTATTATTAAAGAGGGGTGTTACTATTATTAAAGAGGAGGAGAGGGGTATTACTATTATTAAAGAGGAGGCGAGGGGTGTTACTATTATTAAAGAGGAGGAGAGGGGTATTACTATTATTAAAGAGGAGGAGAGGGGTTTTACTATTATTAAAGAGGGGTGTTACAATTATTAAAGAGGAGGAGAGGGGTATTACTATTATTAAAGAGGAGGAGAGGGGTGTTACTATTATTAAAGAGGAGGAGAGGGGTGTTACTATTATGAAAGAGGAGGAGAGGGGTGTTACTATTATTAAAGAGGAGGAGAGGGGTGTTACTATTATTAAAGAGGATGAGAGGGGTGGTTACTATTATTAAAGAGGGGTGTTACTATTATTAAAGAGGAGGAGAGGGGTATTACTATTATTAAAGAGGGGTGTTACTATTATTAAAGAGGAGGAGAGGGGTGTTACTATTATTAAAGAGGAGGAGAGGGGTGTTACTATTATTAAAGAGGAGGAGAGGGGTGTTACTATTATTAAAGAGGAGGAGGGGTATTACTATTATTAAAGAGGAGGAGAGAGGTATTACTATTATTAAAGAGGAGGAGAGGGGTGTTACTATTATTAAAGAGGGGTGTTACTATTATTAAAGAGGGGTGTTACTATTATTAAAGAGGAGGAGAGGGGTATTACTATTATTAAAGAGGGGGAGAGGGGTGTTACTATTATTAAAGAGGGGTACTACTATTATTAAAGAGGAGGAGACGGGTGTTACTATTATTAAAGAGGAGGAGAGGGGTTTTACTATTATTAAAGAGGAGGTGAGGGGTGTTACTATTATTAAAGAGGGGTGTTACTATTATTAAAGAGGGGTGTTACTATTATTACAGAGGGGTGTTACTATTATTAAAGAGGAGGAGAGGGGTATTACTATTATTAAAGAGGGTTGTTACTATTATTAAAGAGCAGGAGAGGGGTGTTACTATTATTAAAGAGGAGGAGAGTGGTGTTACTAATATTAAAGAGGAGGAGAGGGGTATTACTATTATTAAAGAGGAGGAGAGGGGTGTTACTATTATTAAAGAGGGGTGTTACTATTATTAAAGAGGGGTGTTACTATTATTAAAGAGGAGGAGAGGGGTATTACTATTATTAAAGAGGAGGAGAGGGGTGTTACTATTATTGAAGAGGGGTGTTACTATTATTAAAGAGGGGTGTTACTATTATTAAAGAGGGGTGTTACTATTATTAAAGAGGGGGAGAGGGGTGTTACTATTATTAAAGAGGGGTACTACTATTATTAAAGAGGAGGAGAGGGGTGTTACTATTATTAAAGAGGAGGAGAGGGGTTTTACTATTATTAAAGAGGAGGTGAGGGGTGTTACTATTATTAAAGAGGGGTGTTACTATTATTAAAGAGGGGTACTACTATTATTAAAGAGGAGGAGAGGGGTGTTACTATTATTAAAGAGGAGGAGAGGGGTTTTACTATTATTAAAGAGGAGGTGAGGGGTGTTACTATTATTAAAGAGGGGTGTTACTATTATTAAAGAGGGGTGTTACTATTATTACAGAGGGGTGTTACTATTATTAAAGAGGAGGAGAGGGGTATTACTATTATTAAAGAGGGGTGTTACTATTATTAAAGAGCAGGAGAGGGGTGTTACTATTATTAAAGAGGAGGAGAGGGGTATTACTATTACTAAAGAGGAGGAGAGGGGTGTTACTATTATTAAAGAGGGGTGTTAATATTATTAAAGAGGGGTGTTACTATTATTAAAGAGGAGGGGAGGGGTATTACTATTATTAAAGAGGAGGCGAGGGGTGTTACTATTATTAAAGAGGGGTGTTACTATTATTAAAGAGGAGGAGAGGGGTATTACTATTATTAAAGAGGAGGAGAGGGGTGTTAATATTATTAAAGAGGGGTGTTACTATTATTAAAGAGGAGGAGAGGGGTATTACTATTATTAAAGAGGAGGAGAGGGGTGTTAATATTATTAAAGAGGGGTGTTACTATTATTAAAGAGGAGGAGAGGGGTATTACTATTATTAAAGAGGAGGAGAGGGGTGTTACTATTATTAAAGAGGGATACTACTATTATTAAAGAGGAGGAGAGGGGTGTTACTATTATTAAAGAGGGGTGTTACTATTATTAAAGAGGGGTGTTACTATTATTAAAGAGGGGTGTTACTATTATTAAAGAGGGGTGTTACTATTATTAAAGAGGGGTGTTACTATTATTAAAGAGGGGTTTTACTATTATTAAAGAGGAGGTGAGGGGTGTTACTATTATTAAAGAGGGGTGTTACTATTATTAAAGAGGGGTGTTACTATTATTAAAGAGGGGTGTTACTATTATTAAAGAGGGGTGTTACTATTATTAAAGAGGAGGAGAGGGGTGTTACTATTATTAAAGAGGAGGAGAGGGGTGTTACTATTATTAAAGAGGAGGAGAGGGGTGTTACTATTATTAAAGAGGAGGAGAGGGGTGTTACTATTATTAAAGAGGAGGAGAGGGGTGTTACTATTATTAAAGAGGGGTGTTACTATTATTAAAGAGGGGTGTTACTATTATTAAAGAGGAGGAGAGGGGTGTTACTATTATTAAAGAGGAGGAGAGGGGTGTTACTAATATTAAAGAGGGGTGTTACTATTATTAAAGAGGAGGAGAGGGGTATTACTATTATTAAAGAGGAGGAGAGGGGTGTTACTATTATTAAAGAGGGGTGTTACTATTATTAAAGAGGAGGAGAGGGGTATTACTATTATTAAAGAGGAGGAGAGGGGTGTTACTATTATTAAAGAGGGGTGTTACTATTATTAAAGAGGAGGAGAGGGGTATTACTATTATTAAAGAGGAGGAGAGGGGTGTTACTATTATTAAAGAGGAGGAGAGGGGTGTTACTATTATTAAAGAGGGGTGTTACTATTATTAAAGAGGAGGAGAGGGGTATTACTATTATTAAAGAGGAGGAGAGGGGTGTTACTATTATTAAAGAGGAGGAGAGGGGTGTTACTATTATTAAAGAGGAGGAGAGTGGTGTTACTATTATTAAAGAGGAGGAGAGGGGTGTTACTATTATTAAAGAGGAGGAGAGGGGTATTACTATTATTAAAGAGGAGGAGAGGGGTTTTACTATTATTAAAGAGGAGGAGAGGTGTATTATTATTATTAAAGAGGAGGAGAGGGGTGTTACTAATATTAAAGAGGAGGAGAGGGGTGTTACTATTATTAAAGAGGAGGAGAGGGGTACTACTATTATTAAAGAGGAGGAGAGGGGTGTTACTATTATTAAAGAGGGGTATTATTAAAGAGGAGGAGAGGGGTATTACTATTATTAAAGAGGAGGAGAGGGGTGTTACTATTATTAAAGAGGAGGAGAGGGGTGTTACTATTATTAAAGAGGAGGAGAGGGGTGTTACTATTATTAAAGAGGAGGAGAGGGGTGTTACTATTATTAAAGAGGAGGAGAAGGGTATTACTATTATTAAAGAGGAGGAGAGGGGTTTTACTATTATTAAAGAGGGGTGTTACTATTATTAAAGAGGAGGAGAGGGGTATTACTATTATTAAAGAGGAGGCGAGGGGTGTTACTATTATTAAAGAGGAGGAGAGGGGTATTACTATTATTAAAGAGGAGGAGAGGGGTTTTACTATTATTAAAGAGGGGTGTTACAATTATTAAAGAGGAGGAGAGGGGTATTACTATTATTAAAGAGGAGGAGAGGGGTGTTACTATTATTAAAGAGGAGGAGAGGGGTGTTACTATTATGAAAGAGGAGGAGAGGGGTGTTACTATTATTAAAGAGGAGGAGAGGGGTGTTACTATTATTAAAGAGGATGAGAGGGGTGGTTACTATTATTAAAGAGGGGTGTTACTATTATTAAAGAGGAGGAGAGGGGTATTACTATTATTAAAGAGGGGTGTTACTATTATTAAAGAGGAGGAGAGGGGTGGTACTATTATTAAAGAGGAGGAGAGGGGTGTTACTATTATTAAAGAGGAGGAGAGGGGTGTTACTATTATTAAAGAGGAGGAGGGGTATTACTATTATTAAAGAGGAGGAGAGAGGTATTACTATTATTAAAGAGGAGGAGAGGGGTGTTACTATTATTAAAGAGGGGTGTTACTATTATTAAAGAGGGGTGTTACTATTATTAAAGAGGAGGAGAGGGGTATTACTATTATTAAAGAGGGGGAGAGGGGTGTTACTATTATTAAAGAGGGGTACTACTATTATTAAAGAGGAGGAGACTGGTGTTACTATTATTAAAGAGGAGGAGAGGGGTTTTACTATTATTAAAGAGGAGGTGAGGGGTGTTACTATTATTAAAGAGGGGTGTTACTATTATTAAAGAGGGGTGTTACTATTATTACAGAGGGGTGTTACTATTATTAAAGAGGAGGAGAGGGGTATTACTATTATTAAAGAGGGTTGTTACTATTATTAAAGAGCAGGAGAGGGGTGTTACTATTATTAAAGAGGAGGAGAGTGGTGTTACTAATATTAAAGAGGAGGAGAGGGGTATTACTATTATTAAAGAGGAGGAGAGGGGTGTTACTATTATTAAAGAGGGGTGTTACTATTATTAAAGAGGGGTGTTACTATTATTAAAGAGGAGGAGAGGGGTATTACTATTATTAAAGAGGAGGAGAGGGGTGTTACTATTATTGAAGAGGGGTGTTACTATTATTAAAGAGGGGTGTTACTATTATTAAAGAGGGGTGTTACTATTATTAAAGAGGGGGAGAGGGGTGTTACTATTATTAAAGAGGGGTACTACTATTATTAAAGAGGAGGAGAGGGGTGTTACTATTATTAAAGAGGAGGAGAGGGGTTTTACTATTATTAAAGAGGAGGTGAGGGGTGTTACTATTATTAAAGAGGGGTGTTACTATTATTAAAGAGGGGTACCACTATTATTAAAGAGGAGGAGAGGGGTGTTACTATTATTAAAGAGGAGGAGAGGGGTTTTACTATTATTAAAGAGGAGGTGAGGGGTGTTACTATTATTAAAGAGGGGTGTTACTATTATTAAAGAGGGGTGTTACTATTATTACAGAGGGGTGTTACTATTATTAAAGAGGAGGAGAGGGGTATTACTATTATTAAAGAGGGGTGTTACTATTATTAAAGAGCAGGAGAGGGGTGTTACTATTATTAAAGAGGAGGAGAGGGGTATTACTATTACTAAAGAGGAGGAGAGGGGTGTTACTATTATTAAAGAGGGGTGTTAATATTATTAAAGAGGGGTGTTACTATTATTAAAGAGGAGGAGAGGGGTATTACTATTATTAAAGAGGAGGCGAGGGGTGTTACTATTATTAAAGAGGGGTGTTACTATTATTAAAGAGGAGGAGAGGGGTATTACTATTATTAAAGAGGAGGAGAGGGGTGTTAATATTATTAAAGAGGGGTGTTACTATTATTAAAGAGGAGGAGAGGGGTATTACTATTATTAAAGAGGAGGAGAGGGGTGTTAATATTATTAAAGAGGGGTGTTACTATTATTAAAGAGGAGGAGAGGGGTATTACTATTATTAAAGAGGAGGAGAGGGGTGTTACTATTATTAAAGAGGGGTGTTACTATTATTAAAGAGGAGGAGAGGGGTATTACTATTATTAAAGAGGAGGAGAGGGGTGTTACTATTATTAAAGAGGAGGAGAGGGGTGTTACTATTATTAAAGAGGAGGAGAGGGGTGTTACTATTATTAAAGAGGAGGAGAGGGGTGTTACTATTATTAAAGAGGAGGAGAGGGGTGTTACTATTATTAAAGAGGAGGAGAGGGGTATTACTATTATTAAAGAGGAGGAGAGGGGTGTTACTATTATTAAAGAGGAGGAGAGGGGTGTTACTATTATTAAAGAGGAGGAGAGGGGTGTTACTATTATTAAAGAGGAGGAGAGGGGTATTACTATTATTAAAGAGGAGGAGAGGGGTGTTACTATTATTAAAGAGGAGGAGAGGGGTGTTACTATTATTAAAGAGGAGGAGAGGGGTGTTACTATTATTAAAGAGGAGGAGAGGGGTGTTACTATTATTAAAGAGGAGGAGAGGGGTGTTACTATTATTAAAGAGGGATACTACTATTATTAAAGAGGAGGAGAGGGGTGTTACTATTATTAAAGAGGGGTGTTACTATTATTAAAGAGGGGTGTTACTATTATTAAAGAGGGGTGTTACTATTATTAAAGAGGGGTGTTACTATTATTAAAGAGGGGTTTTACTATTATTAAAGAGGGGTGTTACTATTATTAAAGAGGGGTGTTACTATTATTAAAGAGGGGTGTTACTATTATTAAAGAGGGGTGTTACTATTATTAAAGAGGGGTTTTACTATTATTAAAGAGGAGGTGAGGGGTGTTACTATTATTAAAGAGGGGTGTTACTATTATTAAAGAGGGGTGTTACTATTATTAAAGAGGGGTGTTACTATTATTAAAGAGGGGTGTTACTATTATTAAAGAGGAGGAGAGGGGTGTTACTATTATTAAAGAGGAGGAGAGGGGTGTTACTATTATTAAAGAGGAGGAGAGGGGTGTTACTATTATTAAAGAGGAGGAGAGGGGTGTTACTATTATTAAAGAGGAGGAGAGGGGTGTTACTATTATTAAAGAGGGGTGTTACTATTATTAAAGAGGGGTGTTACTATTATTAAAGAGGGGTGTTACTATTATTAAAGAGGGGTGTTACTATTATTAAAGAGGGGGAGAGGGTTGTTACTATTATTAAAGAGGGGTGTTACTATTATTAAAGAGGAGAGGGGTTTTACTATTATTAAAGAGGAGGTGAGGGGTGTTACTATTATTAAAGAGGGGTGTTACTATTATTAAAGGGGGGTGTTACTATTATTAAAGAGGGGTGTTACTATTATTAAAGAGGAGGAGAGGGGTGTTACTATTATTAAAGAGGAGGAGAGGGGTGTTACTATTATTAAAGAGGAGGAGAGGGGTATTACTATTATTAAAGAGGAGGAGAGGGGTGTTACTATTATTAAAGAGGAGGAGAGGGGTATTACTATTATTAAAGAGGAGGAGAGGGGTGTTACTATTATTAAAGAGGAGGAGAGGGGTGTTACTATTATTAAAGAGGAGGAGAGGGGTGTTACTATTATTAAAGAGGGGTATTACTATTATTAAAGAGGAGGAGAGGGGTATTACTATTATTAAAGAGGAGGAGAGGGGTGTTACTATTATTAAAGAGGAGGAGAGGGGTGTTACTATTATTAAAGAGGAGGAGAGGGGTATTGTACCACCAGCAATAATTTAGTAGTAAAGTTATAGTATAGTAGTACTAGCAGCAGAATCAGTAGAGGCAGTATTAGTAATGGTAGTAGTAGCAGTGGTAGTAGTAGTAGTTGTAGTAGCAGTGGTAGTAGTATCAGTAGTAGTGGTAGTGGTAGTAGTAGTATCAGTATTAGCAGTAGCATTGGTAGTAGTAGTAGGTAGTATCAGCAGTAGTAGTAGGTAGTATCAGCAGTAGTAGTAGTATTAGTAGTAGTAGTATCAGTATTTGTAGTAGTATTATCAGTATTAGCAGTAGCATTAGTAGTTGTAGTAGGTAGTATCAGCAGTAGTAGTAGGTAGTATCAGCAGTAGTAGTAGTATTAGTAGTAGTAGTATCAGTATTTGTAGTAGTATTATCAGTATTAGCAGTAGCATTAGTAGTAGTAGGTACTAGTAGTAGGTAGTATCAGCAGTATTAGTAGTAGTATCAGTAGTAGTACTAAAAACTGTAGGCTATCATACTATTGTTTATCATCGCCTTTATTGGCAAATGGACCTGAAAACGCTCCAAAATGCAGTGTGGTTAGAACATAACATGGGTCGCCTAGACTGAGACATGAGTAGACGGAGTTGTCCAGATTAAAGTGTAAGGCTACTGAATGAGGTTCTACAGCTGCACCATCGAGAATCCTGATTGGTATGTTAACTGCTCGGCCTCCGACCGAAGCCCCTGTGATGTACTGGGGCCAAGCTTCCTGCCATCCAGGACCTCTATACCAGGCGGTGTCAGAGGAAGGCCCAAAATATGGTCAAAGACTCCAGCCACCCTAGTCACAGACTGTTCTCTCTGCTACCACACAGCAAGCGGTACCGAAGTGCCAAGTCTAGGTCCAAGAGGCTTCTAAACAGCTTCTACCCCCAAGCCATAAGACTCCTGAACAGCTAATCAAATGGCTACCCAGACTATTTCCATTGTCCCACCCTCCCCCCCTCTTTTACACTACTGCTACTCTCTGTTATTATCTATGCATGGTCACTTTAACTCTACCACATATTACCTCGACTAACCAGTGCCCCCCCCCCCACATTGACTGCACCCCCTGAATATCGCCTCGCTATTTTTACTTTTACTGCTGCTGTTTAATTATTGCATGTATTTTATTTTCTATTTTTTACCTATCTAGTTTTTATTTGACTTAAAACTGCATTATTGGTTAAGGGCTTGTCAGTGAGCACTTCACTGTAAGGTTGCATCTGTTGTATTTGGTGCATGTGACAAATAGGATTTGATTTGACAATCACCCAATGTAATTAATATAAACTTTTTGGTGTTTTGTTACAGATGTCTCTTTCCATACATCAAATTGCGGGTGCAGAGAGCACTGTGGGAATGTGGGATGTGGGACTGGATGACTGGTTATGTTAATGCTACATAGTTCAACGATACATCTTGAATAAAGCCTCAGAGATCCTATTCAATTATTAGGGATTCTATATGTAATGTTATGTTTAGGCCCAAAATGGTTGCTGCACATGTAACTGATGTGTAACGGCTAGCTAGTTAGCGTTTCAATCGGTGACGTCACTCGCTCTGAGACCTTGAAGTAGTGGTTCCCCTTTGCTCTGCAAGGGCTGCGGCTTTTGTGGAGCGATGGGTAACGATGCTTCGAGGGTGACTGTTGTTGATGTGTGCAGAGGGTCCCTGGTTCGAGCCCCGGTAGGGGCGAGGAGAGGGACGGAAGCGATACTGTTAAACACACATAGGAGGTACCGTAGACACGTAGAGGTACCGTAGACACGTAGGAGGTACCGTAGACACGTAGGAGGTACCGTAGACACGTAGGAGGTACCGTACACACGTAGGAGGTACCGTAGACACACGTAGGAGGTACCGTAGACACACGTAGGAGGTACCGTACACACGTAGGAGGTACCGTAGACACACGTAGG